>NC_091290.1:100335455-100655679 GCF_032444005.1 Ranitomeya imitator
GGACAAAGTAAAAAAGTAAAAAAAAAAATTTCCAAATGTGTAAAAAAAATAAAAAAAAAATATTCCTAAATAATGAAAAAAAAAAAAAAATATTCCCATAAATACATTTCTTCATCTAAATAAAAAAAAAAAAACAATAAAAGTACACATATTTAGTATCGCCGCGTCCGTATCGACTCGCCCTATAAAACTGGCACACTAGTTAACCCCTTCAGTAAACACCGTAAGAAAAAAAAAAAAAAAACGAGGCAAAAAACGACGCTTTATTATCATACCGCCGAACAAAAAGTGGAATAACACGTGATCAAAAAGACAGATATAAATAACCATGGTACCGCTGAAAGCGTCATCTTGTCCCGCAAAAAACGAGCCACCATACAGCATTATCAGCAAAAAAATGAAAAAGTTATAGTCCTGAGAATAAAGCGATGCCAAAATAATTATTTTTTCTATAAAATAGTTTTTATCGTATAAAAGCGCCAAAACATAAAAAAATGATATAAATGAGATGTCGCTGTAATCGTACTGACCCGAAGAATAAAACTGCTTTATCAATTTTACCAAACGCGGAACGGTATAAACGCCTCCCCCAAAAGAAATTCATGAATAGCTGGTTTTTGGTCATTCTGTCTCACAAAAATCGGAATAAAAAGCGATCAAAAAATGTCACGTGCCCGAAAATGTTACCAATAAAAACGTCAACTCGTCGCGCAAAAAACAAGACCTCACATGACTGTGTGGACCAAAATATGGAAAAATTATAGCTCTCAAAATGTGGTAACGCAAAAAATATTTTTTGCAATAAAAAGCGTCTTTCAGTGTGTGACGGCTGCCAATCATAAAAATCCGCTAAAAAACCCGCTATAAAAGTAAATCAAACCCCCCTTCATCACCCCCTTAGTTAGGGAAAAATAAAAAAAGGGCTAGGGCTAGTGTTAGGGTTAGGGCTAGGGTTAGGGCTAGGGTTAGGGCTAGGGCTAGGGTTAGGGCTAGGGTTAGGGCTAGGGTTAGGGTTAGGGCTAGGGTTAGGGCTAGGGCTAGGGTTAGGGCTAGGGTTAGGGCTAGGGTTGGGGCTAGGGTTAGGGTTAGGGCTAGGGTTAGGGCTAGGGTTAGGGCTACAGTTAGGGTTGGGGCTAAAGTTACAGTTAGGGTTTAGATTACATTTACAGTTGGGAATAGGGTTGGGATTAGGGTTAGGGGTGTGTCAGGGTTAGAGGTGTGGTTAGGGTTACCGTTGGAATTAGGGTTAGGGGAGTGTTTGGATTAGGGTTTCAGTTATAATTGGGGGGTTTCCACTGTTTAGGCACATCAGGGGCTCTCCAAAAGCAACATGGCGTCCGATCTCAATTCCAGCCAATTCTGCGTTGAAAAAGTAAAACAGTGCTTCTTTCCTTCCGAGCTCACCCGTGTGCCCAAACAGGGGTTTACCCCAACATATGGGGTATCAGCGTACTCAGGACAAATAGGACAACAACTGTTGGGGTCCAATTTCTCCTGTTACCCTTGGGAAAATACAAAACTGGGGGCTAAAAAATAATTTTTGTGGGAAAAAAAAGATTTTTTATTTTTACAGCTCTGCGTTATAAACTGTAGTGAAACACTTGGGGTTCAAAGTTCTCACAACACATCTAGATAAGTTCCCGGGGGGGTCTAGTTTCCAATATGGGGTCACTTGTGGGGGGTTTCTACTGTTTAGGTACATTAGGGGCTCTGCAAACGCAATGTGACACCTGCAGACCATTCCATCTAAGTCTGCATTCAAATGGCACTCCTTCCCTTCCGAGCCCTCCCATGCGCCCAAACAGTGGTTTCCCCCCACATATGGGGTATCAGCGCACTCAGGACAAATTGGACAACACATTTTTGGGTCCAATTTCTCCTGTTACCCTCGGGAAAATACAAAACTGGGGGCTAAAAAATAATTTTTGTGGGAAAAAATGTTTGTTTTATTTTTACGGCTCTCCATTATAAACCTCTGTGAAGCCCTTGGTGGGTCAAAGCGCTCACCACACATCTAGATAAGTTCCTTAGGGGGTCTACTTTCCAAAATGGTGTCACTTGTGAGTGGTTTCTACTATTTAGGTACATTAGGGGCTCTGCAAACGCAACATGGCGTCTCATCTCAATTCCTGTCAATTTTGCATTGAAAAGTCAAACGGCGCTCCTTCCTTTCCGAGCTCTCCCATCCGCCCAAACAGTGGTTTACCCCCACATATGGGGTATCAGCGCACTCAGGACAAATTGTACAACAACTTTTGGGGTCCAATTTCTTCTCTTACCCTTGGAAAAATAAAAAATTGGGGGCGAAAAGATAATTTTTGTGAAAAAATATGATTTTTTTATTTTTACGGTTCTGCATTATAAACTTCTGTGAAGCACTGGGTGGGTCAAAGTGCTCACCACACCTCTAGATAAGTTCCTTAGGGGGTCTACTTTCCAAAATGGTGTCACTTGTGGGGGGTTTCAATGTTTAGGCACATCAGTGGCTTTCCAAACGCAACATGGCATCCCATCTCAATTCCTGTCAATTTTGCATTGAAAAGTCAAACGGCGCTCCTTCCCTTCCGAGCTCTCCCATCCGCCCAAACAGTGGTTTACCCCCACATATGGGATATCAGCTTACTCAGGACAAATTGTACAACAACTATTGGGGTCCAATTTCTTCTCTTACCCTTGGAAAAATAAAAAATTGGGGGCGAAAAGATAATTTTTGTGAAAAAATATGATTTTTTATTTTTACGGTTCTACATTATAAACTTCTGTGAAGCACTTGGTGGGTGAAAGAGCTCACCACACCTCTAGATAAGTTCCTTAGGGGGTCTACTTTCCAAAATGGTGTCACTTGTGGGGGGTTTCAATGTTTAGGCACATCAGGGGCTCTCCAAACGAAACATGGCGTCCCATCTCAATTCCAGTCAATTTTGCATTGAAAAGTCAAATGGCGCTCCTTCGCTTCCGAGCTGTGCCATGCGCCCAAACAGTGGTTTACCCCCACATGTGGGGTATTGGCGTACTCAGGACAAATTGTACAACAATTATTGCGGTCCATTTTCTCCTGTTACCCTTGGTAAAATAAAACAAATTGGAGCTGAATTAAATTTTTTGTGAAAAAAAGTTAAATGTTCATTTTTATTTAAACATTCAAAAAATTCCTGTGAAGCACCAGAAGGGTTAATAAACTTCTTGAATGTGGTTTTAAGCACCTTGAGGGGTGTAGTTTTTAGAATGGTGTCACACTTGGGTATTTTCTATCATATAGACCCCTCAAAATGACTTCAAATGAGATGTGGTCCCTAAAAAAAAATGGTGTTGTAGAAATGAGAAATTGCTGGTCAACTTTTCAGCCTTATAACTCCCTAACAAAAAAAAATTTTGGTTCCAAAATTGTGCTGATGTAAAGTAGACATGTGGGAAATGTTACTTATTAAGTATTTTGTGTGACATATCTCTGTGATTTAATTGCATAAAAATTCAAAGTTGGAAAATTGCGAAATTTTCATAATTTTCGCCAAATTTCCGTTTTTTTCACAAATAAACGCAGGTACTATCAAAGAATTTTTACCATAGTCATGAAGTACAATATGTCACGAGAAAACAATGTCAGATTCACTGGGATCCGTTGAAGCGTTCCAGAGTTATAACCTCATAAAGGGACAGTGGTCAGAATTGTAAAAATTGGCCCGGTCATTAACGTGCAAACCACCCTTGGGGGTAAAGGGGTTAATAAGCTCAGCAATTTCTGATCTACACAAACTGCTTTTCTAAGACATCTAACATTGCTAGTTTGAGGGAAGCACTGGTTTTCCTTAACCCCTTCATGACCCAGCCTATTTTGACCTTAAAGACTTTGCCGTTTTTTGCAATTCTGACCAGTGTCCCTTTATGAGGTAATAACTCAGGAACGCTTCAACGGATCCTAGCGGTTCTGAGATTGTTTTTTCGTGACATATTGGGCTTCATGTTAGTGGTAAATTTAGGTCAATAAATTCTGCATTTATTTGTGATAAACACGGAAATTTGGCGAAAATTTTGAAAATTTCGCAATTTTCACATTTTGAATTTTTATTCTGTTAAACCAGAGAGATATGTGACACAAAATAGTTAATAAATAACATTTCCCACATGTTTACTTTACATCAGCACAATTTTGGAAACAAAATTTTTTTTTGTTAGGAAGTTATAAGGGTTAAAATTCGACCAGCGATTTGTCATTTTTACAACGAAATTTACAAAACCATTTTTTTAGGGACCACCTCACATTTGAAGTCAGTTTGAGGGGTCTATATGGCTGAAAATACCCAAAAGTGACACCATTCTAAAAACTGCACCCCTCAAGGTACTCAAAACCACATTCCAGAAGTTTATTAACCCTTCAGGTGCTTCACAGAAGCAGAAGCAACATGGAAGGAAAAAATGAACATTTAACTTTTTAGTCACAAAAATAATCTTTTAGCAACAATTTTTTTATTTTCCCAATGGTAAAAGGAGAAACTGAACCACGAAAGTTGTTGTCCAATTTGTCCTGAGTACGCTGATACCTCATATGTGGGGGTAAACCACTGTTTTGGCGCACGGCAGGGCTTGGAAGGGAAGGAGCGCCATTTGACTTTTTGAATCAAAAATTGGCTCCACTCTTTAGCGGACACCATGTCACGTTTGGAGAGCCCCCGTGTGCCTAAAAATTGGAGCTCCCCCACAAGTGACCCCATTTTGGAAACTAGACGCCCCAAGGAACTTATCTAGATGCATAGTGAGCACTTTGAACCCCCAGGTGCTTCACAAATTGATCCGTAAAAATGAAAAAGTACTTTTTTTTCGCAAAAAAATTCTTTTAGCCTCAATTTTTTCATTTTCACATGGGCAACAGGATAAAATGGATCCTAAAATGTGTTGGGCAATTTCTCCTGAGTACACCAATACCTCACATGTGGAGGTAAACCACTGTTTGGGCACATGGTAAGGCTCGGAAGGGAAGGAGCGCCATTTGACTTTTTGAATGAAAAATTATTTCCATCGTTAGCGGACACCATGTCGCGTTTGGATAGCTCCTGTGTGCCTAAACATTGGCGCTCCCCCACAAGTGACCCCATTTTGGAAACTAGACCCCCCAAGGAACTAATTTGGATGCCTAGTGAGCACTTTAAACCCTCAGGTGCTTCACAAATTGATCTGTAAAAATGAAAAAGTAATTTTTTTTCACAAAAAAATTCTTTTCGCCTCAATTTTTTCATTTTCACATGGGCAGTAGGATAAAATGGATCATAAGATTTGTTGGGCAATTTCTCCCGAGTACGCCGATACCTCATATGTGGGGGTAAACCACTGTTTGGGCACTCGGCAGGGCTCGGAAGAGAAGGCGCGCCATTTGACTTTTTGAATGGAAAATTAGCTCCAATTGTTAGCGGACACCATGTCGCGTTTGGAGAGCCCCTGTGTGCCTAAACATTGGAGCTCCCCCACAAGTGACCCCATTTTGGAAACTAGACCCCCCAAGGAACTTATCTAGATGCATATTGAGCACTTTAAACCCCCAGGTGCTTCACAGAAGTTTATAACGCAGAGCCATGAAAATAAAAAATAATTTTTCTTTCCTCAAAAATGATTTTTTAGCCTGGAATTTCCTATTTTGCCAAGGATAATAGGAGAAATTGGACCCCAAATATTGTTGTCCAGTTTGTCCTGAATACGCTGATACCCCATATGTGGGGGTAAACCACTGTTTGGGCGCACGGCAGGGCTCGGAAGGGATGGCACGCCATTTGGCTTTTTAAATGGAAAATTAGCTCCAATCATTAGCGGACACCATGTCACGTTTGGAGAGCCCCTGTGTGCCTAAACATTGGAGATCCCCCAGAAATGACACCATTTTAGAAACTAGACCCCCAAAGGAACTAATCTAGATGTGTGGTGAGGACTTTGAACCCCCAAGTGCTTCACAGAAGTTTATAACGCAGAGCCATGAAAAAAAAAAAAAAAATTATTTTCTCAAAAATGATCTTTTAGCCTGCAATTTTTTATTTTCCCAAGGGTAACAGGAGAAATTTGACCCCAAAAGTTGTTGTCCAGTTTCTCCTGAGTATGCTGATACCCCATATGTGGGGGTAAATCACTGTTTGGGCACATGCCGGGGCTCGGAAGTGAAGTAGTGACGTTTTGAAATGCAGACTTTGATGGAATGCTCTGTGGGCGTCACGTTGCATTTGCAGAGCCCCTGATGTGGCTTAACAGTAGAAACCCCCCACAAGTGACCCCATTTTGGAAACTAGACCCCCAAAGGAACTTATCTAGATGTGTGGTGAGCACTTTGAACCCCCAAGTGCTTCATAGAAGTTTATAATGCAGAGCCGTGAAAATAATAAATACGTTTTCTTTCCTCAAAAATAATTATTTAGCCCAGAATTTTTTATTTTCCCAAGGGTTACAGGAGAAATTGGACCCCAAAAGTTGTTGTCCAGTTTCTCCTGAGTACGCTGATACCCCATATGTGGGGGTAAACCACTGTTTGGGCACACGTCGGGGCTCAGAAGGGAAGTAGTGACTTTTGAAATGCAGACTTTGATGGAATGGTCTGCGGGTGTCACGTTGCGTTTGCAGAGCCCCTGGTGTGCCTAAACAGTAGAAACCCCCCACAAGTGACCCCATTTTAGAAACTAGACCCCCCAAGGAACTTATCTAGATATGTGGTGAGCACTTTGAACCCCCAAGTGCTTCACAGACGTTTACAACGCAGAGCCGTGAAAATAAAAAATCATTTTTCTTTCCTCAAAAATTATGTTTTAGCAAGCATTTTTTTAGATTCACAAGGGTAACAGGAGAAATTGGACCCCAGTAATTGTTGCGCAGTTTGTCCTGAGTATGCTGGTACCCCATATGTGGGGGTAAACCACTGTTTGGGCACACGTCAGGGCTCGGAAGTGAGGGAGCACCATTTGACTTTTTGAATACGAGATTGGCTGGAATCAATGGTGGCGCCATGTTGCGTTTGGAGACCCCTGATGTGCCTAAACAGTGGAAACCCCTCAATTCTAACTCCAACACTAACCCCCCCACACCCCTAACCCTAATCCCAACTGTAGCCATAACCCTAACCCCAACACACCCCTAACCACAACACTAACCCCAACACACCCTTAACCCTAACCACAACCCTAATTCCAACCCTAACCCTAAGGCTATGTGCCCACGTTGCGGATTCGTGTGAGATATTTCCGCACCATTTTTGAAAAATCTGCGGGTAAAAGGCACTGTGTTTTACCTGCGGATTTTCCGCGGATTTCCAGTGTTTTTTGTGCGGATTTCACCTGCGGATTCCTATTGAGGAACAGGTGTAAAACGCTGCGGAATCCGCACAAAGAATTGACATGCTGCGGAAAATACAATGCAGCGTTTCCGCGCGGTATTTTCCGCACCATGGGCACAGCGGATTTGGTTTTTCATATGTTTACATGGTACTGTAAACCTGATGGAACACTGCTGCGAATCCGCAGCCAAATCCGCACCGTGTGCACATGGCCTAATTCTAAAGGTATGTGCACACGCTGCGGAAAACGCTGCGGATCCGCAGCAGTTTCCCATGAGTGTACATTTCAATGTAAACCTATGGGAAACAAAAATCGCTGTGCACATGCTGCGGAAAAACTGCACGGAAACGCAGCGGTTTACATTCCGCAGCATGTCACTTCTTTGTGCGGATTCCGCAGCGGTTTTACAACTGCTCCAATAGAAAATCGCAATTGTAAAACCGCAGTGAAATGCGCAGAAAAAAACGTGGTAAATCCGCCATAAATCCGCAGCGGTTTAGCACTGCGGATTTATCAAATCCGCAGCGGAAAAATCCGCAGAGGACCAGAATACGTGTGCACATTCCTAACCCTAACCCTAGCCCTAACCCTACCCCTAACCCTACCCCTAACCCTACCCCTAACCCTAGCCCTACCCCTACCCCTAACCCTAACCCTAACCCTAACCCTAACCCTACCCCTACCCCTAACCCTAACCCTAACCCTATTCTAACATTAGTGGAAAAAAAAAAATTTCTTTATTTTTTTTATTGTCTGCTTCCTTTGAATTACAATACAATTATTATTGCAATACCAAACACAGCCTAAAGAGAAGAGTGGCGCTATACACCAGACCAATCCAGAACTGTGGAGGGTAAGACATATTAGACAGAGGAGAGTATTTCGTGTCCTACTTCTGAATGTGAAGCAATGTTTATTCCTTCTTCCTTTGAATTACAATACAATTATTATTGCAATACCAAACACAGCCTAAAGAGAAGAGTGGCGCTATACACCAGACCAATCCAGAACTGTGGAGGGTAAGACATATTAGACAGAGGAGAGTATTTCGTGTCCTACTTCTGAATGTGAAGATAGTGTAGGGTATAACTTCAGCGCTGGGCGATATGGTTACATACGATTATGGTTACAACTAGGATTTGTACTGTGTTTTTATGATACCTGAAGAAGGATATATACTGTATCCGAAACGCGTTGTATCTCTTCTATTTTAAGTTATGAAATAAAAAAATATGAAATATCATCTTTGAATGTGAGTCCTGGGAAGCGCTGCCATTCATGGGCTGGATGTGCTTTTCTTGAACTACTCATCCTGTGTGAGCCTTACTCTGGCTCTCTCACTTGGATCCACCCGAGGCAAGCTGCAGGCCCTGTATATTGAAAAGTATCTCAGAGGGAATTTGGAGGATACACGATCTAAAGCCATTTTAGTCTTTTATCAGGTGAGTGCATAAAATTGTGCACCCTTTAAAGACTATAATATTGTGTTTACGCACTTAGGGCGCCGCGATTTGTCTGTTCTTCTCTCCCAAACAGGTTTTTTTTGTATGCTATGTCTAATGTTGTTGATCCAGAAGAAGGCAAAAAACCCTGGACACACTCAGCCAATTAGTGACTCAGGGAAAAAATTCCTTCTTGACCCCGGGAAAAGGCGATCAGTCCTAGAACCCTGGATCAAACCCTGCTACTAATACTATGGTTATTATTATCGTCCCACATTATCTATTGTTATTTATTATTATTGTTGTTTCTATTCTAAGTAATGTTTATTCTAATATTAAAACTAAAATCATTACTATATGCGTATTATTAAAATACTACTTTAATAACTGTTATAATTATTTTATGCTTTTTCTCCTTTTTGTTCCTTATTATAAATATTCTACCATTGCAGCTTTAATTATTTTTTTGCTATTACTATTAAAAGACTATTGTACGTTTTCTACTATAAATATTACTACTATACTATGTATGTGCTTTTGATCCAGAAGACGGCAAAAACCCTTGGACACTTTCAGCCAATCTGTGTCTGAAGGGAAAAATTCCTTCTTGACCCCGGGAAAAGGCGATCAGTCCTAGAACCCTGGATCAAACCCTACTACTCATACTATGGTTATTATTATCATTATGCTTTTACTATTATTATTATTATTATTATTATCCCACATTATCCGTTGTTTATTATTGTTTCTATTTTAAGTAATGTAAATTCTAATATTGAAACTAAAATTACTATATATTATTATTAGTATACTAATTTAATAACTATTATAATTATTTTATGATTTTTGTACTTTTTCTTCCTTATTATAAATATTCTACCATTGCAGCTTTATTTGTTTTTTTGCTATTATAAAAAGACTATTGTACCTTTTCTACTATAAATATTACTACAATACTATGTAAATGCTTTTGATCCAGAAGAAGGCAAAAACCCTTGGACACTTTCAGCCAATCTGTGTCTGAAGGGAAAAATTCCTTCTTGACCCCGGGAAAAGGCGATCAGTCCTAGAACCCTGGATCAAGCTGCCTAATTCTAATAAAATGTGTATATTGTTTTATATTAATAGAATAGTGGTTAATACTAGCTGACAACCTTGTTATGACAACTACTTCTCTATATCCTATTTATACTACTGTAACTAATTGTTTATATTATTAATTATTATTAATGCTACGCCCCTACCAATAATAAGGTCCCTATGTTACTTACTGCTGCATCAAACCTGCTTTTATAACTACTAATATTATTACTTTACATTTTTATTCCTACTGTTTTTTACTATAATTACTACTTTTGTTACTACTATGATAGCTACTATTACAGTTTTTCCTACTAATATTAATATACTGCTGCTCTAATATTATTATACCAATCTTATTGCTATTCTTTTTTTATACTTACCTCCCAGTATTTACCGTATATGATGTTATCGGCTGAGAGGTCCTAGCAGGATTGTCCAGATGATGATCTTCTTTCCTCTCAAATACTGGTTGATATAGTGGAGGATGTGGCACTGCGTGGTCCTGCTGCTTCTTCTGGCCTCTGTCCTGCTGCTTCTTCTGGCCTCTGTCCTGCTGCTTCTTCTGGCCTCTGTCCTGCTGCTTCTTCTGGCCTCTGTTGGGGTCTCTCTTCTGGCGCTGATCTTAATTGTGCTTTTGACCTCTTTTTTCTTCCTTTTTTCATTTTGGGTTCTCTGCTCTTCATCCAGGTCCATACATAGTACTTTAGCCCGCATTGCCCTTGCTTCTTGACCTGTGATCCTGGTCTTCATGGATGGTGCAGGCTGCTCTTCATATTCATGCCTTGGTGTATATTTCTTCTGGGCTTCTGGGCTGGTCAGCATGAGGCGCTAAGACGACAGCAGATTAAGTTACTCATGTAATAAGACATTCCTATACACCCTTGTAAAATTAAAGGCAGCAGTATAATCTTCTCACTAACCTCCATCTTGTAGAGGGGTGACGGCAGAAAATTCATACAGAAGGCCAGTCTTCTGAATGCCTCCTCCGGTGTGATATCAACTGCAGAGAAAAGAACCAAATATAAGGATCACCCATAAACATACAGAGAGGATGTGACAGGCGGCACTACTGACCGCCATATTGCTAACCATCCCGCTAAGTGCTAGGAGCACGTCTGACCACAGCACAGAGAATGGTCGTCTAACAGTGTGAGGAATCTCACCTGATCCAATGCTGGATGAAGGTCCGGTCCACATGGTCTCGCTGTGGGCTTCACTCGTGTCGAAATCTATCAAAATCCTGTAAAATAGCAGAAAAGTCAGAATAGGTTTTGGGCTCATTGACCAGAGTGTACTGTTACTGGAAACTTTGGGAAACACCGTCTGTGTGTTTTGGAGGCACTCCCGGGGCAAAGGCAACATTGGGCAATGTGCAGGATATGACGGTTCTATATCCAATATCTGCCCTCCCCCATTATTCTGTGCTGTATATGGAGGAATATTCGGAATAATCGACTTTGGTCCGTTCTCCGCTCTGCAGGCGCCGTTCTCTATGGAGAACGGAGCTGATGATAAATATTGGACCCATCCAATAAGATGTGACAAGTGGTGACAGCGGAGTATAAGCCGTCGGCTCCTCCTCATGTACATGCCTCTATGTGAAGTATTGGGGTAAATAAGAACAATTAGTAACAGAACATCTCGGGTTATTCTGTGTGAATATGTGATGAGATCATCAGCCGTCACTTATGTAATATTACAGGTTTATACCTGATATGTCGCGGTGGCCGCAGGTGTCCATCTTCACTCTCTGCTGAGATAGAACAGACTGAGCATAACTGACGTTTGTGTTCTTTTCAAATTCAAATCTAACAATCCTACTGGTTGTTTATTGCCATGGTGACAGAAGTCACTGATAGTTTAAATGGGCATGACGGTATTATTGCACTATAGTGAATTTTATTACACTGTGTGCAGAATTATTAGGCAAGTTGTATTTTAGAGGATTATTTTTATTATTGATCAACAACTATGTTCTCAATCAACCCAAAAGACTCATAAATATCAAAGCTTAATATTTTTGGAAGTTGGAGTGGTTTTTTTTTTAGATTTGGCTATCTTAGGAGGATATCTGTTTGTGCAGGTAACTATTACTGTGCAGAATTATTAGGCAACTTAATAAAATCCGAATATATTCCCATCTCATTTGTTTGTTTTCACAAGGTAAACCAATATAACTGCACAAAATTTAGAAATAAAAATTTCTGACATGCAAAAACAAACCCCCCAAAAATTAGTGACCATTATAGCCACCTTCCTTTATGATGACACTCAACAGCCTTCTATCTATAGATTCTATCAGTTTATTGATCTGTTTACGACCAACATTACGTGCAGCAGCCACCACAGTCTCCCAGACACTGTTCCGAGAGGTGGACTGTTTTCTCTCCCTGTAGATCTCACATTTTATGAGGGACCACAGGTTCTCTATGGGGTTTAGATCAGGTGAACAAGGGGGCCATGTCATTATTTTTTTTATTTGAGACCTTTACTGGCCAGCCACGCTGTAGATTAGTTGGAGGCATGTGATGGAGAATTGTCCTGCATGAAAATCATGTTTTTCTTGAACAATATCGACTTCTTCCTGTACCACTGCTTGAAGAAGTTGTCTTCCATAAACTGGCAGTAGGTATGGGCGTTGAGCTTCACTCCATCCTCAACCTGAAAAGGTCCCACAAGTTCATCTTTGATGATACCAGCCCATACCAGTATTATGTATTAGTATTTAGTATTTTTTTATATTTTTGTTTCTGTGTATGTTATGGTTTTTTCAATCATATCACAAAATGTGAGGGTTTTTAAAAACAGGTTGCGGCGGGCGGCCATTTTGGATTTTTTTGCAACCCAAAATGCAGGAATTTTTTGTTTGCAGGAGTGGGGGATTGTGGATTATGTGAAGGGGAGTGAATGGCCTCATGGTTTGTCTGTGTGGTCAGGGAGTGCCTGTAATAAAAATGATGGTGTGGGTTTTTTGATGAAGGGAAATGATGTGAGTGTGTGTGACTATATGGTGATTGAGGTTGGGAGGTGTGTGTTGGCAAATTTTGAGTTTAGAAATGTTCGCTTTTGCGTTATTAATGTATATGCGCCTGTGGAAAAACCGAAGTGTAAAGTTTTATTTGAAAAAATTAAGTTTTTTATTCCAGGAAGAGTACCTGTTGTGATAGTGGGAGATATGAACTGTGATGTGGGAAGTGTGAATGTGGATGTGTCAGGGAAAGTGTTAATGGATATGGTGAGTGATTTTGGTTTAAAGGATATGCAGTGTGCATGCAAGATAACTCCATTGTTAAATACGTTTTTTTCTGATAGTAGGAGGGTGGCGTCTAGATTGGACTATTGTTTTGTTTCAAAAAATCTGATTCCTGTTAGTTATGCACAGGATAGTGTGTTTTTTTCCGATCATGTGTGTATGAAGTGTGAATTGGATTTGCATGTTAATGAGATGGCTGAGAAAGGTGTGTGGAAGTTGAATGTGAGTTTGCTGGAAGGAGGGGGGGTGAGAGAGGAGTATGAAAGGCATTATGCAGATTGGTGTGGGTGCAGGAGTGATTTCAGAAATGTGTGTGAATGGTGGGATTGGGTTAAATGGAAAACTGAGGCTAGGTTCACATTGCGTTAATGGGTTAAGGCTAACGGACTGCGTTGCATGGCGACATTGTCGCTGACGCCATGCAATGGGTCCATTAGCACACCCATTGACTGCAATGTGAATCTGCTCTGTAGTGCATCGCTAGCGCATGCCATTTTCGGCACGCGCTAGCGATGTGCCATTATTTTCGGACGGACCTCGGACGCTGCAAGCAGATCCCTATAGATACATTGCATTAGCGTAATCTGCTAGCGCTATGCACTTAACGGATTGCCCTAACGCAATGTGAACCTAGCCTAAGAGGTTTTTTTTAAAAACTCGGTTACAAGTGTGCGGCTGCAAAGAGAGAAAGGTTTGTTTTTTTAAATGCAAGACTGAGTGTGTTGTATAAGTTGAGGGCCGGAGGGATGGATGTGAGTGAAGATTTAGTGAAAGTGAAAAAAGAAGTGAATGATGTTTTGTTAGAAAGAGGGAGGAGTTTTGTGTACAGGGCCAAAATAGAGAATTTGGAGAAGAATGAGAAGTGTTCGCATATTTTCTTTAAAAAAGTTTTTGGGAAAAGACAGATTATGTGTGTTTTCAATGGGATGGATGGAAATGAAGTGAGTGGTGCGGACTTGTGTGAGGAAGTGGCAAAGTTTTATGATGATTTGTATGCTGTGAAATGGAGGGATGAAGGTTTGGAGAGTGAGGTGCTGAGTGTTTTGGAAAAAAATTTGAATAGGATAGAAAGGGAAAGTTTGATGGGTGATGTGACGGGTGAAGAACTATGGAAGGTGGTGTGTAGTATGGCGTTGAATAAATCACTGGGGGAGGATGGTCTATCAGTGGAATTTTATCGTGTGATGTGGGATGTGATTGGGAAGGATTTTGTGGATGTATGTAAGTAAATGTGGGCGAATGCAGAGGTGGCAAATGGTATGCGTGCAGGGGTGGTTGTGTTATTGCCAAAAAAAGGTGATTTGAAAAATCAAAAAAATTGGAGGCCGATCACATTGCTAAATTGTGATTATAAGATTTATGCGAAGCTTTTGGCTAACAGGATGCGTGGAGTGGTTACATACAGTGGGGCAAAAAAGTATTTAGTCAGTCAGCAATAGTGCAAGTTCCACCACTTAAAAAGATGAGAGGCGTCTGTAATTTACATCATAGGTAGACCTCAACTATGGGAGACAAACTGAGAAAAAAAAATCCAGAAAATCACATTGTCTGTTTTTTAACATTTTATTTGCATATTATGGTGGAAAATAAGTATTTGGTCAGAAACAAAATTTCATCTCAATACTTTGTAATATATCCTTTGTTGGCAATGACAGAGGTCAAACATTTTCTGTAAGTCTCCATAAGGTTGCCACACACTGTTGTTGGTATGTTGGCCCATTCCTCCATGCAGATCTCCTCTAGAGCAGTGATGTTTTTGGCTTTTCGCTTGGCAACACGGACTTTCAACTCCCTCCAAAGGTTTTCTATAGGGTATAATAATAAATCATCAATGTATCTAGAATACCATTTGATGTTGTCCAAAAAAGGATTATTGTGGGAATAAGTATAATGTTCTTCCCACCATGACATTGTTAGATTGGCGACTGAAGGGGAAAATTTAGCACCCATTGACACGCCACTGGTTTGAATGAAACATTTGCCATCAAATAGAAAATAATTATGTGATAACAAAAAAGATAATACTGATAAAATAAAAGACTGAAAATCATGAGAAAAATTACTGTACTTGAACAAATGAAATTCAACCGCTGTCAGTGCAACCTTGTGTGGAATGGAAGTGTACAAAGAAGAAACATCAGAAGTTAGCCAAGACCATTGCTGATTCCATAAAACCCCTTTAAACATATTCAAAACGTCTCTAGAATCTTTAAGATAGCCTGGGACACGTTGTGCCAATGGTTGTAAAATGGTATCCAACCATTCCCCAAGGTGTTCACTGTATGAGCCTATGCCCGAAACGATAGGTCGCATGGGAGGTGGAAAGACACCTTTGTGGGTTTTCGGTAGCGCATGCAATATAGGAATGATAGGGTTATCAACAAAAAGATGTTCAGATTGTTGTCTGGTAAGAAAACCCAATTCAAAACCATTATCAATAAGCTCCTTGATCAATAACATGAATGCAGAAGTGGGATCTGATTTCAACACACTATATATTTCACTTTCTGCAAGCATGTCATGAATGGCTTTAAAGTAATCAACTTTATCCAAAATGACCACCGACCCTCCTTTATCGGACATTTTGATCACTATGTCTGAATTAGCTCTAATTTTCACAAGAGAATCCCGTTCACTTCTGGACAAATTGGATTTATCTGAGAAACAGGCTGTTTCATTGACAAGATGACGAATGAACTCATTGAACCTACAGTAATTGATAGTCGCACTCAAATAAATACTGTGTCCAACATAAATTCCCTTCGCAATGCGCATTCAGCACAGCCTGTGCTGGTTCTTACTTATAGTACTTTTTTCAAATCTGTCTCCCAAATTGTTACACGTAATCTAAATTTACTCAGAGATGACCATATCATGGATTCTATCTTGAAAGACGGCATCAGAATCGTATCAAGACGAGCCCCAACATTGGGGAATGCTTTATCGCCTAGTTTTTTACATTCCAAAAAAACTAAAAATCATGCAGATTGGTTGTCCATCACAGGCTGTTTCAAGTGCGGTTCGCACTCCTGTAAAACTTGTGCTTGCATGAAAAAAAACGCATTTTTTAATTGCTCACAAAATTTTACCACTTTTCCCATAAAAAAATTTCTTAATTGCAACTCTGATCATGTGGTTTAGGCTGGTTTCACATTGGCGTTTTTTGGGGTGCGTTTTTGCGGTAAAAAACGCATGTAAACGCTGCGTTTTTTTGACGCATGCGTTTTTGCATGTGGTAAAAAAAAGCGGCGTTTTGACGCGTTTACATGCGTTTTTACATGCGTTTGCGTTTTTTAAATGCATGCTGAGAAATGTGTGACAGCTGCCAATCATCAAAAAAAAGTAAAAAACCCACTATAAACAGAAACAGTTAGGGTTAGGGGTAGGGATCCTAACCCTAACCCTAACCCTAAAGGGATCCTACCCCTAACCCTACCCCTAACCCTAAGGGATCCTAACCCTAACCCTACCCCTAACCCTAACCCTAAGGGATCCTAACCCTAACCCTACCCCTAACCCTACCCCTAACCCTAACCCTAAGGGATCCTAACCCTACCCCTAACCCTAACCCTACCCCTAACCCTAACCCTAAGGGATCCTAACCCTAACCCTAACCCTACCCCTAACCCTAACCCTAAGGGATCCTAACCCTACCCCTAACCATAAAGGGATTAGGGGTAGGGTTAGGGGTAGGTTTAGGGTTAGGGGTAGGGTTAGGGGTAGGGTTAGGTTCCCTTTATCACCTTTATGTTGGGGGGTGGCATATCAGTGTGTTTTCTGGTTTTTTAATAAAAAAACGCATGCGTTTTTTACCGCAAAAAACGCATGCACCAAAAAAACGCATGCGTCCCCATTGACTCCAATGTATTTTTTGACCCAAAAAAAACGCATGAAAACGCATGCGTTTTTTTTTGGTCCAAGAAACGCTTCTAAAAATACTACAAGTAGCATTTCAGAAAATGAACGCATGCAGTAAAAAAACGCATGCGTCAAAAAACGCGACCAAACGCGTACACAAAAAAACGCATGCGTTTTCAATGTTAAAGATAGGGAAAAAAAACGCTGCAGACAAAAACGCAAGTGTGAAACCACCCTTACATTGTTGAATGTACTGAATGTAAATTGTTCTATGTTGGATCTACTATTAGGAAGTTCACAGAAAGATTCAGAGAACATCTTTATGATATAGTACATCCTACACTTCGACATGTATCCAATGTATCTAACCACTTTATTAATAATCATGACAGGCAAACTATGCATCTTAAGACATTTGCCATTGAGCAAATACATAAAGATATACGCGGTGGTGATCGGAAAAAAAACTGCGTGATAGGGAGGCTTTCTGGATTTTCAGACTCAATACCAGAGCCCCTTCAGGGTTAAATCTTAGAAAGGAGATTATGCTCCATTACTAACGAATCTTGTGGGTTTTTTTTTCTTTTTTTCCCTTATTATCATTTTCATTTTTTCTATGTAATCGCACGTTCTTTATTTATATATTTTTCTGTCAACCTTTTCGTCAAGTAGTTTTAATTTGTTCACTATGTTGAGTTTATCACGTTTGTATTTATCTCACATGTCCATTTTAGTTGTTCTCACCTGCTGTGAACATACTTATTGCAACTTGTGTTTCTATCAGCATACTGAGGACTAAGGGCACATTTGTTGCTCGAAACGCGTCCAGTCGGGTGCTGGTTGCTCTCCTTTACCCACTATGCCGGTCATGTCTCAGCAGCATTTTAATGTGAACTAATAAAGTTTTTACATTTTATTCCTGGAGCTGGATCCATATTTCCTTTCTCTACCAGTATTCTAAAGGTACCTTCACACTCAGCGACGCTGCAGCGATACCGACAACGATGTCGATCGCTGCAGTGTCGCTGTTTGGTCGCTGGAGAGCTGTCACACAGACAGCTCTCCAGCGACCAACGATGCCGGTCCCCTGGTAACCAGGGTAAACATCGGGTTACTAAGCGCAGGGCCGCGCTTAGTAACCCAATGTTTACCCTGGTTACCAGCGTAAAAGTAAAAAAAAAAAAAAAACACTACATACTTACCTTCCGCTGTCTGTCCCCGGCGCTGTGCTTTCCTGCACTGACTGTGAGCACAGCGGCCGGAAAGCAGAGCGGTGACGTCACCACTGTGCTTTCCGGCTGGCCGGCGCTCACAGCCAGTGCAGAGAAGCACAGCGCCGGGGACAGACAGCAGAAGGTAAGTATGTAGTGTTTGTTTTTTTTAACTTTTACGCTGGTAACCAGGGTAAACATCGGGTTACTAAGCGCGGCCCTGCGCTTAGTAACCCGATGTTTACCCTGGTTACCAGCGAAGACATCGCTGAATCGGCGTCACACACGCCGATTCAGCGATGTCTGCAGGAAGTCCAGCGACTAAATAAAGTTCTGGACTTTCTGCAGCAACCAACGACATCACAGCAGGATCCTGATCGCTGCTGCGTGTCTAACTGAACAATATCGCTAGCCAGGACGCTGCAACGTCACGGATCGCTAGCGATATCGTTCAATGTGAAGGTACCTTAAGTTTGGTCGAACTAGTGACTTGTATAGAGGTAAAATTATGTTCTCCTCATGTGCATCTGTGCCTCTTTTAGTGCATCCCATTATTTTATTTGCCTTAGTAGCAGCTGCCTGACACTGGCCACTGAATGAGTTTGTCATCCACCCATACACCCAGGTCTTTTTCATTGACTGTTTTGCCCAGAGTTTTAGAATTAAGCACATAATTATACATCTTATTACTTCTACCCAAGTGCATGACCTTACATTTATCCCCATTAAAGCTCATTTGCCATTTATTAGCCCAAGCTTCTAGTTTACATAAATCATCCTGTAATATAAACTTGTCCTCCCCTGAATTGATTATCCTGCAGAGTTTAGTGTCATCTGCAAATATTGAAATTCTACTCTGAATGGCCCCTACAAGGTCATTAATAAATATGTTAAAAAGAAGAGAGCCCAATACTGACCCCTGTGGTACCCAACTGCTAACCGCGACCCAGTCCGAGTGTGCTCCATTAATAACCACCCTTTGTTTCCTATCCCTGAGCCAGCTCTCAACCCACTTACACATATTTTCCCCTATCCCCATTATTCTCATTTTATGTATCAACCTTTTGTGTGGCACCGTATCAAAAGCTTTTGAAAAGTCCATATACACTACATCTACTGGGTTCCCTTGGTCCAGTCCGGGAACTTACCTCTTCATAGAAGCTGATCAAATTAGTCTGACATGAACGGTCCCTAGTAAACCCGTGCTGATACTGGGTCATGAGGTTATTCCTCTTCAGATACTCCAGTATAGCATCCCTTAGAATGCCCTCCAGGATTTACCCACAGTAAAGGTTAAGCTTACTGGCCTATAATTTCCGAGTTCAGTTTTTGTCCACTTTTTGAATATTGGCACCACATTTGCTATACGCCAGTCCTGTGGCACAGACCCTTTTATTATGAACTCTTTGAAGATTAAAAATAATGGTCTTTCAATGACTGTACTTAATTCCTGCAGTACTCGGGGGTGTATCCCATCCGGGCCAGGAGATTTGTCAATTTTAGTGATTTTTAGACGCCGCCGTACTTCCTGCTGGGTTAGGCAGGTGACACTTAATGTGGAATTTTTATTTTCACTGATCATATTGTCTGCCATGGGATTTTCTTTTTTAAATACTGATGAAAAAAACTCATTTAGCATATTGGCTTTTTCCTCATCCTCCTCCACCATTTCACCCAGACTATTTTTAAAGGGGCCAACACTATCATTTTTTAGTTTCTTACTATTTATGTAGTTAAAGAATATTTTGGGATTATTTTTACTCTCTCTGGCAAGGAGTCTCTCTGTCTCAATCTTTGCTGCCTTGATTTGCATTTTACAGACTTTATTCAATTTTTTGTTTTTATTTAATGCCTCATCACTACCTACTTCCTTTAATTCTCTAAATGATTTCTTTTTGTCACTTATTGCGCCCCTTACAGCTCTATTTAGCCATATTGGTTTCCTCCTATTTCTAGTATGTTTATTCCCATATGGTATATACTGTGCACAGGTCCTATCCAGGATGCTAATAAACGTCTCCCATTTTCTTTGTGTGTTTTTATGTCTCAGAATATCGTCCCAGTTAATTGCACCAAGATCATCTCTCATCCTTTGGAAATTTGCCCTCCTGAAGTTTAGTGTCCTTGTAACCCCTCTATTACACATGTTTTTAAAGAATACATGAAAACGTATTATTTTGCGATCACTATTCCCCAAGTGACCCCCAACCCTTATATTTGCTATGCGGTCTGGCCTGTTGGTTAATATTAGGTCTAGCAGTGCCCCCCTTCTTGTTGGGTCCTGAACCAGTTGTAAAAGGTAATTGTCTCTCATAGTTGTCAAAAACCGATTACCTTTGCTGGAACTGCAGGTTTCTGTTCCCCAATCTATTTCAGGGTAGTTGAAGTCCCCCATAATAATGACTTCTCCTTGAGTCGCAGCTTCATCTATTTGCTTTACGAGGATATTCTCTGTCATGATCCCAATGGCAGGGGATCACAAAAGGACAAGCACACAAAAAACAGAACAAGCTCTAGGGTGATGGAAACTGAGCTGACCGCGATCCTGAACCTAATTCACAACACTAGCAGTAGCCGGGGAACGTGCCTACGATGATTCTAGACGTCTCGCGCCAGCCGAAGGACTAGCTTCCCCTATTAGAAGAAACAAAGACCTCTCTTGCCTCCAGAGAAACACCCCACAGAAATAGCAGCCCCCCACATGTAATGACGGTGAAATAAGAGGAAAGCACATACGTAGTAATGAAAACAGATTCAGCAAAATGAGGCCCGCTAAAACTAGATAGCAGAGGATACAAAAGTGAACTGCGCGGTCAGCGAAAAACCCTACAAAAAACCATCCTGAAATTATCTGAACTCATGTGCCAACTCATGGAACATGAGGAGTAATATCAGCCCACTAGAGCAACCAGCAACAAGGAATCACATAACTGCAAGCTGGACTAAAACAAAAATAAAGCAAAACGTGGAACAGGAAAATCAAAAACTTAGCTTGTCCAGATGATTACAGAAGCGGAAAGCAGAGGTAGCAAGACACACTGATTACATTGATCGCCGGCGAGGAAATGACAAGAAAGCCAGGTTAAATAGGAAACTCCCATATCCTGATAGAACAGGTGGACACCAGAGACCGCAGAGAACACAAGTCACCCAGTACCATCTGTAACCACCAGAGGGAGCCCAAAAACAGAATCCACAACAGTACCCCCCCCTTGAGGAGGGGTCACCGAACCCTCACGAGAACCACCAGGGCGACCAGGAAGAGCCCTATGAAATGCACGGACCAAATCAGCAGCATGAACATCAGAGGCAACCACCCAAGAATTATCCTCCTGACCATAACCCTTCCACTTGACCAAATACTGAAGTTTCCGTCTGGAAACACGAGAATCCAAGATCTTCTCCACAACATACTCCAATTCTCCCTCCACCAGCACCAGAGCAGGAGGCTCAAGCGAAGGAACAACAGGTACCTCATACTTCCGCAACAATGACCGATGGAACACATTATGAATAGCAAACGATGCCGGGAGATCCAAACGAAACGACACAGGGTTAAGAATTTCCAAGATCCTATAGGGACCGATAAACCGAGGCTTGAACTTAGGAGAAGAGACCTTCATAGGAACAAAACGAGAAGACAACCACACCAAGTCCCCAACACGAAGTCGAGGACCCACGCGGCGACGGCGATTAGCAAACTGCTGAGCCCTCTCCTGGGACAACTTCAAATTGTCCACCACATGACTCCAAATCTGATGCAACCTATCCACCACCATGTCCACTCCAGGACAATCAGAAGGCTCCACCTGACCAGAGGAAAAACGATGATGAAACCCCGAATTACAAAAGAAAGGAGAAACCAAGGTAGCAGAACTAGCCCGATTATTAAGGGCAAATTCGGCAAGCGGCAAAAAGGTAACCCAGTCATCTTGATCAGCAGAAACAAAACACCTTAAATAAGTTTCCAAGGTCTGATTAGTTCGTTCCGTCTGGCCATTCATCTGAGGATGGAATGCAGACGAAAAGGACAAATCAATGCCCATCTTAGCACAGAACGTCCGCCAAAATCTAGACACAAACTGGGATCCCCTGTCAGAAACAATGTTCTCCGGAATCCCATGCAAACGAACCACGTTCTGAAAAAACAGAGGGACCAACTCAGAGGAGGAAGGTAACTTAGGCAAGGGGACCAGATGAACCATCTTAGAAAAGCGGTCACACACAACCCAGATGACGGACATTTTTTGAGAGACAGGGAGATCCGAAATAAAGTCCATGGAAATGTGCGTCCAAGGCCTCTTCGGGATAGGCAAAGGTGACAACAATCCACTGGCCCGAGAACAGCAAGGCTTAGCCCGAGCGCAAACTTCACAAGACTGCACAAAAGAACGCACATCCCTCGACAAGGAAGGCCACCAAAAAGACCTGGCCACCAAGTCTCTAGTACCAAATATTCCAGGATGACCTGCCAACGCAGAAGAATGGACCTCGGAGATGACTCTACTGGTCCAATTATCCGGAACAAACAGTCTTTCAGGCGGACAACGATCAGGTTTATCCGCCTGAAACTCCTGCAAAGCACGTCGCAAGTCTGGGAAGACAGCCGACAAAATCACCCCATCCCTAAGGATACCAGTGGGCTCAGAATTTCCAGGGGAATCAGGCACAAAACTCCTAGAAAGAGCATCCGCCTTCACATTCTTTGAACCTGGCAGGTATGAAACACAAAATCGAAACGGGAGAAAAACAGTGACCAACGAGCCTGTCTAGGATTCAGACGCTTGGCAGACTCAAGGTAAATCAGATTTTTGTGATCAGTCAAGACCACCACACGATGTCTAGCACCCTCAAGCCAATGACGCCACTCCTCAAATGCCCACTTCATGGCCAAAAGCTCCCGATTACCAACATCATAATTCCGCTCAGTGGGCGAAAACTTTCTAGAAAAGAACGCACATGGCTTCATCACCGAGCAATCGGAGCTTCTCTGTGACAAAACCGCCCCCGCTCCAATCTCAGAAGCATCAACCTCAACCTGAAAAGGAAGCGAAACATCTGGCTGACGCAACACAGGAGCAGAAGAAAACCGGCGCTTAAGTTCCTGAAAGGCCTCCACAGCCGCAGGAGACCAATCAGCAACATCAGCACCCTTCTTAGTCAGATCCGTCAAAGGCTTAACAACACTAGAAAAATTAGCTATGAAACGACGATAAAAATTAGCAAAGCCCAAGAACTTCTGTAGACTCTTAAGAGATGTAGGCTGCGTCCAGTCACAAATAGCTTGAACCTTGACGGGATCCATCTCAATAGTAGAAGGGGAAAAAATATACCCCAAAAAAGAAATCTTCTGGACTCCAAAGAGACACTTTGAACCTTTTACAAACAAAGAATTGGCCCGCAGGACCTGAAACACCTTCCTGACCTGCTGAACATGGGACTCCCAGTCATCAGAAAAAACCAAAACATCATCCAAATACACAATCATAAATTTATCCAGATATTCACGGAAAATATCGTGCATAAAGGACTGGAAGACAGAAGGAGCATTAGAAAGTCCAAAAGGCATCACCAAATACTCAAAATGGCCCTCAGGCGTATTAAATGCGGTTTTCCACTCATCACCCTGCTTAATCCGCACAAGATTATACGCACCCCGAAGATCAATCTTAGTGAACCATTTAGCCCCCTTAATGCGAGCGAACAAATCAGTCAACAATGGCAAAGGATACTGATATTTGACCGTAATCTTATTCAAAAGACGGTAATCTATACAAGGCCTCAAGGAACCATCTTTTTTGGCCACGAAAAAAAAACCTGCTCCCAAAGGAGATGAAGATGGACGGATATGTCCCTTTTCCAAGGACTCCTTAACATAATCCCGCATAGCAGTATGCTCTGGCACTGACAGATTGAACAAACGACCTTTAGGAAATTTACTGCCAGGAATCAAATCTATAGCACAATCGCAATCCCTGTGAGGAGGAAGCGAATTGAGCTTAGGCTCCTCAAAAACATCCCGATAATCAGACAAAAATACAGGAACCTCAGAAGGCGTAGATGAAGCAATAGAAATCGGAGGTGCATCATCATGAACCCCCTGACATCCCCAGCTTAACACAGACATCGCCTTCCAGTCCAAGACTGGATTATGAGTTTGTAACCATGGCAGACCAAGCACTAAGACATCATGTAAATTATACAGTACCAGGAAGCGAATCACCTCCTGATGAACGGGAGTCATACGCATGGTCACGTGTGTCCAGTACTGAGGTTTATTCATAGCCAAAGGTGTAGAGTCAATTCCTTTCAAAGGAATAGGGACTTCCAGAGGCTCCAGACTAAACCCACAGCGGTTGGCAAATGACCAATCCATAAGACTCAGGGCAGCGCCTGAATCCACATAGGCATCGACGGAAATGGCTGATAATGAACAAACCAGAGTCACAGACAGAATGAACTTAGACTGTAAAGTACTAATGGCAACAGACTTATCAACCTTTTTTGTGCGTTTAGAGCATGCTGATATAACATGAGCTGAATCACCACAATAAAAACACAACCCATTTTTCCGCCTATAGTTTTGCCGTTCACTTCTGGACTGAATTCTATCACATTGCATTGTCTCAGGTGCCTGTTCAGAAGACACCGCCAAATGGTGCACAGGTTTGCGCTCCCGTAAACGCCGATCAATCTGAATAGCCATAGTCATAGACTCATTCAGACCTGTAGGCGCCGGGAACCCCACCATAACATCTTTAATGGCCTCAGAAAGGCCATCTCTGAATTTTGCAGCCAGAGCGCACTCATTCCACTGAGTAAGCACCGACCATTTCCGAAATTTCTGACAATATATTTCTGCTTCATCTTGCCCCTGAGAGAGAGCCAATAAAGCTTTTTCAGCCTGAATCTCTAGGTTAGGTTCCTCATAGAGCAAACCCAATGCCAGAAAAAACGCATCCACACTGAGCAACGCAGGATCCCCTGGTGCCAATGCAAATGCCCAATTCTGAGGGTCACCCCGCAGGAAAGATATTACAATTTTGACTTGCTGAGCAGGGTCTCCAGAGGAGCGAGATTTCAAAGAAAGAAACAACTTGCAATTGTTCCTAAAATTCAGAAAACTAGATCTATCTCCAGAAAAAACCTCTGGGATAGGAATTCTAGGTTCAGAGATAGGAGCATGTACAACAAAATCTTGTATATTATGAACCTTAGCAGCAAGATTATTCAGGCTGGAAGCCAAACTCTGGACGTCCATGATAAACAGCTGAGGTCAGAGCCATTCAAGGATTAAGAGGAGGTAAGACGCAGCCAGGCTGCAATTAAGGCTAGGCACTAACTAACTCTGAGGGAAGGAAAAAAAAAAAAAAAACTTCCTCAGACTACTTTTCCTCCTACTTCAGCCAATACGATTACCACTTTTGGGCCGGCGATACTGTCATGATCCCAATGGCAGGGGATCACAAAAGGACAAGCACACAAAAAACAGAACAAGCTCTAGGGTGATGGAAACTGAGCTGACCGCGATCCTGAACCTAATTCACAACACTAGCAGTAGCCGGGGAACGTGCCTACGATGATTCTAGACGTCTCGCGCCAGCCGAAGGACTAGCTTCCCCTATTAGAAGAAATAAAGACCTCTCTTGCCTCCAGAGAAACACCCCACAGAAATAGCAGCCCCCCACATGTAATGACGGTGAAATGAGAGGAAAGCACATACGTAGTAATGAAAACAGATTCAGCAAAATAAGGCCCGCTAAAACTAGATAGCAGAGGATTCAAAAGTGAACTGCGCGGTCAGCGAAAAACCCTACAAAAAACCATCCTGAAATTACCTGAACTCATGTGCCAACTCATGGAACATGAGGAGTAATATCAGCCCACTAGAGCAACCAGCAACAAGGAATCACATAACTGCAAGCTGGATTAAAACAAAAATAAAGCAAAACGTGGAACAGGAAAATCAAAAACTTAGCTTGTCCAGATGATTACAGAAGCGGAAAGCAGAGGTAGCAAGACACACTGATTACATTGATCGCCGGCGAGGAAATGACAAGAAAGCCAGGTTAAATAGGAAACTCCCATATCCTGATAGAACAGGTGGACACCAGAGATCGCAGAGAACACAAGTCACCCAGTACCATCTGTAACCACCAGAGGGAGCCCAAAAACAGAATCCACAACAATTCTCCAATGCTTCCATTATTTTTGGAGATTTATAACAAACCCCTATCAGTAATTTATTATTTTTCCCCCTCCCCTTATCTCCACCCACAGGGACTCTACATTTTCATTAAATTCACCTAAATTATCACGCCGGATGGGTTTTAAGGATGATTTTACATACAGACACACCCCTCTCCCTCGCTTATCTGTACGGTCATTTCTGAACAGGCTATAGCCCTGCAAGTTAACAGCCCAGTCATAGCTCTCATCCAGCCACGTTTCAGATATCCCCACCATGTCATAATTATGCTCCAACAACATTAGTTCTAATTTGTCCATTTTGTTGGCGAGGCTTCTGGCATTAGTATACATGCACTTTATGTATCTCTCTGCACCTCTATTCTTTCTTAAATTATTAACTCTTCTAACCCCACCCCCATGCCACCGCCACCCCCAACTTCCTTATTTGTGCCCAGGTCTCTATATGCACTATCTTTCCCTCCTATAAAATGAATACCCTCCCCCCCCAATTCCTAGTTTAAACACTGGTTGGGAGTGTGGTGGGTGAGGAGCAATGTTGTGCGGTGCCTGGAAGATGAATACATGGAAGTTTGTGTATGTTGAGAGATTGTTTGTGGGACTGCATGAATCGTAAGAAGGGGGTGTATGTGTTGAGTTTGGATTTTGAGAAGGCGTATGATAGATTGGCGCATGGTTTTTTGTTTAGTGTGTTGGTGAAGATGGGATTTCCTTCTGAGTTTGAGAGAGTGAGAAGTTTGTATAAGAACATTTATAGTTGTGTCTTGTTGAATGGAAATGTGGGGAGGAGAGTAAATGTATTTTTGGGTGTTCGGCAGGGGTGCCCTTTGTCCCCTATCGTATTTATTTGCGCAATTGAGCCTTTGTTATGTCTGTTAAGAAAAGATAAGGTGATTCGGGGTGTGCAAGTACCGGGGGGTGGGGGGGGAGAGTGGAAGATGAGTGGCTATATGGATGATGTGTGTGTGCTGTGTGATTCAGAGTGTTCGGTACGGCGTGTGAAGTTGTTGGTTTCTATTTTTTTATGGAGCATCTGCTTTTAAAGTGAATTGGGAGAAGAGTGAGTGTAAGAATTTTGGGGGAGGAGTCTGAGCGATGATGCTGGAGTGAATGTGGTGAGTGGATCGATAAAGGTTTTGAGTGTGAAATTTTCAGAGAAATTGGATGGAGAGGAAAGCTGGGTGGATGTGAGAGAGAGAGTGGAGCGTAAGTTAAATTTTTGGAATTTGAGGGATCTTACGTTTTTTGGTAAAATTTTAGTTATTAAGAGTGTTGTGTTACCTATTTTTTTGTATGTTGCGATGGTTTTTCCACCAAGCTACATGTGTATTAGAAGATTAAATAGGGTTTTGTTTGTCTTTTTTTGGGGTTCATGTATGGAGCGTGCAAGGAGAGAAATTGTTATGAAGAGTTTGGATAAGGGGAGACTGGGTTTCCCAAATTTGAATGTATTTTTCGGCATGAATATTAAGGTGTTTGTACTGGGCGTGTTTAAGATGGATGGGAAGTATGCATGTATGTGCAGGTTTTTGTTTGGAAATTTCTTGTTTCGTTTGAAATGGCGTGAAAGAGATCTTAGGAGCCCAGTGGCTTTTGAGGTTCCTGTGTGGTATGTGTGGGTTTACAAATTTTTAGTGAAGTATGAACTGTGTGATGTGGACGTGAGATTGTTAGAAAAGAAGAAAGCTGTATATAAGATGATTGAGTGTAGAGAGATGGAATGTGACATTATTGTTGGACGAGCTCACAGGCTGTCCTTGCAAGATCTTTAAATGGTAAGAGGGGATGATGTGCAGAAAGTATGGAAGAAGGTACGTATGAATGGTATGACAAATAGGCAGAGTGAGATTGTATGGCAGTCATTGCATGGGCTGTTGCCGGTGAGGGAGTTTCTGAAAAATCGGGGTTTAGTGAGGAGTGAGAAGTGTCCGAGGAGTGGATTTGGTGGGAGTGCGAGTGTGGTGCATTTGTTCTGGAATTGTCAGTATACTAGAAGTGTGATTGCAGGTCTGGGTCGTTTGTGTAAGGAGCTGTGTGAGGTGAATCTGTTGTCTTTTAAGCTTTTTATGTTTGGATTGGGTATGTGTGGGGAAAAGGAGAGAGTATTGTGGTTGATGATGGCATGTATAAAAGAGGTATTGTGGGATGTGAGGAATATGTATGTGTTTAAAAGGAAAGATATTGGGGTTAAAAATTGTATAAGAATCATTTTGGGAAAATTGTATTTTTGCTTTGTGTGTGATCAGAGGAGGAGGGGGGAGGTGGATGCAGAGGGAATTTGGAAAACTAAAAAGTGGAAACATTTTGTTAATGTATCTTGAGGTGTTTTTTTGGTTGTTAATAAAAAATTTTGTTGTGTTTTCCAATGATGATGCGAATAGCGGTTGCATTGAGTATGTGGCACGCTGTTTTGGGAGTTGAGTTCCTCATAGTTTTGGTTAGCTGACTGTGGAACTTCCCATCTGAGGGAGAAAAAAAATCAGTGTCAGGCCTCGGGGCGGAACAAGTACAAAACCATTTCTGGTTATCGCTTCTCGGCCTTTTGGCTATGATTGATCGTCGTAGTCGCCGCCGCCCCCGAAGATCAATTGTAGTATCTGTTCTTATCAGTTTAATATCTGATACGTCTCCTAATTGGAGACCATATAGTAAGTGGATTTTTAGAACAGGGAGATGGAAAAAGAGCTTGCTCTGTCCACTCCACGCATTGACCCGTTATTGCGGTATCTCCGGGAACAGGGCACTCCTTCTCTGATCCGGCTTCCAAATACAAATTGAATTGAAATCAGCACACATTTTGTTTTAACCCATTATGTGAATTCTTTTCAGGGTCAAAGTTGCACATTTCAAATGCCAAATGCACTTTGCTAGATTTAACTTGACCAATTGCAACATTT
The DNA here is from genome assembly GCF_032444005.1 of Ranitomeya imitator. NCBI lineage: Eukaryota > Metazoa > Chordata > Amphibia > Anura > Dendrobatidae > Ranitomeya > Ranitomeya imitator. The sequence goes on from NC_091290.1 coordinate 100,364,709, forward strand.
TGCGCGCGCATTGTTTGCACCTATGCATGTCAAGCATTGTATTGCCTTCAATATGAAATCTATCAATCAATCTCTCTTTACCGGTTGCAACCGGTGTGTGAAGATGTGGACACGTATTTGGCCTTTGTTACAGTGTTGCAAATACATCGTCTGCAAAGTTAGACCCCTTGCTATCAGTACTTAGTGTTTTAATTTAAGTAACTCATAAGTAGTTCTGCCATACATACCACGTTTGTGACAGCATGATTTCTTTTGTAAAACAATGTCTCCCTCTTGTGGACCACTGACTTTTAAATTTGGTGTCTATGTATTTAAAAAAAAAAGGAAACATGGTGTCTGTGCTGATCTTGAATACGCTGCCTATCTCCACCTTGTGTCAGTATAATAAATGCTTTCTAGCAACCAGGTGCGCTGCCTGCATTAGATAGAATCTGCGCGCTGAACCCTCACGTGTCACAATGGGCCCTTGGCCATGCTCTGGAACCCTCACGTGTCACAATGGGCCCTTGGCCATGCTCCGGAACCCTCACGTGTCACAATGGGCTTGGAACCCTCACGTGTCACAATGGGCTCTTGGCCATGGTCTGGAACCCTCACGTGTCACAATGGGCTGGAACCCTTACGTGTCACAATGGGCCCTTGGCCTATAAAAAGCAGTGTGGTGGCAGCCCTCTTCAGTCTGCTGCTGGAACAGCGGCGGGCAGCAGGGTCTATACCCATCATCAGGAGAGCTAAGGGAAGACAGCTGCTCGCATGTTTGTTTTTTGAATTTCCCTCTCGCACACCTCCTCCTGGCACTCAGTAAGTAGTGCACATTAGAACAAAGAAGGGGGGGAGGGTTACCATAGGTGGGGTTATGCAGATTAAAAACGAGTGGCTCACAGCTTGAACAAACAGCAGATCTGTCATTGTGAAGGCGTCCGATTTGCTAAAATGTCCTCCTCAGGGCAATCTTTTGCTCCATCTCCCCAAAGAGTATCAGTGTTATGCCTTGGTGCGGCACAAGTGCAAGACGATTTCTGGTTATCGCTTCTCGGCCTTTTGGCTATGATCTCTGTCACCACCCAAGATCAATTGTAGTATCTGTTTCTATCAGTTTAATATCTGATACGTCTCCTAATTGGAGACCATATAGTAAATGGATTTTTAGAACAGGGAGATGGAAAAAGAGCTTGCTCTGTCCACTCCACGCATTGACCCGTTATTGCGGTATCTCCGGGAACAGTGCACTCCTTCTCTGATCCGGCTTCCAAATACAGATTGAATTGAAATCAGCACACGTTGTGTTTTAACCCATTATGTGAATTCTTTTCAGGGTCAAAGTTGCACATTTCAAATGCCAAATGCATTTTGCTAGATTTAACTTGACCAATTGCAACATTTTGTGCGCGCATTGTTTGCACCTATGCATGTCAAGCATTGTATTGCATTCAATTTGAAATCTATCAATCAATTATTATTATTATTTATTTATATAGCACCATTGATTCCATGGTGCTGTACATGAGAAGGGGTTACATACAAGTTACAAATATCACATACAGTAAACAAACTAACAATGACGGACTGATACAGAGGGGCGAGGACCCTGCCCTTGCGGGCTTACATTCTACAGGATTATGGGGAAGGAGACAGTAGGTTGAGGGTTGCAGGAGCTCCGGTGTTGGTGAGGCGGTAGCTCCGGTGTTGGTGAGGCGGTAGCTTCGTTGGTGATGGGGCAGCAGCGGTGTCAGTGCAGGCTGTAGGCTTTCCTGAAGAGATGAGTTTTCAGGTTCCGTCTGAAGGATCCGACTGTGGTTGATAGTCGGACGTGTTGGGGTAGAGAGTTCCAGAGGATGGGGGATATTCGGGAGAAGTCTTGGAGGCGATTGGATGAGGAGCGAATAAGTGTGGAGGAGAGAAGGAGGTCTTGGGACGACCGGAGGTCACGTGAGGGAAGATATCGAGAGATTAGTTCAGAGATATATGGAGGAGACAGGTTGTGGATGGCTTTGTAGGTAAGTATTATCAATCTCTCTTTACTGGTCGCAACCCTTGTGTGAAGATGTGGACACCTATTTGTCCTTTGTTACAGTGTTGCAAATATATCGTCTGCAAAGTTAGGCCCCTTGCTTTCAGTACTTAGTGTTTTAATTTAAGTTACCCATAAGTCGTTCTGCCATACATACCATGTTTGAGACCGCATGATTTCTTTTGTAAAACAATGTCTCCCTCTTGTGGACCACTGACTTTTAAATTTGGTGTCTATGTATTTAAAAAAAGGAAAAATTGTGTCTGTGCTGATCTTGAATATGCTGCCTATCTCCACCTGTGTGAGCATTCTAATGCTTTCTAGCAACCAGGTGCGCTGCCTGCATTAGATAGAATCTGCGTGCAGAACCCTTCCGTGTCACAATGGGCCCTTGGCCATGGTCCGGAAACCTCACGTGTCACAATGCGCCCTTGGCCATGGTCTGGAACCCTCACGTGTCACAATGGGCCCTTGGCCTATAAAAAGCAGTGCGGTGGCAGTCCTCTTCAGTCTTCTGCTGGAACATTGGCGGGCAGCATGGTGATAGGTAGGCAGCAGGGTCTATACCCTGTTGTGAATTCTGTTGTCGAACTCCCTCCTGTGGTCGTGAATGGTACTTCGATGAGTTCTGTCCATGAACTCCCTCTGGTGGCTGTGAGTGAAGCTGCTGCTTCTGAGGTTCCTTACACAGGTGACGTGGTTTATCCTTTGGTTGGCTGCTCTATTTAGCTCCACTCAGATCGTTACTCCATGCCAGCTGTCAATGTTCCTGCATTGGTTCAGTTCGCTCCTGGATCTTTCTGGTGACCTGTCTTCTCCAGCAGAAGCTAAGTTCCTGATAGTTATTATTTGTTCATTGTTTCCTTGTCCAGCTGGTTATCATGATTTTGTCTTGCTAGCTGGAAGCTCTGGGATGCAGAGTGGCATCTCCGCACCGTTAGTCGGTGCGGAGGTCTTTTTGCACACTCTGCGTGGTCTTTTGTAGTTTTTTGCGCTGACCGCAAAGATACCTTTCCTATCCTCTGTCTGTTTAGTAAGTCTGGCCTCCCTTTGCTGAAACCTGTTTCATTTCTGCGTTTGTGACTTTCATCTTTACTCACAGTCAATATATGTGGGGGGCTGCCTTTTCCTTTGGGGAATTTCTCTGAGGCAAGGTAGGCTTTATTTTCTATCTCTAGGGCTAGCTAGCTCTTAGGCTGTGAAGAGGCGTCTAGGGAGAGTCAGGAACGCTCTACGGCTTTTTCAAGTTGTTGTGATAGGATTAGGGCCTGCGATCAGCAGAGCTCCCACATCCCAGAGCTTGTCCTGTGTTAGTTTAACTATCAGGTCGTGTCGGGTGCTCCTAACCACCAGGTCATAACAGTACAGCTGGCTGTTGTGAATTCTGTGGCTGAATATACTCCTGTGGTCACAAGTGGTACTGCAGCTTCTGGGCTTCCTCCCTTAGGTGTTCTGGTGAGCTCGTTGGCTGCCTTGTTATTTAACTCCACCTGATTCTGTCTTCCTTGCTCCTTGTCTATGTTCCAGTGTTGGATCTGAGCTTCTGGATTTTCCTGTGGCCTGCTGCTCTGCTTAGATAAGTGCTTCTTTGCTTTTGTTGCTGTTTTTTCTGTCCAGCTTGTCTATTCGTTTTTGCTGGAAGCTCTGAGACGCAAAGGGTGTACCGCCGTGCCGTTAGTTCGGCACGGTGGGTCTTTTTGCCCCCTTTGCGTGGTTTTTTGCTTTAGGGTTTTTTGTAGACTGCAAAGTTCTCTTTGCTATCCTCGCTCTATCTAGAATATCGGGCCTCACTTTGCTGAATCTATTTCATCCCTACGTTTTGTCTTTTCATCTTGCTAACAGTCATTATATGTGGGGGGCTGCCTTTTCCTTTGGGGTATTTCTCTGAGGCAAGTCAGGCTTGTATTTCTATCTTCAGGCTAGTCAGTTCCTCAGGCTGTGCCGAGTTGCATAGGTAGTGTCAGGCGCAATCCACAGCTGCCTTTAGTTGTGTGTAGGATAGGTTCAGGTATTGCGGTCTACAGAGATTCCACGTCTCAGAGCTCGTTCTATTGTTTTTGGGTTTTTGTCAGATCACTGTATGTGCTCTGATTACTGGCACACTGTGTTACTGGATTGCCTTCATAACAGCTGGCCCAAAGTATTAATGCATCTCAATAAAGGGATAAGAGAAGTTCTGAGACCATTTTTTTTTCTTTGCACTGTGTTTTGTCTTTCTTTTCCCCTAAACCTTTGGGTGGTTCAGGACACAGGTGTAGATATGGACATTCAAGGTCTGTCCTCTTGTGTGGATCATCTCAATGCAAGGGTACAAAACAGTCAAGATTTTGTGGTTCAGAATCCTATGTTAGAGCCTAGAATTCCTATTCCTGATTTATTTTCTGGGGATAGATCTAAGTTTCTGAATTTCAAAAATAATTGTAAACTGTTTCTAGCTTTGAAACCCCGTTCCTCTGGTGACCCCGTTCAACAAGTAAAAATCATTATTTCTTTGTTGCGTGGTGACCCTCAAGACTGGGCATTTTCCCTTGCGCCAGGAGATCCTGCATTGCGTGATGTTGATGCGTTTTTTCTGGCGTTTGGATTGCTTTATGATGAACCAAATTCAGAGGATCAGGCAGAGAAAATCTTGCTGGCTTTGTGTCAGGGTCAGGATGAAGCGGAGGTGTACTGTCAGAAGTTTAGAAAGTGGTCTGTACTTACTCAGTGGAATGAGTGTGCCCTGGCGGCAATTTTCAGAAAGGGTCTTTCTGAAGCCCTTAAGGATGTCATGGTGGGATTTCCCACGCCTGCTGGTCTGAATGAGTCTATGTCCTTGGCCATTCAGATCGATCGGCGCTTGCGTGAGCGCAAAGCTGCGCACCATCTGGCGGTATTCTCTGAGCTTAGGCCTGAGCCTATGCAGTGTGATAGGACTTTGACCGGAGCTGAACGGCAAGAACACAGACGTCGGAATGGGCTGTGTTTTTACTGTGGTGAATCCACTCATTCTATCTCCGATTGTCCTAAGCCCACTAAGCGGTTCGCTAGGTCTGCCACCATTGGTACGGTACAGTCTAAATTTCTTTTGTCCATTACTCTGATTTGCTCTCTGTCATCCTATTCTGTTATGGCATTTGTGGATTCAGGCGCTGCCCTGAATTTGATGGACTTGGAGTTTGCCAGGCGCTGTGGTTTTTTCTTGGAGCCCTTGCAGTATCCTATTCCATTGAGAGGAATTGATGCTATGCCTTTGGCCAAGAATAAGCCTTAGTACTGGACTCAATTGACCATGTGCATGGCTCCTGCACATCAGGAGGATATTCGCTTTTTGGTGTTGCATAATCTGCATGATGTGGTCGTTTTGGGGTTGCCATGGCTACAGGTCCATAATCCAGTGTTAGATTGGAAATCTATGTCTGTGTCCGGCTGGGGTTGTCAGGGGGTACATGGTGATGTTCCATTGCTGTCAATTTCCCCTTCCACTCCTTCTGAAGTCCCTGAGTTTTTATCAGATTACCGGGATGTATTTGAAGAGCCCAAATCCGGTGCCCTACCTCCTCATAGGGATTGCGATTGTGCTATTAATTTGATTCCTGGTAGTAAGTTTCCTAAGGGCCGTCTGTTTAATTTATCTGTGCCAGAGCACGCCGCTATGCGGAGTTGCATAAAGGAATCCTTGGAGAAGGGTCATATTCGCCTGTCGTCGTCACCATTGGGAGCAGGGTTCTTTTTTGTGGCCAAGAAGGATGGCTCTTTGAGACCGTGTATTGATTACCGCCTTCTTAATAAGATCACAGTAAAATTTCAGTATCCTTTGCCGCTGCTGTCTGATTTGTTTGCTCGGATTAAGGGGGCTAGTTGGTTCACCAAGATAGATCTTCGAGGGGCGTATAATCTTGTGCGAATTAAACAGGGCGATGAATGGAAAACAGCATTTAATACACCCGAGGGCCATTTTGAGTACCTGGTTATGCCATTCGGGCATTCTAATGCTCTATCTGTGTTTCAGTCCTTTATACATGACATCTTTCGAGAGTACCTGGATAGATTCATGAATGATTGTATATTTGGATGACATTTTGGTCTTTTCGGATGATTGGGAGTCTCATGTGAAGCAGGTCAGAATGGTGTTCCAGGTCCTTCGTGCGAATTCCTTGTTTGTGAAGGGGTCAAAGTGTCTCTTTGGAGTTCAGAAGGTTTCATTTTTGGGTTTCATTTTTTCCCCTTCTACTATTGAGATGGACCCTGTTAAAGTTCAGGCCATTTATGATTGGACTCAGCCGACATCTGTGAAGAGCCTGCAGAAGTTCCTGGGCTTTGCTAATTTTTACCGTCTCTTCATCGCTAATTTTTCTAGTATTGCTAAACCGTTGACTGATTTGACCAAGAAAGGTGCTGATGTGGTCAATTGGTCCTCTGTGGCTGTAGAGGCTTTTCAGGAGTTGAAGCGTCGTTTTTCTTCTGCCCCTGTGTTGTGCCAGCCAGATGTTTCGCTCCCGTTTCAGGTCGAGGTTGATGCTTCTGAGATTGGAGCAGGGGCTGTTTTGTCGCAAAGAAGTTCTGATGGCTCGGTGATGAAACCATGTGCCTTCTTTTCTAGAAAATTCTCGCCTGCTGAGCGCAATTATGTTGTTAGCAATCGAGAGTTGTTGGCCATGAAGTGGGCATTCGAGGAGTGGCGACATTGGCTTGAAGGAGCTAAACATCGCGTGGTGGTCTTGACGGATCACAAGAATTTGACTTATCTCGAGTCTGCCAAACGGTTGAATCCTAGACAGGCTCGATGGTCGCTCTTTTTCTCCCGTTTTGATTTTGTGGTTTCATACCTTCCGGGATCTAAGAATGTGAAGGCTGATGCCCTGTCAAGGAGTTTTGTGCCTGACTCTCCGGGTGTTCCGGAGCCGGCGGGTATTCTTAAAGAGGGGGTAATTTTGTCTGCCATCTCCCCTGATTTGCGGCGCGTGCTGCAGAAGTTTCAGGCTGATAGACCTGACCGTTGTCCAGCGGAGAGACTGTTTGTCCCTGATAGATGGACTAGTAGAGTTATCTCTGAGGTTCATTGTTCGGTGTTGGCTGGTCATCCTGGAATCTTTGGTACCAGATATTTTGTGGCTAGATCCTTTTGGTGGCCTTCTTTGTCACGGGATGTGCGTTCTTTTGTGCAGTCCTGTGGAACTTGTGCTCGGGCTAAGCCCTGCTATTCTCGTGCCAGTGGGTTGCTTTTGCCCTTGCCGGTCCCGAAGAGGCCCTGGACGCATATTTCCATGGATTTTATTTCTGATCTCCCTGTTTCTCAAAGAATGTCGGTCATTTGGGTGGTTTGTGATCGCTTCTCTAAGATGGTCCATTTGGTACCCTTGTCTAAATTGCCTTCCTCCTCTGATTTGGTGCCATTGTTTTTCCAGCATGTGGTTCGTTTGCATGGCATTCCAGAGAACATCGTCTCGGACAGAGGTTCCCAGTTTGTTTCGAGGTTTTGGCGGTCCTTTTGTGCTAAGATGGGCATTGATTTGTCTTTTTCTTCGGCTTTCCATCCTCAGACTAATGGCCAAACCGAACAAACTAATCAGACTTTGGAAACTTATCTGAGATGCTTTGTTTCTGCTGATCAGGATGATTGGGTGTCCTTCTTGCCTTTGGATGAGTTCGCCCTTAATAATCGGGCCAGCTCGGCTACTTTAGTTTCTCCTTTTTTCTGTAATTCTGGTTTCCATCCTCGTTTCTCTTCAGGGCAGGTTGAGCCTTCGGACTGTCCTGGTGTGGACACGGTGGTGGACAGGTTGCAGCAGATTTGGACTCATGTGGTGGACAATTTGACATTGTCCCAGGAGAAGGCTCAACGTTTCGCTAACCGCCGGCGCTGTGTTGGTCCCCGACTTCGTGTTGGGGATTTGGTTTGGTTGTCATCTCGTCATGTTCCTATGAAGGTTTCCTCTCCTAAGTTTAAGCCTCGTTTCATTGGGCCATATAAGATTTCTGATGTTCTTAATCCTGTGTCATTTCGTTTGGACCTTCCAGCTTCTTTTGCCATCCATAATGTGTTCCATAGGCCGTTGTTGCGGAGATACGTGGCGCCTATGGCTCCCTCCGTTGATCCTCCTGCCCCGGTGTAGGTCGAGGGGGAGTTGGAGTATGTGGTGGAGAAGATTTTGGATTCTCGTGTTTCGAGACGGAAACTCCAGTACCTGGTCAAGTGGAAGGGTTATGGTCAGGAAGATAATTCCTGGGTTTTTGCCTCTGATGTTCATGCTGCCGATCTAGTTCGTGCCTTTCATTTGGCTCATCCTGATCGGCCTGGGGGCTCTGGTGAGGGTTCGGTGACCCCTCCACAAGGGGGGGGTACTGTTGTGAATTCTGTTGTCGAACTCCCTCCTGTGGTCGTGAATGGTACTTCGGTGAGTTCTGTCCATGGACTCCCTCTGGTGGCTGTGAGTGAAGCTGCTGCTTCTGAGGTTCCTTACACAGGTGACGTGGTTTATCCTTTGGTTGGCTGCTCTATTTAGCTCCACTCAGATCGCTACTCCATGCCAGCTGTCAATGTTCCTGCATTGGTTCAGTTCGCTCCTGGATCTTTCTGGTGACCTGTCTTCTCCAGCAGAAGCTAAGTTCCTGATAGTTATTATTTGTTCATTGTTTCCTTGTCCAGCTGGTTATCATGATTTTGTCTTGCTAGCTGGAAGCTCTGGGATGCAGAGTGGCATCTCCGCACCGTTAGTCGGTGCAGAGGTCTTTTTGCACACTCTGCGTGGTCTTTTGTAGTTTTTTGTGCTGACCGCAAAGATACCTTTCCTATCCTCTGTCTGTTTAGTAAGTCTGGCCTCCCTTTGCTGAAACCTGTTTCATTTCTGCGTTTGTGACTTTCATCTTTACTCACAGTCAATATATGTGGGGGGCTGCCTTTTCCTTTGGGGAATTTCTCTGAGGCAAGGTAGGCTTTATTTTCTATCTCTAGGGCTAGCTAGCTCTTAGGCTGTGAAGAGGCATCTAGGGAGAGTCAGGAACGCTCTACGGCTATTTCAAGTTGTTGTGATAGGATTAGGGCCTGCGATCAGCAGAGCTCCCACATCCCAGAGCTTGTTCTGTGTGAGTTTAACTATCAGGTCGTGGCGGGTGCTCCTAACCACCAGGTCATAACAATACCAGGCATCAGGAGAGCTAAGGGAAGACAGCTGCTCGCTTGTTTGTTTTTTGAATTTCCCTCTCGCCCTCCTCCTGGCACTCAGTAGGGCACATTGGAACAAAGAGGGGGGAGGGTTACAATAGGTGGGGTTATGCAGATTAAAAATGAGTGGCTCACAGCTTGAACAAACAGCAGATCTGTCATTGTGAAGGCGTCCAGTTTGCTAAAATGTCATCCTCATGGCAGTTTGTGGCAGGTCATTGCTTGGGCTGAAGCTCTAAGGTCCGGTGCAAAACGGACAAGTGAAATCTCAAATGTAGTGAGTCTACTCCAGGATGATGCTACGGTACCGCCTAAGGCGCTATTACCCCGTAATGTACATGAGGACATGAAGTGGAGTACAGGGGAAGTACAGGATGTGAACTGTATGGACTTTGATGCTGAAATTGTTTCTGACAAGGTTTTGCTGCGAAGTTTACCAAATAAAGTTGCCCGTTTTGACTTGTAATTAGACTGTGTGCCTGTTTGTTCAGAAGCAACTGAAAGTAACCCTGAAGAGCAGATGGGAATTCCAGAAGGAGCCGAAAACGGGAACACAAGTAAGCTCAAAGTGAGATGCGATTTTTATGTAGAGGGAGACCAGGGTCTGCCAGACCCGTTATGTCTGGCCATGACTGTGCCCCTGGCGCTCCCCTACACTCACATAACCCGTTACTCGTCACTACTCATTACTCTCTCGAGCATCAGTGTGCTCGGAAAGCTCATTACTCGGCGAGTAGTTTTTGAATGTTCAAACAGGAGCTTGAGTCCCAGACCCGCATGTTTGGCGCTTTTCGACAGCCAATGAACATGTGGGGTTTGCCTACCAGACACTGTAATGCCATTGCCGCCTTGATTGTGGCATTACTATGATTGGCTGGCTGCATGGCATCATTAGGTTTATATAAGACCCATGACTCTATGTTCGGCACACTGTACCTCAGAAACAGGCAGCGTAGAGAGAGGTGCTGGTGAGAGAGGGACAGAATTGTAGCTGCGTATTAGCCAGTTATTCAACCACATTTATATTTTCCCTTCACCATGACAGCACCATACGTGAGAGATGGCATCCGCCCCAGTAACAGGAAACCTGCAGCAGAGATAAAAGAATGGGGCGGCACCTCTCTCCTCAGTTTAGGTTTCCTGTTCCTGCAGGTGGATTCCTGCGGCAGAGCTCCTACCTCTGGAGGGATCTCCCTCTGATGATTGCCAGTCCGGAGGCTGAAGTCCACGGTGGGGGCAGCTGTACTTGGCGGTATCTCGTAGGTGCTGTCAGGCGAAGGGCTGCTGTGGGCCGCGCCTCATCCCCCCGCTGGACTCCCCAGCATTCGCTCTGGGCAGGAGGCAGGTTCGGGGAAAAAGGGGCATGTCCTCACTGACGCTGGTGCCAAAGTGAAGGATGACGAATTTCAGTCGCACGGGAGTGACGTCACACGCCGAGGGAGCAGGTGTGCTGGACGCTTCCAGGCGGAAGTTATTCCAGAGGCGCGCACACCACTCCTACTACAGTGGGGCAAAAAAGTATTTAGTCAGTCAGCAATAGTGCAAGTTCCACCACTTAAAAAGGTGAGAGGCGTCTGTAATTTACATCATAGGTAGACCTCAACTATGGGAGACAAACTGAGAAAAAAAAATCCAGAAAATCACATTGTCTGTTTTTTTAACAATTTGCATATTATGGTGGAAAATAAGTATTTGGTCAGAAACAAAATTTCATCTCAATACTTTGTAATATATTCTTTGTTGGCAATGACAGAGGTCAAACGTTTTCTGTAAGTCTTCACAAGGTTGCCACACACTGTTGTTGGTATGTTGGCCCATTCCTCCATGCAGATCTCCTCTAGAGCAGTGATGTTTTTGGCTTTTCGCTTGGCAACACGGACTTTGAACTCCCTCCAAAGGTTTTCTATAGGGTTGAGATCTGGAGACTGGCTAGGCCACTCCAGGACCTTGAAATGCTTCTTACGAAGCCACTCCTTCGTTGCCCTGGCGGTGTGCTTTGGATCATTGTCATGTTGAAAGACCCAGCCACGTTTCATCTTCAATGCCCTTGCTGATGGAAGGAGGTTTGCACTCAAAATCTCACGATACATGGCCCCATTCATTCTTTCATGTACCCGGATCAGTCATCCTGGCCCCTTTGCAGAGAAACAGCCCCAAAGCATGATGTTTCCACCACCAGACTTTACAGTAGGTATGGTGTTTGATGGATGCAACTCAGTATTCTTTTTCCTCCAAACACGACAAGTTGTGTTTCTACCAAACAGTTCCAGTTTGGTTTCATCAGACCATAGGACATTCTCCCAAAACTCCTCTGGATCATCCAAATGCTCTCTAGCAAACTTCAGATGGGCCTGGACATGTACTGGCTTAAGCAGTGGGACACGTCTGGCACTGCAGGATCTGAGTCCATGGTGGCGTAGTGTGTTACTTATGGTAGGCCTTGTTACATTGGTCCCAGCTCTCTGCAGTTCATTCACTAGGTCCCCCCGCGTGGTTCTGGGATTTTTGCTCACCGTTCTTGTGATCATTCTGACCCCACGGGGTGGGATTTTGCGTGGAGCCCCAGATCGAGGGAGATTATCAGTGGTCTTGTATGTCTTCCATTTTCTAATTATTGCTCCCACTGTTGATTTCTTCACTCCAAACTGGTTGGCTATTGCAGATTCAGTCTTCCCAGCCTGGTGCAGGGCTACAATTTTGTTTCTGGTGTCCTTTGACAGCTCTTTGGTCTTCACCCTAGTGGAGTTTGGAGTCAGACTGTTTGAGGGTGTGCACAGGTGTCTTTTTATACTGATAACAAGTTTAAACAGGTGCCATTACTACAGGTAATGAGTGGAGGAAAGAGGAGACTCTTAAAGAAGAAGTTACAGGTCTGTGAGAGCCAGAGTCTTGATTGTTTGTTTCTGACCAAATACTTATTTTCCACCATAATATGCAAATAAATTGTTAAAAAAACAGACAATGTGATTTTCTGGATTTTTTTTTCTCAGTTTGTCTCCCATAGTTGAGGTCTACCTATGATGTAAATTACAGACGCCTCTCATCTTTTTAAGTGGTGGAACTTGCACTATTGCTGACTGACTAAATACTTTTTTGCCCCACTGTATATAAAAGGGGCAGCCCAGAGAAAAACGCTGGTTCCTTAAGGCATGCGGACTGCTTGCAAATATGACTGAGCCAACGACGGATCCTGACATATCGACGGTGCCTTCACCCAAAATGAGTGAAAGAGCACAAGCTACCGGGGTACCCAGGGTCCTCGAGTGGTGAGTGCCTTTGTAAGGCGAATCACACATGCTGATATCCTGTACACTGTATATTTTAGGTAAAAAAGCCACCTCCAAACAGAAAAATAAAGTTTCCCTATTGCAAAATATTAAAACTATTATACGGGAAGAAGTTAAATCAACTGTTAAAGAGCAGTTAAAACATCATACTGCAAAGGGACCTCCTCCTCCCCCTCCCCCAAGCATACAAGGGTCTGACATAGATTCAGGGGAAGAACCGGGGGAATTAACCCTTTCTGATGCCTCAGACCTGGACTCCTCGGACGAGGAGTATGGCCACCCTTATTTCCAATCCGAAGATATTGGGAAACTGCTCAAATTGGTTAGGGCGACTATGGGAGTAGAAACCCCCAGGGAGCCGCGATCAATTCAGGACACTATGTTCAGCAACTTGGAGGGGAAGAAGCGTAATTTTTTCCCCTTCCACGATAATATAATGAATTTAATCAAAAGAGAGTGGAAGAAACCCAATAAAAAAATATCTATCCCTCAGGCATTGAAACGTAAATATCCCCTTTGATGAAGAGGTCTGTGAAAAGTGGGAAAAAGCTCCTAAATTTGATGCAGCCATTGCCAGTACCTCTAAAGGAATAGCATTACCTTGACAAGAAAGCAGATGCCTTTCTAAAATCGGCTTGGGAGGCAGCAACATGGTCATTTAAACCCGGGGTTGCCAACACTTGTACAGCACATGCCATGGTCAAGTGGTTAAAGGAACTAAGTGACCAGATTAAAAACAAATGCCCGAGAGAAAGACTACTTGAAGTGTTACCCTCTCTACAGGGCACCGCAAGATTCCTGGCAGATGCTTCAATTGATTCTGTCAGAGGTGCAGCACGTGCATGTACTTTATCCAACTCAGGATGTAGAGCATTGTGGCTAAAAAATTGGACTGCTGACTTCCAATCGAAAGTCAAACTCTGTGCAGTACCCTGTGAAGGGCAATATCTCTTTGGAAAAGCCCTAGATGAGATCCTAGAGAAAGCATCAGACAAGAAGAAACGGTTTCCACTGCCTTCCTTTCCTAGGCGGTGATGGGAAACCTCTCGTTCGTCCTTTCGTGGATCCGGATATAGAGGAGGCTGGTCAGATGACAGGTCTATTCGGGGCAGACCCGGGAAAGACAGAAAAGAGAGGGGATTCCTTTTCAATAAGCCTCCCCCCAAGCCTGATCCAAAACACCAATGACACCAAAATCCCAGTGGGGGGAAGACTCCGTTGGTTTGTCCACCACTGGGCAGCGCTACCAGCTTCTCAATGGATAACCAGCTTATTGTCAGAGGGTCTAAGGTTCAAGTTCTCCAGCCCCCTGCCAAATCGCATAATAATGACCCGGGTGGCCAAAAAGAATCAGGCCACACTAGAGAGAGAGGTTCATCTCCTCATGCAAAAAGAGGTTTTAATAAAAGTACCCCACCAGGAGATAGGGAAGGGGTTCTACAGCACCTTGTTCCTAACGCCAAAACCAGACGGCTCACTGAGGGCAATATTCAACCTGAAGGCACTAAACCATTATATTCAAGTGGAGAGTTTCAAAATGGAGACTCTGAAAACGGCAATAAAAGTACTCAACCCAAACTGTTACATGGCAGTAATAGATCTAACAAATGCTTACTACCATGTGCCAATTGCTGGCCAACATCAACAATACCTAAGATTGGTGGTAAACATCGCCAAAACTCCCACGCACCTACAATATCAATGCCTTCCCTTCGGGGTAGCTATAGCGCCCCGTATATTTACAAAAATTATTGCCGAAGTAGCGTCGTTCATCAGGAAAGAAGACATAATGCTGGTACCCTATTTGGACGATTTTCTGGTAATAGCAAATAACAGAGAAAATTGCGAAAAAACAGTCGCAAGAGTAGTGGAGATACTGACCGAATTAGGCTGGATTATAAACCTAAAAAAATCAAGACTAATCTTAACTCAAACTCAAGAATTTCTAGGGATCCTATTGGATTCAGTCAAGCAGGAGTGTGTCCTCCCACAGAGGAAAATTCAAGCTATTCAACAGAAAATACAACTGTTCCAACTACGACGGGCCATTTCACTACGGAAAGCAATGTTGCTCTTAGGGGTTCTAACGGCAACAATTCCAGCGACTCGGTGGGCACAAAGCCACACACGAGAATTAAAATGGCAGATACTAACGGAACAAATGGAAAATCCATACAATCTGAATCGCCGAATTCTTCTATCTCCAAAAGTTCAAGATCACTAGAATGGTGGCTTAAAACCCTGCTGTTCTGTTGGTCAAAAATGACCGACTTTGAACTTCAATATTCTTTAAAATATTCAAGATGCGGCTCTGAAACCCGTGGCCGACCGACCCATCCTCATTTAAGTCAATCAACCACAAGTTTCAGAACCGCATCTTGAACACCCCAAAAAATACCAAAGTTCAAAATAGGTCTCCCCAGACCGAACAGAACAGCAGGGTTAAAACAGAAAATTTAAGCAACGCAGGGGAAAAAAGGCCTCAAAGGCAACTATTGCACGGTGGTTGCGTACGGCTATTTCACTTTCATATTCCTCTTCTGGCCAAGTTCCCCCACAGGGTGTTACGGCTCACTCCACGCGTGTTATTGCCACATCCTGCGCAGAAAGAGCAAACGCTTTGGTGGAACAGATTTGTAGAGCGGCAGTATGGTCTTCACATCCACCTTCTTCCAACATTATAGGCTAGACTTAGGTCTATCAAACTTGTCATTCGGGAGAAAGGTACTGTCTGCTGTTGTCCCACCCTAGGAGTCTTTCTATTTCTTCCTCTCACGTACGGTGCTGTCATGGTGAAGGGAAAAAATAATTACTTACGGGTAATTTTATTTTCCAGAACCATGACAGCACCGCATTAATTCCCGCCCTATCTTGGTGATGGTTGTGTGATGCAAAAAAAAAAAAAATATATATTTTGTATGTGTATATATAAAGAGATATACATAGATAGAAACTAATAAAGAGCTATACAAATGAATATTATATACGAGTGTGTACTAACAAGACGGTCATCTTCCATACTCTGAAACAAACTGAGGAGAGAGGTGCCGCCCCATTCTTATATCTCTGCTACAGGTTTCCTGTTCCTGGGGGCGGATGCCATCTCTCACGTACGGTGCTGTCATGGTTCTGGAAAATCAAATTACCTTATATTAAGGGTCACCAATCTAACCCAAGAAGAGGTGCGAAACCGGCTAAATAAGATTAAAATAGATAAATCTCCAGGTCCGGATGGCATACACCCACGAGTACTAAGAGAACTGATTAATGTAATAGATAAACCATTATTTCTTATTTTTAGGGACTCTATAGCGACGGGGTCTGTTCCGCAGGACTGGCGCATAGCAAATGTGGTGCCAATATTCAAAAAGGGCTCTAAAAGTGAACCTGGAAATTATAGGCCAGTAAGTCTAACCTCTATTGTTGGTAAAATATTTGAAGGGTTTCTGAGGGATGTTATACTGGATTATCTCAATGAGAATAACTGTTTAGCTCCATATCAGCATGGGTTTATGAGAAATCGCTCCTGTCAAACCAATCTAATCAGTTTTTATGAAGAGGTAAGCTATAGGCTGGACCACGGTGAGTCATTGGACGTGGTATATCTCGATTTTTCCAAAGCGTTTGATACCGTGCAGCACAAGAGGTTGGTCTGGGGGAAAATGTGTGTAAATGGGTTAGTTACTGGTTTAGTAATAGAAAGCAGAGGGTGGTTATAAATGGTATAGTCTCTAACTGGGTCGCTGTGACCAGTGGGGTACCGCAGGGGTCGGTATTGGGACCTGTTCTCTTCAACATATTCATTAATGATCTGGTAGAAGGTTTACACAGTAAAATATCGATATTTGCAGATGATACAAAACTATGTAAAGCAGTTAATACAAGAGAAGATAGTATTCTGCTACAGATGGATCTGGATAATTTGGAAACTTGGGCTGAAAGGTGGCAGATGAGGTTTAACAATGATAAATGTAAGGTTATACACATGGGAAGAAGGAATCAATATCACCATTACACACTGAACGGGAAACCACTGGGTAAATCTGATAGGGAGAAGGACTTGGGGATCCTAGTTAATGATAAACTTACCTGGAGCAGCCAGTGCCAGGCAGCAGCTGCCAAGGCAAACAGGATCATGGGGTGCATTAAAAGAGGTCTGGATACACTTGATGAGAGCATTATACTGCCTCTGTACAAATCCCTAGTTAGACCGCACATGGAGTACTGTGTCCAGTTTTCGGCACCGGTGCTCAGAAAGGATATCATGGAACTAGAGAGAGTACAAAGGAGGGCAACAAAATTAATAAAGGGGATGAGAGAACTACAATACCCAGATTAGCGAAATTAGGATTATTTAGTCTAGAAAAAAGACGACTGAGGGGCGATCTAATAACTGTTATGGCTGGCAATCAGGCAACACAGCGTGCAGTAATCAGCGCACATACAGAGATCAGGCAATAACCAAAAACAATAGGACGAGCTCTGAGACGTGGAATCTCTGTAGACTGCAGTACCTGATCTATCCTCACACAACTATAAGCAGCAGTGGATTGCGCCTATCACTACCTATGCAACTCGGCACTGCCTGAGGAGCTGACTAGCCTGAAGATAGAAATACAAGCCTGACTTACCTCAGAGAAATACCCCAAAGGAATAGGCAGCCCCCCACATATAATGACTGTTAGCAAGATGAAAAGACAAACGTAGGAATGAAATAGATTCAGCAAAGTGAGGCCCGATATTCTAGACAGAGTGAGGATAGCAAAGAGAACTATGCAGTCTACAAAAAACCCTAAAACGAAAACCACGCAAAGGGGCAAAAAGACCCACCGTGCCGAACTAACAGCACGGCGGTGCACCCCTTTGCTTCTCAGAGCTTCCAGCAAAAGTTAATAGCAAGCTGGACAGAAAAAACAGAAAACAAACTAGAAGCACTTATCTAGCAGAGCAGCAGGCCCAAGGAAAGATGCAGTAGCTCAGATCCAACACTGGAACATTGACAAGGAGCAAGGAAGACAGACTCAGGTGGAGCTAAATAGCAAGGCAGCCAACGAGCTCACCAAAACACCTGAGGGAGGAAGCCCAGAGACTGCAATACCACTTGTGACCACAGAAGTGAACTCAGCCACAGAATTCACAACAGTACCCCCCCCTTGAGGAGGGGTCACCGAACCCTCACCAGAACCCCCAGGCCGACCAGGATGAGCCACATGAAAGGCACGAACAAGATCTGGGGCATGGACATCAGAGGCAAAAACCCAGGAATTATCTTCCTGAGCATAACCCTTCCATTTGACCAGATACTGGAGTTTCCGTCTAGAGACACGAGAATCCAAAATCTTCTCCACAATATACTCCAATTCCCCCTCCACCAAAACAGGGGCAGGAGGCTCCACAGATGGAACCATAGGTGCCACGTATCTCCTCAACAACGACCTATGGAATACATTATGTATGGAAAAGGAGTCTGGGAGGGTCAGACGAAAAGACACCGGATTGAGAATCTCAGAAATCCTATACGGACCAATAAAACGAGGTTTAAATTTAGGAGAGGAAACCTTCATAGGAATATGACGAGAAGATAACCAAACCAGATCCCCAACACGAAGTCGGGGTCCCACACGGCGTCTGCGATTAGCGAAAAGCTGAGCCTTCTCCTGGGACAAGGTCAAATTGTCGACTACCTGAGTCCAGATCTGCTGCAACCTGTCCACCACAGAATCCACACCAGGACAGTCCGAAGACTCAACCTGTCCTGAAGAGAAACGAGGATGGAACCCAGAATTGCAGAAAAATGGAGAGACCAAGGTAGCCGAGCTGGCCCGATTATTAAGGGCGAACTCAGCCAACGGCAAAAATGACACCCAATCATCCTGGTCAGCGGAAACAAAACATCTCAGATATGTTTCCAAGGTCTGATTGGTTCGTTCGGTCTGGCCATTAGTCTGAGGATGGAAGGCCGAGGAGAAAGATAGGTCAATGCCCATCCTACCACAAAAGGCTCGCCAGAACCTCGAGACAAACTGGGAACCTCTGTCAGAAACAATATTCTCAGGAATGCCATGTAAACGAACCACATGCTGGAAGAACAAAGGCACCAAATCAGAGGAGGAAGGCAATTTAACCAAGGGCACCAGATGGACCATTTTAGAAAAGCGATCACAGACCACCCAAATGACCGACATTTTTTGAGAAACGGGAAGGTCAGAAATGAAATCCATCGAAATATGTGTCCAAGGCCTCTTCGGGACCGGCAAGGGCAAAAGCAACCCACTGGCACGTGAACAGCAGGGCTTAGCCCTAGCACAAATTCCACAGGACTGCACAAAAGCACGCACATCCCGTGACAGAGATGGCCACCAGAAGGATCTAGCAACCAACTCCCTGGTACCAAAGATTCCTGGATGACCGGCCAGCACCGAACAATGAAGTTCAGAGATAACTTTACTAGTCCACCTATCAGGGACGAACAGTTTCTCGGCCGGACAACGATCAGGTTTATTAGCCTGAAATTTCTGCAACACTCTCCGCAAATCAGGGGAGATGGCAGACACAATGACTCCTTCCTTGAGGATACTCGCCGGCTCAGATAACCCCGGAGAGTCGGGCACAAAACTCCTAGACAGAGCATCCGCCTTCACATTTTTAGAGCCCGGAAGGTATGAAATCACAAAATCAAAACGAGCAAAAAATAACGACCAACGGGCCTGTCTAGGATTCAAGCGCTTGGCAGACTCAAGATAAGTAAGGTTCTTATGATCAGTCAATACCACCACGCGATGCTTAGCACCCTCAAGCCAATGACGCCACTCCTCGAATGCCCACTTCATGGCCAGCAACTCTCGGTTGCCCACATCATAATTACGCTCAGCAGCAGAAAATTTCCTGGAAAAGAAAGCACATGGTTTGAACACTGAGCAACCAGAACCTCTCTGTGACAAAACCGCCCCTGCACCAATCTCAGAAGCATCAACCTCGACCTGGAACGGAAGAGAAACATCAGGTTGACACAACACAGGGGCACAGCAAAAACGACGCTTCAACTCCTGAAAAGCTTCCACGGCAGCAGAAGACCAATTAACCAAATCAGCACCCTTCTTGGTCAAATCGGTCAATGGTCTGGCAATGCTAGAAAAATTACAGATGAAGCGACGATAAAAATTAGCAAAGCCCAGGAATTTCTGCAGACTTTTTAGAGATGTCGGCTGAGTCCAATCCTGGATGGCCTGAACCTTAACCGGATCCATCTCGATAGTAGAAGGGGAAAAGATGAACCCCAAAAATGAAACTTTCTGCACACCGAAGAGACACTTTGATCCCTTCACGAACAAGGAATTAGCACGCAGTACCTGGAAAACCATTCTGACTTGCTTCACATGAGACTCCCAATCATCTGAGAAGATCAAAATGTCATCCAAGTAAACAATCAAGAATTTATCCAGATACTCACGGAAAATGTCATGCATAAAAGACTGAAAAACAGATGGAGCATTGGCAAGTCCGAACGGCATCACCAGATACTCAAAATGACCCTCGGGCGTATTAAATGCCGTTTTCCATTCATCTCCCTGCCTGATTCTCACCAGATTATACGCACCACGAAGATCTATCTTAGTAAACCAACTAGCCCCCTTAATCCGAGCAAACAAGTCAGAAATCAATGGCAAGGGATACTGAAACTTAACAGTGATCTTATTAAGAAGGCGGTAATCAATACACGGTCTTAGCGAACCATCCTTCTTGGCTACAAAAAAGAACCCTGCTCCCAATGGTGACGACGATGGGCGAATATGTCCCTTCTCCAGGGACTCCTTCACATAACTGCGCATAGCGGTGTGTTCAGGTACGGACAAATTAAATAAACGACCCTTAGGGAATTTACTACCAGGAATCAAATCGATAGCACAATCACAATTCCTATGCGGAGGTAGGGCATCAGACTTGGACTCTTCAAATACATCCTGATAATCAGACAAGAACTCTGGGACCTCAGAAGGAATGGATGACGAAATAGACAAAAATGGAACATCACCATGTACTCCCTGACAACCCCAGCTGGATACCGACATAGAGTTCCAATCCAATACTGGATTATGGGTTTGTAGCCATGGCAACCCCAACACGACCACATCATGCAAATTATGCAGTACCAGAAAGCGAATAACTTCCTGATGTGCAGGAGCCATGCACATGGTCAGCTGGGCCCAGTACTGAGGCTTATTCTTGGCCAAAGGTGTAGCATCAATTCCTCTCAACGGAATAGGACACCGCAAAGGCTCCAAGAAAAATCCACAACGTTTAGCATAATCCAAATCCATCAGATTCAGGGCAGCGCCTGAATCCACAAACGCCATGACAGAATACGATGACAAAGAGCACATTAAGGTAATGGACAAAAGGAATTTGGACTGTACAGTACCAATAACGGCAGAGCTATCGAACCGCCTAGTGCGTTTAGGACAATTAGAAATAGCATGAGTAGAATCACCACAATAGAAACACAGTCTGTTCAGACGTCTGTGTTCTTGCCGTTCTACTTTAGTCATAGTCCTGTCGCACTGCATAGGCTCAGGTTTACTCTCAGACAATACCGCCAGATGGTGCACAGATTTACGCTCGCGCAAGCGACGACCGATCTGAATGGCCAAGGACATAGACTCATTCAAACCAGCAGGCATAGGAAATCCCACCATTACATCCTTAAGAGCTTCAGAGAGACCCTTTCTGAACAAAGCTGCCAGCGCAGATTCATTCCACTGAGTGAGTACTGACCACTTCCTAAATTTCTGACAATATACCTCTACATCATCCTGACCCTGGCATAAAGCCAGCAGATTTTTCTCAGCCTGATCCACTGAATTAGGCTCATCGTAAAGCAATCCCAGCGCCTGGAAAAATGCATCAACATTACTCAATGCAGAATCTCCTGGTGCAAGAGAAAACGCCCAGTCCTGTGGGTCGCCGCGCAAAAAAGAAATAATAATCAAAACCTGTTGAATAGGATTACCAGAAGAATGAGGTTTCAAGGCCAAAAATAGCTTACAATTATTTCTGAAGCTCAGGAACTTAGTTCTGTCACCAAAAAACAAATCAGGAATCGGAATTCATGGTTCTAGCATCGATTTCTGATCAATAGTATCTTGAATCTTTTGTACATTTACAACGAGATTATCCATTGAGGAGCACAGAGCCTGAATATCCATGTCCACAGCTGTGTCCTGAAGCACTCTAATGTCTAGGGGAAAAAAAAGACTGAAGACAGAGCTAAGAAAAAAAAATGATGTCAGGATTTCTTTTTTCCCTCTATTGGGAATCATTGGTGTGGCTCCTTGTACTGTTATGGCTGGCAATCAGGCAACACAGCGTGCAGTAATCAGCGCACATACAGAGATCAGGCAATAACCAAAAACAATAGGACGAGCTCTGAGACGTGGAATCTCTGTAGACTGCAGTACCTGATCTATCCTCACACAACTATAAGCAGCAGTGGATTGCGCCTATCACTACCTATGCAACTCGGCACTGCCTGAGGAGCTGACTAGCCTGAAGATAGAAATACAAGCCTGACTTACCTCAGAGAAATACCCCAAAGGAATAGGCAGCCCCCCACATATAATGACTGTTAGCAAGATGAAAAGACAAACGTAGGAATGAAATAGATTCAGCAAAGTGAGGCCCGATATTCTAGACAGAGTGAGGATAGCAAAGAGAACTATGCAGTCTACAAAAAACCCTAAAACGAAAACCACGCAAAGGGGCAAAAAGACCCACCGTGCCGAACTAACAGCACGGCGGTGCACCCCTTTGCTTCTCAGAGCTTCCAGCAAAAGTTAATAGCAAGCTGGACAGAAAAAACAGAAAACAAACTAGAAGCACTTATCTAGCAGAGCAGCAGGCCCAAGGAAAGATGCAGTAGCTCAGATCCAACACTGGAACATTGACAAGGAGCAAGGAAGACAGACTCAGGTGGAGCTAAATAGCAAGGCAGCCAACGAGCTCACCAAAACACCTGAGGGAGGAAGCCCAGAGACTGCAATACCACTTGTGACCACAGAAGTGAACTCAGCCACAGAATTCACAACAAATAACCATGTATAAGTATATAAGGGGACAATACAAATATCTCGCTGAGGATCTGTTTATACCAAGGAAGGTGACGGGCACAAGGGGGCATTCTTTGCGTCTGGAGGAGAGAAGGTTTTTCCACCAACATAGAAGAGGATTCTTTACTGTTAGGGCAGTGAGAATCTGGAATTGCTTGCCTGAGGAGGTGGTGATGGCGAACTCAGTCGAGGGGTTTAAGAGAGGCCTGGATGTCTTCCTGGAGCAGAACAATATTGTAACATACAATTATTAGGTTCTGTAGAAGGACGTAGATCTGGGGATTTATTATGATGGAATATAGGCTGAACTGGATGGACAAATGTCTTTTTTCAGCCTTACTAACTATGTTACTATGTATGTTACTATGTAAGTAATTATCATTTTTCTGTTATGTACAACAGCTCTTCTTAGGGCTATAATAATAAATAACAAAGACTGACTGGCACTTCCAAGCTAGTGTGCACAGGTGCATAATAGGAGCAGCCACCTCCATATACAATATACAAAAGTAGTTGCACTCTGTTGTGATAAAGCATGGAATATATGAAATATGAATAGCAATACTGCTCTAGATAATAAGAAAAAATTAAGACTCTTAACACATAATTTGGCCAATTCATGCATGCCCAGCAACCAACGACAAGGTGGTCTCAAACTGCTGGGACCCTACGTGTCTAGTGTGAATACCTCTCTTTGGCTGAAGTCTGAATTCCTGGGTAGATGTGAATACCTTTCCTTAAAGTCTGTATTTATGGGTATATTATAGGTAGAATTCTGCTGTAATTAAAACCACCACATGCTGAAGGGTGGAGTGCTCGGTCAGAAAGCTAACATACAAGTAACAAAGACTGACAGGCACAACTAAGATAGTGTGAACAGGTGCATACTAGGAGCAGCCACCTCCATATACAATGTACAAAAGAAGTTGCACTCTATCATTGCTAAAGCATATAGACATGGAATATATGAAATATAAATAGCAATACTGCTCTGGATAGTAAGAAAAAAATGCTTTAGCAGAACAGAGTGCAGCTTCTTTTGTATATTGTATATGGAAGAGGCTGCTACTAGTATGCACCTGTTCACTCTAGCTTGGAAGTTTGCTTATCATTAGTTCAAAGATATTTGGGGAAGACAGATTCTAGATGGCTTTGTAGGTCAATGGTAGTTGGTTGAAGTGGATATGTTGTGGAATTGGGAAACAATGTAGGAAGAAGCAGAGGAGTAGCGAGAACAGAAGTGGATTAGTAGGACAGCAGAGTTACGGACAGACTGGAGAGGTGTGATGATGCGATGGGGGATGTTGAGGTCCTAGACCTGACATGAAATCAAGGCCATCTGAGTGTTGTGAGCAGTTCAGAGGAAGAGGTGGTGGTCACGCTGCCGCAGCTGCACAGCAAGAGAGGGAACAGAGTGCAAAAGCACAGAGGCCGGCCCTTAGCCATTAAGTTGGCTGCTACTGCACACTGCAGCCGTCCCTAGCCTTTTCTCTGTTAATGTTACCTCTTCCTATTCTTCTTCCTCCACTGTCTCCTCAGCCGGTCAGAAAGTGTGGGCAGACTGTGTGCACTTTTTGCGTTCTCACCCTGCTGCTATTCACCTGTATGCAGTGCAGCGTCACTTCTGTTTTTCTGCATCCTGCCTCATGTGCGACGTACCCAAAAGGTGGAACTCCACCTTGCATATACTGGAGAGCCTGAGTGAGAAGCCAGACATGATAGTAGAGTTTCAGCTGCAACATGCACAGGTGAGTCAATCTGCGAAACAACACAACTTAAAAACCGAGTGGGCTTCCATGCAGGACGTGTGAGCCATGTTGCACTGCTTCGAGTACTCCACGAACTTGGCCAGCGCTGATGACACCATCATTAGCTTTACTACCCCACCTCTATGCTTCCTTGAAAAAAAATGCTTCAGGTGATGATGGATCAAGTGGTGGCACAGGAGGAAGATAAGTTCAGTGATATATGAGGGAAAGAGATTATAGATGTCTTTTGTAGGTCAGTGTTAGTAGCTTGAAGTGGATACATTGTGGAATTGAGAGACAATGAAGGGATTGAGAAAAAACGTGGATTAGTACTGCAGAAGTGTTAAGGACAGACTGGAGAAGTGCAATGATGCGATGGGGATGATTAGGTCCTACACCCCACATGTCATTGGGAGAGTTAGATGGAGACCCTGATGTAAGTGCTCAGTGTAGAGCACAGGATAAATGTGATCTCAAATGTTATGTAAAATGTTCCCATTAAAAGCTTTAACTCAATCCTCAAAAAAAAAAACAAGTCCCCACCCGGTCCTTCATCTATCAATGGAAATATAGGGGACTTCCACATTAAGGGTAGCACAAAGGCTCTGGAAAAGCACTACTGTTCCTCACCCCAAAAGAAAACCAGCAAATTCTGAACTCCCAAATCCAAATCCCTCTCCCTTCTGAGCCACAGTGTGCCTAAGCCACATTTAGCTTCCACATGGTATTGAAAAATTATTTATTTGACCTACTAATGGCAATGAGACAACTGATGTCAATAATTTTTTTGCCACGCTGCTAGAAAAGACACAGCGGTACTGAATAATTATTTATTTGGCCTAGAAATGGTAACTAGATGGCTGATGCTAATTATTTATTTCCCAGACTACTAAAAAACCACAGAAAAATATTTTTGGGGCCCAGAAATGGCAACGAGACAGTTGATGCCAATTATTTTTTCCCAGACTACTAAAAAATACACACTAGTAAAGAAAAAATATTTTGTGGGGCCTAGAAATGGCAACGAGATGGTTGATGCCAATTATTTCTCTGAGTACTAAACATACAGCAACTTAAAGGACAGTACTCCCACAAATATGGGTGCAGAGTACACACAGTGACTTAAAGAACAGTACTCCCACAGATGGAGTGTGCATCTTTTTCTGGGATTATCAAATGTTTTAACTTCATTCAAACCTGTTTCCATCCCCATATCAGGTCATTGAGTACAGTCTCTATTCATTTAACATTTCTTCCATCTATTCAAATTGGAGAAATGCAGAATGTGAACAGTAATTGAGGGAGGAATACCATTTTTGTTCGGCACAGTCTATTGACCACAGCTTCCTCCATATATTAATCTTAGGTCTTACTTTGCACTAACATTTATTGTGATGTATTTACATTGACCAAAACTCTTATGCCCAAGTATTCAAGTGATTGATCTCTCTGAAAGATTTTCAGTTTCCCCAGCCTCCCAGAAACCATTGTAGCCAAAGGGTATTTTCTAAGTTAATTTCAAGGCCAGAGTAGCAGCCAGATAGGTCTATTGCGTACATAACTTTAGGGAGGGAGCAGTTTGTGTTTCCCAAACACAATAAAATGTCACCAGCATACAGTAGGAAGTATTTATGCCACTGCACCCCATCCCTCCCTCCATTCTGCTTGTTTTCAGTTACCAGCGGTTCAATGAGCAATGCAAGAAGCATTTGGGATAGAGGGAAAACCTGCCTTGTTGTCACCACCCATGGGCCGGCTTAAATAAGAGGAGTGTAGCTAAGCAGCTACCTGGTGTTCACTGGAGCTACAGATGGTGGAGTGAAGCTTAAGCTGTAGGTATCCACCAGGTACCACTACTAGGCAGTCCCCGATACTGCAGCTGCTGCCCCAGGTATCAAATACTAACATCAGGATACTAGGGCACGGAATGACTTGGCAACATATAGTTGCACAGACACTACCACTAAGGAAGCTATAGGGGTTTCTCAGGCACCTTCTTAATGGGGAGTGTGCCTTTTGTTTACTCAGATGCCTCCCAGCTATTAGCTGGGGACATTTTATGATGTGCGCATTGTTCCTTTAAGAGAAGGGGAGCATTCTCTCACACAGTAGGCAAGGAGCATGCTGTGGACCATGTCGCATTGCTGCGGTGGTGAGTATGCAGTCATCACTGCTTAGAGATGGAAGGGGAACCATGCAGAAGCTCCGGCATTAACGTTACCTTTGTCTCTCTAGATAGTTCAATCGAATTAGAGAGATGCCCACTAACTTTCACTCAGGCTTTCAAAAATCTCACATAATAACTTAGTCCATTGTACAGTATATACTGTAGTAGATACCAGGAACAATTATTTCCAGAACGGTTCAAAGGTATCTTCTCTCCAACATGTCAATGGTCTTAAAGGTATCCAAAGACAAGATGGTAAGCCTGCAAACCACCTTTTAGGATTCTGTATGTTAACCCCATTCTTTTAAGCAGTTGCTTCCCAAAGTCGCTCTACAAAATAATTAATGGTTAAAGAAGAATAATGTTTTGGAATGGCCAAGTCCTAACCTTAATTTTATAAAAAGTTGTGGAGGAACCTGAATCAAGCAGTTCATAGAAGACAACCACCCACATTACAGAATTCAAGACATTTTTTAGAGAGAGGGAGAAATGGGCTGAACTTCCTCTAAGCCGATTTGCAGGACTAATGAACAATTATTGCAAATGTTTAGATGCCGTTATCACTGTACAAGGGGATAACACCAAATACTAAAAACAAAAGGTCACATACTTTTGCCACACAGACGTGATATTTGATCATTTTCTTAATTAAAACAAATCTGATATTGTTGACTAATTTGGCTTTATTTACTTTTAGTCCAAATTTATGCAGAAATATGGCAAATTCTGAAGGGTTCGCAAACTAAGAAGCAACACAGTTTATTAAACAATTTAATAAATGTTATCACTTGAAGATTTATAGACAGGATATCTTTATTAAATAATTTTCACTTTCCTTATGTCACAAGGATTATTTGAAGACAATATGGATTCACTGTGTTGATATAGATTTGATGCTGTGCCAAAACAGAGTGTGTGTTCCAAGGAATTGAAAGTTCTACATTTTCGGACCCTCACATAGTGGTATGCACACTTTTACATGGTATCAAGGTAAAAGGCAGAAAGTGTAGTCAGATGGGCAGAGATGAGGGCAGGCGAAGGCCAAACAATGCAGAAATCAAGTAGTAGGTAACGGTGGGCAGCAGAAAGGTAAATATGGTAAGAAC
Source organism: Ranitomeya imitator (assembly GCF_032444005.1). Taxonomy (NCBI): domain Eukaryota; kingdom Metazoa; phylum Chordata; class Amphibia; order Anura; family Dendrobatidae; genus Ranitomeya; species Ranitomeya imitator. Next base: position 100,392,275 of record NC_091290.1, read on the forward strand.
CAAAGGTAGGTCAATGTCAAGGAATGTGAATTAGTAGAAAACTCTAATGCTAACTTACGCATTATTGCCATAATTGACCAGGCACATACGTTCAGGAAAACCTAGTAATGAGTGGCTATCGGCTGAGTAGCTTGTTTTCTCCTTCGCCTCATTGGGGGACACAGACCGTGGGTGTATGCTGCTGCCAATAGGAGGCTGACACTAAGTGATACAAAAAAAGTTAGCACCTCCTCTGCAGTATACACCCTCCTGCTGGCTCTCAGCTAACCAGTTCTTGCTTAGTGTCTGTAGGAGGCACTTGGGTCTGGTTCAGACCCCATCGTTTTTATTTTATTTTTTACTTTTCTGTAAATTTTTATTATTTAATTAACGGAGTGAAGGGGGCGACGGATCCTTTTAAGGTTCCGATCTCCCCCGAACCATCAACAGGCGAGAACGCGGAGTGTCGCCTCCCCGTATCCTCTCCTGTGACGTGGGAAGCCATGCCTGAGCTCACTTTAGGGGCGACGGTTCATTCGGGTCCCGATCCCCCCACACCAGCAACGGGCGAGCACATGGAGTGTCGCCTCTATGTATCTTCTCCTGGAGCCAGGCCTATTGCAGGACAACTTGCCCAGTCCACACGGGGGCTTGAACTCCGTGGATGTACAGAGGCTCCTTCTTTTTGGGGTCCGAGCAGCCCCCACTGTACCACCACTGTCAGGCCGGAGTCACACTAGACCGTAATACGGACGAGTGCAAGGCGATAAAAAATCGCATAGCACTCGGCCCAATGTTAATCTATGGGGCAGCTCCTATTATCCGTTGTTTTCTCGGCCGTATTCAGGATCCGAGTGAAATCATAGCATGCTGCGATTGTCAGCGTATCTCGGCCGAGAATCGCCAATGCAAGTCTATGGGTGCGAGAAAAAAACGGATTACACATGGACCATCAGAGTGACTTGCGAGAAATACGCACTGGTGTTCTATAGAAAAACCGGCAATTCAGTTTAGCGTACAGTAAAATCACACTGACAGGTTAGAATAGAACAGATAAAATTAATGTATCCACATAGTATAGGTATACATACATACGGTATTTATATAGACTGTATATATGTTTCTACGAATATTTGAGCCCATGGATCCATTCTATGTCCATTTTGCAAGCCGGCAAGAAAATCTCGCTGTATGGATGCCATACGGATGACACACAGATAATTTTGGGAGAAAAAATCACATCCTCGCATTGAATACGGATCACTGTTCAGGAAATTTTCGGCGTATCTTGGCCATCAAAAACTGATCATATTTTTATACGTTGTGTGTGACTCCGGCCTTAAAGCGGTTGGCACAAGGAGGCGGACGGTTCCTCTCCACCTCCCTAACAAGGGGATGGTGGATTGAGGGTTATCGCTTTATCCCTGCACCTTCCATGCTGCAATACCTAACCTGCCACAGATCAGCACAGTGCGTGCTTTCCTCGGTGCTGAAACCCAGTCATCCGCGTTCGGCTCCATGCCGGGACGTGCACCAATGGTGAGTAGATCCAGACGGCGATGGGCCCCTGCAGTGGGATATTAACATGGCTTCCCTGTGGCCCACCTACATAAGGTAACGCTCCAGCCGGCTGCAAAAATTTAGCCCCAGGCTTCGGCCGATGTGTAGGCCGCATTCCGGAAGTCGCGCCCGCACTATGGCGCGCTAAGGTGGCTCCACCCATCATTTCTGGCATTTTCTGTCTGGCTCGGGAGCGTTCGCTTTTCTCAGCCCAGTGCCCCTCTATTCTACCCCTATTGCTCCCGCCGGCTGCAGAAATTTAGGCCCCGGCTTGGGCCTTTTCATGGAAGTCATGAGGCTTCGCCCACATCGCGTCTGTGGCTCTTCTTGCTCTCTGCAAGACTTTATCACCTCTGCAACTCCAGGTGGCCATCTTGGGCCAGCAGAGGCAATTTTTTTTTCATTAAAGGGGCTCAATAACTCTGCAGCCGGGTAAGGAAGTACTGCCCTCTTTCCTCCTGTACTTACATGAATGACCCATATTAGTTCCCGGTCTTAGAGGCACATGACCAGTATTCCCTGGTTTTTAAAGGCACATGATCAAGATTCCCTGGTCTAAAAGGCACATGACCAGCATTTCCTGGTCTTAAAGGCACATTACCAGTGTTCCCTTGTCTTAAAGGCACATCACCAGTCCGAAGCTGGTCACCCTAAATGAACTCAGGAACCCTCCGCCGCCGATCCCAGAGTATCTAGAGTACCTAGATCCCCTGAGTGGGCTTCATCACTGCCACATCCCATGGCTTCTCTAACCAAGAGATTGAAGCCCTCCGTGAACCCTCTGTGGCTCGGAGTGCTCGCAGTACCGATATATATGGTTCCTCTCCTACATGGGATCTGTCAGCTAGCAGGGGCCGCAAGTATTCTAGAAACGTACAGGCGTCTAGAAAATGGAAGCTTCATTTCCTGATCTCCCTCACCAATGATTTGCTGAGAACAAGACTCTGAATATGGATTGGATATTGCCTTGGATCTGGACTCGCCAGAGCTTCAAAAGAGGATGGATTCACCTATTTATATCATCAAGCAAGCTCTGTAGATTGATGAGGGCTACGGTTCCACTCTAGATCACGCAGTGTCCCTCATAAGGAGACTAAACTCCCTCGCAGAGCATTTGTCATTCACCCGGACAGGGAGCATCCGGATAAGCAATATGCAAACACGTGGGGTGTCCCTTCCACGTATACCACTCTACGACGTGGGATGCCATGTCTGGTCCTAGGGACAACGGGTCCTTTTAAAGGCCACCGATCTTCCCACACCATCAATAGATGAGCACATGGAGTGTCGCCTCCATGTATATTCTTCTGCAGCCAGGCCTAACACCGGAACCAACCCTGTCCACCCGGTGACCTGAACTCTGTGGATCTACAGTGGCACCCTTTTCTGGCATCCGAGCACCCCTCTCTGCATCTCCACTATTTAGCAGATGATGCAAGAAGGCGGACAATCCCTCTCCACTTCCCTGTTAAGAGGGTGGTGGATCGAGGGTTCATCATTTTAACTCCGCACTGTCAAATGAGAGTGGAGGTAGCAATAAACGGCTTTTCCTCACCTGGATGCAGCCGCGCATTCTGCCACTTGGCAGATTATCCGGGTAGAATCTCCTGTGGTGTGTCTACCAGTATTCGTGCCCAATGGGTCATCAATTAAAATGACAACGGATTGTCAGATAGCAAATCTGGTTCGTTCCATCTTGCAGCCTCGGGTTGAGTGCTCTACCCTTCCTTAGCCACTGCATGGGTTGCTAGAGCAATGGTCTCCTGGTCGGAGACCTTAAGTACTTTGATTCACATCAGTAACCTTTTCCCAAAGACAGTACAGCTGGTCAATCAAATTTCTTGAGTGGGAGACTAGCTGGTTCACGCCTCTTGGATGCACCTAGTTGAGCGGCACTGTCAGCAGCAAATGCCATTACACCCAGAAGGGCATTATAGCTCAGAGTATGGAAGCATACTCTGCATTCAAAATGCCTCTGACATTACTCCCTAGGATCGAATGTTTCCTATAGACCCAACCAGCAGTAGAAGAATTGTCCAGGATGGTCTAGATCTTAGGGATCTTAGTTCCAAAAGGGGGGATCGAAAAGTAAGACCGATCCTGGACCTCAAACTTTTACCAAGCTGGACAAGGTCCTCCTTCTTCAGATGGAGTTCCTCCATTCAGCCATTACTTCAATGGAAAAAGGGTGTAGTTTCTGGTATCCACAGACATTCGGGATGCTTACCTTCACATTCCTATTTTCCCCTCTTCAAAAATTCCTTTGCTTTTTCATTTGCAAACAGCATTTTCAAGTCACGACCTTGTCCTTCGGTCTTGCTACCGCAACCTGAGTGTTCGCAAGGGTCATAGCGGCCGTCATGTCCCTCTTGCACCCTAGAGGCATGGTGTTCCTGCCCTATACGGTCGACTTTCTAGCTGCTCTTCCAGGACTACGCTGAGTCATCTATATCAATTGCTATACCCTCTCTCTCCTGGGCTGGCAGCTTCATCTAGACAGGTTTTTTCCTCTTTTCCAGCCCAGCAGATATCGTTTTTGAGGATGATCCTGAACACTTCCAGAGGGTTGGTGTTTCTTCCTTGAGACAAGGCCGTGGCCCTTCAACTCAGAACTCACTTACTTGATCACTCATTCCATTCGATTTGCTGGGTGGGTCATGAGGAAAAATGTTGACAGCAATGGAGGCTGTTTCCTTCGCTCCGCTCATTTTCTGTAGGTCAATTAGGCTTTCAGAGGGTAGTCTCTGAGCTTCTTCCTCATCCAGGGGAGTTCCTTCCAGTTCAATGATTATTAGTGACTACTGGCCAGCCTTCTTCTCCCGATCTTTGCTCTGGGGATCTGAACAGTATGGCTAATCCTATATCAGGTCCTCTGCCTTCTGGCGGGTCACCCCATCCGAATTCAATTGGATAATGCCACGGCTGTGCCATACGTCAATCATCTAGCAGGTACCCACGGTAAGGCATCATGGACAAGGTACCCCTCATTCTCTGATGGGCCGAGATCTATCATTCGGTGATCTCGGCAGTACACATCCCAGGAGTAGATCTCTGGGCAGTAGACTTCTTCAGCCATCAGGGTCCCGCCTCAAGTGTGTGGGAACTTCACCCGGAAGTCTTCTATCAGATCTGCCTTCACTGGGGCACTCCAGATGTAGATTGGATGGCGTCCAGACTGAACGCCAATGTACTCGTGTTCATGGTTTGACCTCAAGATCCAAAAGCCATTGCAGTGAATGATCTGGTTCTTCCGTGGTACCAGTCTCCATAAACCCCCTTCCCCTACTTCCGAGTGTCGTTTGGAAGCAGGAAGGGCCCCAGTGATCCTGGGAGATCCGCATGGACTACGTTTGTTTGTTTTTTGTTTGTGGAGTTAGTACTTTTCCATCTTACTGCAACAAAACTGCAAGTAGGGACTTTCTCGCATGGAGTTTTCACATGGGGTCCTTCCCTTTCACATACCATTAGAACTTTGGGACCTTAAAGGGAACCTGTCATCCCTCCCAGGCATTTTTAACTGTAGGAGCCACCTTGTGCTGCACTAATGCTGCACTTTGTCAAGGTGGCTCTTTTAGTTGGTGTCCCTGCCTACACTGAAATAATCGTTTTTATAATTTGTCCCTCATACCTCTAATTTATCAGGGGGGCATGTCTTTCTTCCCTGACACAAATGCCTCTCTGCCATCACTCAGGGCCTCCGTGCGCCGCCTCCATTTCCTCTATAAACCTCTCCGGCGCCTGAACTGTAAGTTCGAAGGGCAGCGCAAACTGCGCATGCCCGAAAGAGAAAAAAATGATCCTGTGAGACTTACAGTAGACTCCTTTTTGATCCGGACAGACTTTACTATCAGGGAAGGTCGCCCATTTTTTCTCTGCGATCTCGTCATCCTGACAAGTCTTTGGAGCTATACTCTCTGTTCTTTCAGACTTTTTTCCTTATTACCATCAAGGCAAGGTTGTCCTCAGGCCATCCACGTCCCTTGTTACCATGGTGGTATTGTATTCCCAATGTTACGAGGGCATCGTTCTACCGGCACCAGTCCACAAAACGCTATGGGTTGTCCATATTCTGGAAGAAGTGAGTGCTCTGAGTAGGTACATATCATGCCCAGCGTCCTTCTGAAGGTTGGACACCTTATTTGGACTTCCTGACGGTCAAAGGAAGGCTTCCTGATGGTTACAGGAAGGGTTTAGCCATTTCATCGGCCATGTTAGCCTGGTGGATTCGTTACACCATCCAAGAGTCCTTCTGGGTTAGACGTCAGCCTAACTCCACTCCACTCTGTCGATCGAGGTTTTCTTGGGCTCTAGGTACCAGGCGTCGATAAAGCATGCCTGCAAGCTTGCGGGTTCGTCCAGTCCGCACGCAATTTTGAAGCACTATAATTCCCAGACATCTGCAGATGTGAGTCTGGGCAGGCGAACTCTGCAGGCCGCGATAGCGCTCTTGTAAGCAGCGGTTACACAGGGCCTGATCTGATGTAGTTTCCACCCAGGGACTGCTTTGGGATGTCCGACGGTCTGTGTCCCCCAATGAGGCGAAGGAGAAATAGAGATTTTTGTGTACTCACCGTAAAATCCTTTTCTCCGAGCCATTCATTGGGGGGGACAGCTCCCACCCTGTTATTAGCTTGTGCTTGTTTTATAGTTTGACATGCTATACTTTATGTTGTTATTGATCTCCTACTGCTTTGGCACCGAACTGGTTAGCTGAGAGCCAGCAGGAAGGTGTATACTGCAGAGGAGGAGCAAACTTTTTTTGTATCACTTAGTGTCAGCCTCCTATTGGCAGCAGCATACACCCATGGTCTGTGTCCCCCAATGAATGACTCGAAGAAAAGGATTTTACTTTGAGTACACAAAAATCCCTTTTTTTTTTGCAGGCTAAAATCTGAAAAGTAAATAGTTATGTGTTCAAAGTTGGAATCCACAAAAGTGCCATAAAATCTGGGTATATTTCAGGGTGACGTAATCCACTGTAGGGGGTAGTAGATTGCCTCTTACTCGCAGGGTGAAATAGTCCTGCTATCTATGTGGAAAATAGTTGTACAATTATATATCCTTGATGTTTGATCACTGATCCTCTAAATAGGATATACCATACTTCGAATATACTGTATATCTATCATACATCTAAAATTAAAAAAAAAATTTCAGGGGGTAGGGACTTGCCACTTCCATGTCTGAGGAATGAGTTACAAGACTTTTTTTTTTTATATGTATAATACTTTTGATGTATGCTGCTTTTGGAGGATCAGTGGCAGATAATGAAGGATCCTTTGGACAATGAATATGGATGGCAAGAATCTTTCTCCCTAAGGTTAAGTGATCCAGAAAGGGGGTAAGTAGATGTATAATTACCATCCTGACAGTGAAATAACCTTTAATTTACCCAGATTTTAGGACACTTTAGATTTATCCTTCCCCTGATTATTTCTTTTTCATATATTTCAATTCCAAGCACCTTTTGGAATTGGGTCTATACCACAATCTCCAGTTTGAATGTTACTTCAATAAAAGGAGACTGATGAATTGTTTGAATGCTAACCTGCCCCTAGGTGTAAGGACTAGTGATGAGCGAATAGCATTGTTGCTCGGGTCTCCTCGAGCATACTCGGGTGATCTCCGAGTATTTGTTAGTGCTCATAGATTTAGTTTTCTTGCCTCAGCTGCATGATTTACGGCTGCTGGACAGCCTGAATACATGTGGGAAATCCCTAACAAACAGGCATTCCTCACATGTATCCAGCCTGTCTAGCAGCAATAAATCATGCAGCTGAGGCGTCGAAAACTAAATCTCTGAGCACTAACAAATACTCGGAGATCACCCGAGCAACGAGTATACGTGCTTATCACTAGTAATGACTGATGCTCAGTGACCTCACTGGCGGACATAGAAATGGGCCCTTGTGCAAGAGCAATATATGAGACCTTTGCTGTCCAATAGCTTATCATAAAGCACAATTCCACCTGCTTTAAAGGTAGAAAGGCCCCCTCACCTTTTGGGCCACTGTGCAGATGCAAAGGTTACACAAATGCTATATTTGCCCCTGAGTGACCTAAGACATCCCCCTTATACCAGATAAGTCTGTAATATCACTCTTTTGGAACACAACTATCACTCTGGGAGCTTGGTCTCAATTTTACTTAATTTCAATCTTCCTTGCATACATGCAAATGATAGGCACTATCAGGAGAGACGTGGCCTTCAGCAGGATATCGGGCCTGGTGTTTATGAGCAGAAGAGCAGGATGCCAAGCGTAGAGGACATATGACCTCAACAACTTTAATGGGTTTGGTCCTCAAAGACAGGTCCTGTTCTGCTGAATAACAGCAAATAGTTGTGGTTTGATCATACACTGCAGGTGAAATATCATATTACATATAGGGTCATATCTAGCATGGGAATCTAATTGGTCATTCCATTTTTACACTTCTGTCCTCACCTTTTTTGCAGGTAGGTACGTGTGCACATCACAAAGCACTATACTGTGATGTGGGAGCAGACCTAGAGTACGCGCCGTATGCCGCGCTGTACTGTGCAAGATCCCGCAGCAGTGCAGGTGTTAAATCCCACAGCTCTGACAACAGATGATTTAGTTAATCTCAGCCTTGTTTTCCTACCGTTCTGGAGATCTCCTGTGTGTGTCAAACCTCCAGCTCCCGAAATGTTGTCAAACAGATGGGCTGTGTGGGTGACGAGTGTTGAATATTAAAATCCGTCCGTTCTCTTGCCTTGTTATTGATAGTGTGGGGTCCAGATGGCCGCTTGCAGGAGGAATTTATCCAACTATCTCAAATATAAAATATCTTACTGCAGAAACCTGTGCAAAAACACAGATACATATGCAAAGGTTTGCAGATTCCTATGAGAGGGTCAATGAATTGTTACCTATGCTATCGTTGTTTGGGATTCTGTTAACCTTTCATATTCCACCAGTATTCTCTACATAGGAGCCCTGAATTACGCTGGAGCCATATGTCCGATTTATCATGCAACGTTGTGACGCTTGTCCTATTTTTCCATCCGGATTACAATATTTTGCAAGCTAATTCCTCTCTGGGTTGTTTTTTTTTTGTTCTAGTTAACACTAATGATAAAAAATGCAGCTAAATCCTTATGCACAGATGTCGGTAGCCTTTAGGAAACAGACCTAGGAACATTGTCTTAGACCTTAGAATTGTGTTGTGTACTGCACAGATCTGGTGTTCTAAGTAACTTTAACCATACTCTGCCCAACCCTGTGTGAATCTAACCTTATTCACTAGTGCATGTGCTTGGAGGCCTCCCAAGTGTCTCCAACCAGTCTGTAAAAATGGCTTTCAGAATTTAAACTGATTCGACCAAATGTATTGACAATTAGCTAAGCAATGGATCTCTAGATTTCTGATGCTAACTGTTACACACTAGTGATAAAACTGGAATAAATCCCTGAGTCAACCAATTTCCAAAAGTGTAAAAAAAATTGTGAATTAGAGCACATTCACAAGTCTGAGAAAAAAGGTTATTCTGTTTGGACTTTCAAATTTTACTCCTTAAGCACACAGCCAATTTTTTTTTTGCGTTGTTATTTTTTCCACCCTTCTTTCAAATAGCCTTAACGTTTTCTTTATAGTTTTTTCATCAACATACACATGACGGTTTGTTTGTATCTATTGTTGTGAAGTCTGGTGTGTAGTGATGAGCGAATATACTCGTTGCTCGAGTTTTCCCGAGCACGCTCGGGTGATCTCCGAGTATTTGTTAGTGTTCGGAGATTATGTTTTCATCGCCTCAGCTGAATGATTTACAGCTATTAGCCAGCCTGAGTACATGTGGGGGTTGCCTGATTGCTAGGGAATCAGCACATGTACTCAGGCTGGCTAGTAGCTGTAAATCATTCAGCTGCAGCGATGAAAACTTAATCTCCGAACGCTAACAAATACTCGGAGATCACCCAAGCGTGCTCGGGGAAAACCCCAGCAACCAGTATATTCGCTCATCACTACTGGTGTGTGAACTGTTGTAATTTTGATTTAGAGATATACTGCTGTCAGCTGGGTCTCTGCAGTGTAAAACCTCCTCAGCCTCACCTCTATTCATGGTTCAGTGGGACTTCTGGCGGTTTTTTGAAGGACCATGAACAATGAATTGCAAACTTTTCCTTAGTTGTGTGATCTCGACTTTTCTGAACACTTTTTAAAGAAGAATCTTAGAGAAGTGGGGAGGCCATTGCTCATGAAGCATAGAATAGCAATCATCAGGAATGCTGTGAGGAGCTGATGTCTGGCTGGCTATGTATCATGTTTCCAGCAGGTCATAACAGCCAAAGTGTGGTCCACTAAGTGCTAATGAGGCTTGACATGAAAGGGTTGAGTAAATCTGAGACTGCTGTACAAGCATTTTGTGTTACATTTGGAGAAACCACTTGCTATATTTGTGGTGTTGCTGTTTATATTTAGTTTATTGCAATCAGCAGAACGTTTTAAAATGTTGCTAATACGGTAAATCTAATTTGTAAATGGGTTTGAATAATTTTGATTGAAATTCTGTGACATTTCCACTTCCTTCTATATCATCCAGAATGTATTGGTGGAAGTCTGTAAGCTTAGGTTCACATTCAATCAATATATAAACTTCATCCCTTCTTGGACATGGTTGAATTTGCAAAGATTTCTCTCCAAAATTTTGGACAATTTGGAATTGTTTGAAAGTACATGATTCTAAAGCAAAAGCTAGAAATGTTTAACCATTGTCTTTTGTATTATGCTCTTAAAATCTCTAATTAACCAATTGGATGATTTGCCAAAGCTGAACATAAAGCTATAGGTGTTGGGGAACGATGAGAGCCTTTCTTTAGTATATTAAGTTAAAATAATGCTTATTATTATGGCTATTTCAACGTCTCAGGATCTTAAAATATACTGTTGTTGTGATGCCATTTATTGTCAAACTACTATGTTTTCTCTTTTTAAATCATAATGACAACCCAAAACATCCAAATGTCCCTGATCAAAAGTTCACATACCCTTACATATAGTTATTAAGGTTGAAGGAAGACTATAAGTCCATCTAATTCAACCCATAGCCTAACCTAACATGCCCTAACGTGTTGATCCAGAGGAAGGCAAAAAAAAACCCATGTGGCAAAGAGTAAGCTCCACATTGGGCAAAAAAATTCCTTCCCGACTCCACATACGGCAATCAGACTAGTTCCCTGGATCAACGCCCTATCAAGGAATCTAGTGTATATATCCTGTAACATTACTTTTCCAGAAAGGTATCCAGTCCCCTCTTAAATTTAAGTAATGAATCACTCATTACAACATCATACGGCAGAGAGTTCCATAGTCTCACTGCTCTTACAGTAAAGAATCCGCGTCTGTTATTATGCTTAAACCTTTTTTCCTCCAAACGCAGAGGATGCCCCCTTGTCCCTGATTCAGGTCTATGATTAAAAAGATCATTAGAAAGGTCTTTGTACTGTCCCCTCATATATTTATACATTAAAATAAGATCACCCCTTAGTCTTCGTTTTTCCAAACTAAATAGCCCCAAGTGTAATTACCTATCTTGGTATTGCAGACCCCCCAGTCCTCTAATAACCTTGGTCGCTCTTCTCTGCACCCGCTCTAGTTCAGCTATGTCTTTCTTATACACCGGAGACCAGAACTGTGCACCGTATTCTAAGTGTGGTCGAACTAGTGACTTGTATAGAGGTAAAATTATGTTCTCCTCATGAGCATCTATGCCTCTTTTAATGCATCCCATTATTTTATTTGCCTTTGTAGCAGCTGCCTGACACTGGCCACTGAATATGAGTTTGTCATCCACCCATACACCCAGGTCTTTTTCATTGACGGTTTTGCCCAGAGTTTTAGAATTAAGCACATAATTATACATCTTATAAATTCTACCCAAGTGCATGACCTTACATTTATCCCCATTAAAGCTCATTTGCCATTTATCAGCCCAAGCTTCTACTTTACATAAATCATCCTGAAATATAAAATTGTCCTCTTTATTGATTACCCTGCAGAGTTTAGTGTCATCTGCAAATATTGAAATTCTACTCTGAATGCCCCCTACAAGGTCATTAATAAATATGTTAAAAAGAAGAGGGCCCAATACTGACCCCTGTGGTACCCCACCGCTAACTGCGACCCAGTCCGAGTGTGTTCCATTAATAACCACCCTTTGTTTCCTATCCCTGAGCCAGCTCTCAACCCACTTACACATATTTTCCCCTATCCCCATTATTCTCATTTTATGTATCAACCTTTTGTGTGGCACCGTATCAAAAGCTTTTGAAAAGTCCATATAAACTACATCCACTGGGTTCCCTTGGTCCAATCCGGAACTTACCTCTTCATAGAAACTGATCAAATTAGTCTGAAATGAACGGTCCCTAGTAAACCCGTGCTGATACTGGGTCATGAGGTTATTCCTCTTCAGATACTCCAGTATAGCATCCCTTAGAATGCCCTCCAGGATTTTACCCACAGTAGAGGTTAAGCTTACTGGCCTATAATTTCCGAGTTCAGTTTTTGTCCCCTTTTTGAATATTAGCACCACATTTGCTATACGCCAGTCCTGTGGTACAGACCCTGTTATTATGGAGTCTTTAAAGATTAAAAATAATGGTCTATCAATGACTGTACTTAGTTCATGCAGTACTCGGGGGTGTATCCCATCCGGGCCCGGAGATTTGTCAATTTTAGTGATTTTTAGACGCCGCCGCACTTCCTGCTGGGTTAAGCAGGTGACATTTAATTGGGAATTTTTATCACTAGTCATTTTGTCTGCCATGGGATTTTCTTGTGTAAATACTGATGAAAAAAAGTAATTTAGCATATTGGCTTTTTCCTCATCCTCGTCCACCATTTCACCCAGACTATTTTTAAGGGGGCCAACACTATCATTTTTTAGTTTCTTACTATTTATGTAGTTAAAGAATATTTTAGGATTATTTTTACTCTCTCTAGCAATGAGTCTCTCTGTCTCAATCTTTGCTGCCTTGATTTGCTTTTTACAGAATTTATTTAATTTTTTGTATTTATTTAATGCCTCCTCACTACCTACTTCCTTTAATTCTCTAAATGCTTTCTTTTTGTCACTTATTGCGCCCCTTACAGCTCTATTTAGCCATATTGGCTAGTATGTTTATTCCCATACGGTATATACTGTGCACAGGTCCTATCCAGGATGCTAATAAACGTCTCCCATTTTCTTTGTGTATTTTTATGTCTCAGGATATCGTCCCACTTAATTGCACCAAGATCCTCTCTCATCCGTTGGAACTTTGCCCTCCTGAAGTTTAGTGTCCTTGTAACCCCTCTATTACACATTTTTTTAAAGGATACATAAAAACGTATTATTTTGTGATCGCTATTTCCCAAGTGACCCCCCAACCCTTATATTTGCTATGCGGTCTGGCCTGTTGGCTAATATTAGGTCTAGCAGTGCTCCCCTTCTTGTTGGGTCCTGAACCAGTTGTGAAAGGTAATTGTCTCTCATAGTTGTCAAAAACCGATTACCTTTGCTGGAACTGCAGGTTTCTGTTCCCCAATCTATTTTAGGGTAGTTGAAGTCCCCCATAATAATGACTTTTCTTTGAGTCGCAGCTTCATCTATTTGCTTTACGAGGATATTCTCCATTGCTTCCATTATTTTTGGAGATTTATAACAAACCCCTATCAGTAATTTATTATTTTTCCCCCTCCCCTTATCTCCAGCCACAGGGATTCTACATTTTCATTAAATTCACCTATATTATCACGCAGGATGGGTTTTAAGGACTATTTTACATATAGACACACCCCACCCCCTCGCTTATCTGTACGGTCATTTCTGAACAGGCTATAGCCCTGCAAGTTAACAGCCCAGTCATGGCTCTCATCCAGCCATGTTTCAGATATCCCTACCATGTCATAATTATGCTTCAACAACATTAGTTCTAATTCGTCCATTTTGTTGGTGAGGCTTCTGGCATTAGTATACATACATTTTATGTATCTCTCTGTACCTCTATTCTTTCATAAATTATTAACTGTTCTAACCCCACCCCCCATGCCACCGCCACCCCCATCTTCCTTATTTGTGCCCAGGTCTCTATCTGCACTATCTTCCCCTCCTATAAAATGAATACCCTCCCCCCCAATTCCTAGTTTAAACACTCCTCCAACCTTCTAGCCATTTTCTCTCCAAGCACAGCTGCACCTTCCCCATTGAGTTGCAGCCCGTCCCTAGCGTAGAGCCTGTAGCCAACTGAGAAGTCGGCCCAGTTCTGCAGGAACCCAAACCCCTCCTTCCTACACCAATTCTTGAGCCACTTATTAATCTCCCTAATCTCCCATTGCATCTCTGGCGTGGCACGTGGTACAGGCAGTATTTCAGAAAATACCACGTTGGAGGTCCTTGCTTTCAGCTTGCGGCCTAATTACCTGAAATCATCTTTAAGGACCTTCCACCTACCTCTAACTTTGTCATTTGTGCCAATGTGCACCATGACCACTGGGTCCTCACCAGCCCCTCCCAGTAATCTGTCCACCCGATCAGCGATGTGTCGGACTCGAGCGCCAGGTAGGCAGCACACCGTCCGACGATCCCTGTCTTTGTGAAAGATTGCCCTATCTGTTCCCCTAATAATTGAGTCCCCCACTACCAGCACCTGTCTGGACTGCCCTGCTCTCCTATTTCCCTCCTTACTGGAGCAGTCACTCCTCCGGCTTTCAGAGGACATGCCTGGCTGCAGCAGTGCTACCCCTGTACTGGCACCCCCCTCATCTGCCAACTTAGCAAACTTATTGGGGTGTTCCAGATCAGGACTAGCCTCCCTGGCACTCTTCCCTCTACCCGGCCTTCTAACTGTCACCCAGCTTGCTACTTCACTGTCCTGCAGCTCCATCCTACCATCCCCCCCCCTCATCTATCCCATTGAGCGTCTGCTTCGTGAGCAGAAGACTCCTCTCCATATTGATTTTCACCTGATAACATGCATAGAATTTGACACAAATGGGTTTGAATCTCTACTAAAGGTAACATCCTCATCTGTGACCTGTTTGCTTGTAATAAGTCTGTGCATAAAAGCTGAGTGAGTTTCTGGGATCTAGACAGACTCTTGCATCTTTGATCCAGCCACTGACGTTTCTGGATTGTGAGTCATGGGGAAAGCAAAAGATTTGATAATGGATCTATGGGAAAAGGTAGTTGAACTGTATACAAAAGGGCAAGAAAGCAAAAATTCTGCCGGGGTATGTAAATTTTGGAGCACAACTGTATGTGCAAATGTGAAACTGAATGTGGGTATAGCTTTAGAAAGTGTTTTCTAAGAATAAACTTCAGCAATAAGCTCTGTTAAATGAGAAAAGTGAGACCTAAATATTGCCAAATTGCTGCACTTTTTCTCAGTGATCGCCCAGAAAGCTATTACACCCAGTGACCAGTGCCAGACTGGGTCTGAAATTCAAAAAGAAAGAACCTGGCACTCAACTTAATGCTCGTGAGATTTTAATGGTAGTAGCCAAAAAACGTTTCGGTCCTATATCTGGACCTTCATCAGTTACGTACTATGATGAAAAAGTGAATGACTGTAGTGTCATATAAGGCACAGCATGGTCTGCGTCTGGTATTTGCGCAGATAGGTTTAGGCACACAGACTGGACTTATTAACGCTGATAGGTGCTGTGCTTGTGTCCAGACACGGAATCCCCGCTTGAAACCATTAAAATCTCACGAGCATTAAGTTGAGTGCCAGGTTCTTTCTTTTAGTATCACATGGTGTGGGAACCTACCTGGGCACCACTAGTAGTAGTGCACACGGCTATATCTTTGAAATTGGGTCTGAAATTCAGTCCTGATGTTTGACAATCACGCAGGCCCACTTGCTGTATAATGAGTATGTGTGGGCAGCACGGCGGCTTAGTGGTTAGCGTTGGGGTCCTGGGCTTAATCCTTCCAAAGACAACATCTGCAAGGAGTTTGTATATTCTTCCTGTGTTTGTGTGAGTTTCCTCCGTTTTTGCGTGGTTTTCCTCCAAAAACAAAAGCAAACTGATAGGGAAGACAGTGATGATAATGTGTAAAGCGGTGTGGAATTAGTGGCGCTATATAAGTGAGTAAAATAAATATGTTGGTGGATTATGGTTGATCAGGGCATGTATCACATGTATCTCCACTCCCCACAGGCATAAGTACTCACCTTAGCTTGGGTAATTGCCAGATATAGCTTGCTATATCTTGGTATGAGCATGGAGATGTGAGCTGTGGAAAGAGAAGTCGTTTAGGCGTCGACTCCAGAGATTGCTGTTTGGAAATTTGTTTGGTGTCTTGCTTTTATTTAGCTCCCTTTTGGTTTGCCTAATCTTTCCTTTCCCTTTATACATTTCTGCATTCTGAGTGTGCATTGAGTGATTGCTGTTTTGTTTACCCTTGTCTGTTTCCCTTTGTGTTTAGATCACAGTGCTAGTGCTCCTACTGCCCTGTGCACTAGCCAGGGCATGCTTAGGGTAAGACAGGGATATGAACGTGATCGCTGCATGGGTCAAAGGACCCATCTAGGGACATCAAGGAGGTCAGAGTTGTGCAGGGCAAATTTCAGGGGTTGCCCTCCTTATCTTTCCTTAGTGGTAGTGCTTCCCTTCCCATCTGTCTCGCTGTGCACCGTCTGGCTCATTGTTGCAGAGTGACACATTTTAGAGTATATTTACCCTGTTCCAACGTATGATGTACTGGTACACCATACAGTACTGTACAAACAATTGATGCAAGTGTGGAAAAAAGCAACAAGGTAAGGATGCTTTAAAAAAAATAGAAGCGTTAATAGTTTAATTTTATCAGTTAACAAAACGAAAAGTGAATGAACAAAATAATAAATCTTATTCAAGTTGTTACAGTGGCACTATTAGCAGGGCTGTCACTAGGAATTTTGGGGCCCCATACTGGCAAATTTTTTGTGGCCCCCTTGAGACTCCGCCCAGGCTACACCCTGGCTCTGCCTCCACCCCTTGAACCATCCACAGTCCCTCCTCCCACTCTTGAAAAAACTCCACTTCTGCACCATATCCTCACCAATCACACATTACAGTTCCCATCACCAGATCACATACATAGCCAGCAGCTTTTGTTTTAATCCACCATCACAACAAGGTAGATTCCTCTGGTCAGGCTTTACTCTACTGTACCTTATAAAACATTTGCTAAAATATCCAATACTCTTTAGTTTTATTTGTACTTATTTTAAAATCTTTGAAATGACCAATAATATCACATACAAGGAACAAATACCGCTGCACCATGACCAGACTACATATTACCACCACAGTGACCGAATAATATCACATACAAGGAACACATACTGCCACACCATGACCAGACCACATATTACCACCACATAGTGACTGAATAATACCACATACAGAGAACAAATACCATCACACCATGACAGGACCACATATTACCACCACATAGCGAACAAAAAATACCGCATACAGTGGACAAATACCGCCACACCATGGTCAGACAACATGTTACCACCACAGTGACTGAATAATACCGCCTACTATGAACAAATACTGCCACCTCGTGACCAGATCACATATTACCACCACATAGTGACCGAATAATACCATATACAGGAAACAAATACTGCCCCACCATGGCCAGACCACATATTACCACCATAGTAACCAAATACTACCATACATAGTAACATAGTTAAGGTTGAAGTAAGACTTTAAGTCCATCTAGTTCAACCCATAGCCTAACCTAATATGCCCTAACATGTTGATCCAGAGGAAGGCAAAAAAAACCCATATGGCAAAGAGTAAGCTCCAGATTGGGGAAAAAAATTCCTTCCCGACTCCACATACGGCAATCAGACTAGTTCCCTGGATCAACATCCTATCAAGGAATGTAGTATATATAACATGTAACATTATACTTTTCAAGAAAGGCATCCAGTCCCCTCTTAAATTTAAGTAATGAATCACTCATTACAACCTCATACGACAGCGAGTTCCATAGTCTCACTGCTCTTACAGTAAAGAATCTGTCTGTTATTATGCTTAA
Source organism: Ranitomeya imitator (assembly GCF_032444005.1). Taxonomy (NCBI): domain Eukaryota; kingdom Metazoa; phylum Chordata; class Amphibia; order Anura; family Dendrobatidae; genus Ranitomeya; species Ranitomeya imitator. Next base: position 100,409,862 of record NC_091290.1, read on the forward strand.
ACCTTCTTTCCTCCAGACGTGGAGGATGCCCCCTTGTCCCGGTTTCAGGTCTATGATTAAAAAGATCATCAGAAAGGTCTTTGTACTGTCCCCTCATATATTTATACATTAAAATAAGCCCTTAGCCTTCGTTTTTCCAAACTAAATAGCCCCAAGTGTAATAAGCTATCTTGGTATTGCAGACCCCCCAGTCCTCTAATAACCTTGGTCGCTCTTCTCTGCACCCGCTCCAGTTCAGCTATGTCTTTCTTATACACCGGAGACCAGAACTGTACACAGTATTTTATTTGTCATTTTGGAGTGGCCTAGTCAAAGCCCAAACCTAAATCCAATGGAGAATCTGTGGTCAGACTTGAAGATTGCTGTTCACCAGAGGAAACCATCTAACTTGAAGGAGCTGGTGCAGTTTTGCCTTGAGGAATTAGCAAAAATTCCCGTGTCAAGATGTGGAAAGCTCATAAGAGACTTGGAGCTGTAATTCTCACAAAAGGAGGCTCCACAAGGTACTGACTTTAGGGGTGAATAATTACTCACAATTAAGTTTTCAGTTATTTTATCTTATTTGTTGATTGCCTCACTATAAAAAGAAAACCAAATGTTCACAATTGTAGGCATGTTCTTTACATGAACTGACGCAAACCCTAAAAAAACAGTGAAATTTCATTTTCTGAGGTAGCAAAATAACAAAGGGGATGAAAACTTTTGCAAGCCATTATATATATATATCACTATATATACAGGTGCTTCTCCCAAAATTAGAATATCATCACAAAGTTAATTTATTTCAGTTCTTCATTACAAAATGTGAAGCTTATATAGTCATTACAAACAGAGTGATATATTTCAGGTGTTTATTTCTGTTAATGTTGATGATTATGGCTTACAGCCAATGAAAACCCAAAAGTCATTTTCTCAGTAAATTAGAATATTTTATTACACCAGCTTGAAAAGTGATTTTAAAATCTGAAATGTTGGCCTACTGAAATGTATGTTCAGTAAATGCACTCAATACTTGGTCAATACTTCTTTTGCATTAATTACTGCATCAATGCGGCGTGGCATGGAGGCGATCAGCCTGTGGCACTGCTGAGGTGTTATGGAAGACCAGATTGCTATGCTAGCAGCCTTCTGCTCGTCTGCATTGTTGGGTCTGGTGTCTCTCATCTTTTTCTTGACAATACTCTATAGATTCTCTATGGGGTTAAGGTTAGGCGAGTTTGCTGGCCAATCAAGATGGCTGCTGCCAGCAGATCCTTCTTGGGTAGAAAATGCATCAATGGAGAAAAGCACGGTGCCTACTTAGGTGAGGAGAACCAAGAATCATTCAAGCACAGTGATACTGTTGTTTTTAAACCAGGTATTGATACAGTGGCCATGTGGACATAATGAAATTTCCATCTCCAAAAAGCTTGTCGGCAGAGGGAAGCATGAAGGGCTCTAAAATTTTCTGGTAGACAGCTGCGCTGACCTTGGTCTTGATAAAACACAGTGCTTATTACACAGTGCTCTCTCTTGTTATGTACAGCACTGTCCCTTACATATCCGATTATTTAGAGCACTCTGTTCTTTTTTACATACCTTCCTCTCTTGTTATCTTGGCTAATGGAGCATAGGAAAGCTTATTTTCTAGTGGAGGAATGTAAATAACAAGAATACGCTATGTAAGGGTCAGCACTACATAACAGCAGAGGACAATTTATAATAAGGGATCGCCCCACACATAACTAAAAAATATGATACTTAATAAGTGACAGTGTTATACATAATAAAGGGGGAAACTATGTAGCTAACTATAGTTTGTAATTAAGGCACTATACATAATAAGTGAGTGCACTATATACTGAGGGACTGTGCTATACATACAGTATGTGAGCACACTATATACTAAGGGACTGTGCTGTACATAATAAGTGAGTACACTATATACTGAGGGACTGTACTATACATAATAAGTGAGCACACTATATACTAAAGAACTGTGCTAAACATAATAAGTGAGGACACTATATACATCCCTCATTGTCCTCTCCTCTACCCACAATCCACCTCATTGTCCTTTTCTCTACCCCTTCAGTGTCCTTTCCCCCCACATCCCTCATTGTCGTTTCCCCCACTCTCTTCATTATCCTCTTCCCCATATCCTTCCTTGTCCTCTCCTCTACCCACAATCCCCCTCTTTGTCCTGTCTCCCACATTCATCATTGTCCTCACTCCCTCTCCCCAGTGTATTGGGAAAAACACACACACTCCCCTCTCCGTACATTCCCCAGGGGCATCACTTTTTTCTCGTTAGCCGGCAATTTTTTAAATGATACAGGCACGTGGCATGCTGATGTCATCAAGCCACGTGCTTGTGTCACAGAGAAAGAGCTAGGCAGGAAGCTGAGGACTGGTTCATGCTGCTCCGCTGCCATTTTTTCCTGTTGCCAGCTGGAGTTGCAGGATTGCTCTCTACTCGGCAAGCCACATTTGATGAGGGCAATCTGGCCGTGGGTCCCCCGGATCCTCGGGCTCTGAGCAACAGGCCATATTGCCATCATTATTATAGACCTGCAAGGAGGGCCCCGATGCAGCAGCAATATATCCGCCCCTGTATCTAAAACAAAAATGCAGGCAGCACTCCTGTTCAAGTACAAGAAAAAGGTTGAAATATATTTGCACATAAGCATGCTGGTAACATTCAGCTCATAAATGGCTGAACCTTTTGTTTTCTCTTTTTCTATCTATCTATATCTATCTATCTATCTATCTATCTTTTTCCCTTCTATCTATCTATCTATCTATCTATCTATCTATCTATCTATCTATCTATCTATCTATCTATCTTTTTTCCTTCCTTCATATCTTTAGACACTCAAAGGGATTTATGTGCTTAAATGCCACAAGCAGTCAGTATTAATCCTATTTATCACAAGTGGCTGATAAGATTTCTACTGTGTAATATTAACATATTCATGCTGTTTTCCTCATGTAGCATCGCACCCACCGATACCATCTGTTTGCATTAATTTAACTGAAAATCTTCCCCAGAGGCCAGATTTATAACCATATACATCAGGCTGAAAAATTAAGAAAATGCAAGAAATATCCTAATGGTGAATGTTTCAATTTGATGACGCATTAGCATGTCTTCAAGTACAAGCCTGTTTGGTTTTCTCTTGTCCATATTCTTCCCAATAAGAGTGCCGCTGTTTTGTTAGTCGTCTATGCTTTGGCAACATAAATCCTGGCTTGTTTTTTTTTTTTTTTCTCTTTCTTTAAATGTTCCATCTTCTGGTTCCTCTAGGTCTAGACATGCCATTTTTCATTGTTTTTCAGGAACCTTACAAATAATTTTTAATATCTCAATCTTGACCATTGAAAGAGAATTAATTTTCTCATCTCTGTTTTGAAGTCATTTGTTCTCTGAATATATATGAGGACTAGGGTTGAGCGAAACGGGTCGAACATTTTCAAAAGTCGCCGACTTTTGACGAAGTCGAGTTTCATGAAACCCGTTCCGACCCCTGTGCGTTGTCGGCCATGCGGTACGCGACTTTCGCGCCAAAGTCGCGTTTCAATGACGCGAAAAGCGCCATTTCTCAGCCAATAAAGGTGAACGCAGAGTGTGGGCAGCGTGATGACATAGTTCCTGGTCCCCACCATCTTAGAGAAGGGCATTGCAGTGATTGGCTTGCTGTCTGCGGCGTCACAGGGGCTATAAAGAGGCGTTCCCGCCGACCGCCATCTTACTGCTGCTGATCTGAGCTTAGGGAGAGGTTGCTGCCGCTTCGTCAGAAGCAGGGATAGCGTTAGGCAGGGTCCATTAACCACCAAACAGCTTGTGCTGTAGCGATTTCCACTGACCAACACCACCTTCGGTGTGCAGGGACAGTGGAAGCTACATTTTTTTTTTTCCTCAGCGCTGTAGCTCATTGGGCTGCCCTAGAAGGCTCCCTGATAGCTGCATTGCTGTGTGTACGCCGCTGTGCAAACCAACTGCTTTTTTCAAAGCACAAATCCTCTTGTTCCTTCCTTTCTGCACAGCTATCTTTTTGGTTTGTACACACTTTTTATTTAATTTGTGCATCAGTCCACTCCTTATTGCTGCCTGCCATACCTGGCTGAGATTACTGCAGGGAGATAGTAATTGTAGGACACTCCCTGTTTTTTTTTTTGTGGGAGATTAAGATTGGCATTTCTGCTAGAGTGCCATCCCTGTGTGTGCCATCTCTCAGTCAGTGGGCCATAGAAAGCCTATTTATTTTTTTGCTTGATTTGGGTTCTAAAATCTACCTGAAAAAATCACTACATCAATCAGTGGGAGAAAAATATTGGCCTCAGGGCTTGTGTGCCACTCCTGACTCCTGTGTGTGCCATCTCTCACTCAGTGGGCCATAGAAAGCCTATTTATTTTTTTGCTTGATTTGGGTTCTAAAATCTACCTGAAAAAATCACTACATCAATCAGTGGGAGAAAAATATTGGCCTCAGGGCTTGTGTGCCACTCCTAACTCCTGTGTGTGCCATCTCTCAGTCAGTGGGCCATAGAAAGCCTATTTATTTTTTTGCTTGATTTGGGTTCTAAAATCTACCTGAAAAAAATCACTACATCAATCAGTGGGAGAAAAATATTGGCCTCAGGGCTTGTGTGCCACTCCTGACTCCTGTGTGTGCCATCTCTCAGTCAGTGGGCCATAGAAAGCCTATTTATTTTTTTGCTTGATTTGGGTTCTAAAATCTACCTGAAAAAATCACTACATCAATCAGTGGGAGAAAAATATTGGCCTCAGGGCTTGTGTGCCTCTCCTGACTCCTGTGTGTGCCATCTCTCAGTCAGTGGGCTATAGAAAGCCTATTTATTTTTTTGCTTGATTTGGGTTATAAAATCTACCTGAAAAAATCACTACATCAATCAGTGGGAGAAAAATATTGGCCTCTGGGCTTGTGGGCCACTCCTGACTCCTGTGTGTGCCATCTGTCACTCAGTGGGGCATAGAAAGCCTTTTTTTTTATTATTTGTTTTCTAAATTGTCATTGAAAAAATCATTTTATTTTATTTGGTTTCTAAATTATTCCTGAAAAAAACATTTTATTTTATTTTGTTTATAAAGTCTCCCTGAAAAAAAAAAAATTGGTGGGAGATTAATATTGCCCTTTCTGCTTGTGTGCCAGTCTTGACTCCTGGGTGTGCCATCTCTCTCTCTCTCTCTCTCAAATTGTGGGCCATAGAAAGCATATTAATTTTTTTGCTTGATTTGGGTTCTAAAATCTACCTGAAAAATCACTACATCAATCAGTGGGAGAAAAATATTGGCCTCAGGGCTTGTGTGCCACTCCTGACTCCTGTGTGTGCCATCTCTCTGTCAGTGGGCCATAGAAAGCCTATTTATTTTTTTGCTTGATTTGGGTTCTAAAATCTACCTGAAAAAATCACTACATCAATCAGTGGGAGAAAAATATTGGCCTCAGGGCTTGTGTGCCACTCCTGACTCCTGTGTGTGCCATCTCTCAGTCAGTGGGCCATAGAAAGCCTATTTATTTTTTTGCTTGATTTGGGTTCTAAAATCTACCTGAAAAAATCACTACATCAATCAGTGGGAGAAAAATATTGGCCTCAGGGCTTGTGTGCCACTCCTGACTCCTGTGTGTGCCATCTCTCACTCAGTGGGCCATAGAAAGCCTATTTATTTTTTTGCTTGATTTGGGTTCTAAAATCTACCTGAAAAAATCACTACATCAATCAGTGGGAGAAAAATATTGGCCTCAGGGCTTGTGTGCCACTCCTGACTCCTGTGTGTGCCATCCCTCAGTCAGTGGGCCATAGAAAGCCTATTTATTTTTTTGCTTGATTTGGGTTCTAAAATCTACCTGAAAAAATCACTACATCAATCAGTGGGAGAAAAATATTGGCCTCAGGGCTTGTGTGCCACTCCTGACTCCTGTGTGTGCCATCTCTCAGTCAGTGGGCCATAGAAAGCCTTTTTTTTTTATTTGGTTTCTAAATTGTCATTGAAAAAATCTTTTTATTTTATTTGGTTTCTAAATTATTTCTGAAAAAATCATTTTATTTTATTTTGTTTATAAAGTCTCCCTGAAAAAAAAAAAAAAATAGGTGGGAGATTAATATTGCCCTTTCTGCTTGTGTGCCAGTCTTGACTCCTGGGTGTGCCATCTCTCTCTCTCTCTCTCAAATTGTGGGCCATAGAAAGCCTATTAATTTTTTTGCTTGATTTTGGTTCTAAAATCTACCTGAAAAAATCACTACATTAATCAGTGGGTGAAAAATATTGCCCTCTGGGCTTGTGGGCCACTCCTGACTCCTGTGTGTGCCATCTGTCACTCAGTGGGGCATAGAAAGCCTTTTTTTTTTTTTAATTTGGTTTCTAAATTGTCATTGAAAAAATCATTTTATTTTATTTGGTTTCTAAATTATTCCTGAAAAAATCATTTTATTTTATTTTGTTTATAAAGTCTCCCTGAAAAAAAAAAATAAAAATTGGGAGATTTATATTGACATTTGTGCTTGAGCGACAGTCCTGCGTGTGTGGCATCTCTGTGATTTGGTGCCACAGAAAACAGAGTGTGTAACATTGTGCCTGATTTTCCTTGTGGTATCACCAACCTGTAAAGGGATATTGAAATCAAACAGAAGTTATAGCTCACCGTGTAAGTTGTTTGACAGCAACAAATAAAGTTACTTTGGTTAAGTTTATAAAACAATGAGGAAGTCTGGTGCAAGAGGTCGTGGCCGTGGGCGTTCATTGTCAGCTGGTAATGATGGTAGTGGTAGTGGAGCATCAGGTGGTCGTGGGAAAAAAAATATTCCACCTAAGTCTGGAGCTGTGGAGCCAGGTTCGTCATCTGGCTACACAAGGCATCGAACGCTCTCTTTTCTGGGAGTAGGAAAACCGCTTTTAAAGCCGGAGCAGCAACAGCAAGTTTTGGCTTACCTTGCAGACTCAGCCTCTAGCTCTTTTGCCTCCTCTTCTGAAACTGGTAAATGTAAAAGCAGCGCGTCGTTTGTGGATGTTCACGGTCAGGGACAAGTCGCTTCCTTGTCCTCTTCAGCAAAAACAACAACAAGAGAGAAGGATGCAGCAGGCGACACAACGGGTTACTCCATGGAGCTCTTTACACATACCGTCCCTGGCTTAGAAAGTGAAACAGTTAACAGGCCATGCCCATTACAAGTAGATTCTGACATGGAGTGCACTGATGCACAGCCACAGCCAGACTACTATGCTGGTCCTTTGACTCAGACCACAACATTGCCCTCTCAGGGTACTGATCCACAATCAGACCCTGATGAGACTATGTTGCCCCATCACGAACGCTATACCACCGACCGACATGGTGACACAGACGAAGTTGCACACGAGGTAGAATAGGAGGTAATAGATGACCCTGTTGTTGACCCCGATTGGCAGCCATTGGGGGAACAGGGTGCAGGCGGCAGTAGTTCTGAAGCGGAGGAGGAGGGGCCGCAGCAGGCATCAACATCGCAACAGGTTCCATCTGCCGGGCCCGTATCTGGCCCAAAACGCGTGGCAAAGCAAAAAACTGTTGGAGGACAGCGTGTCCATCCGGTTAAAGCTCAGTCTGCAATTCCTGAAAAGGGATCCGATGCTAGGAAGAGTGCAGTCTGGCATTTTTTTAAACAATATCCAATTGATCAGCGCAAAGTCATCTGTCAAAAATGTTCAACTAGCTTAAGCAGAGGTCAGAATCTGAAAAGTCTCAATACAAGTTGCATGCATAGACATTTAACCACCATGCATTTGCAAGCCTGGACTAACTACCAAACATCCCTTAAGGTTGTAGCACCCTCGGCCAATGAAGCTAGTCAGCAACGCAACATCCCTTCCGTCACTGTAAGGCCACCATTTTCCGCACCACCGGCAGTATCTGTGCAGGTTTCTTTGCCAGCCCAAAGCAGTCAGGGTCAGGGAATCACCAGTTTTGTAGGAGGAAATACTGCATCTAGGGCACCGGCGGAAACAATACCGTCTCCAACAGTCTCTCAGTCTGCCATGGCCACTGGCACACCCGCTAGTTCCACGATCTCCAGCTCTCCAGTCCAGCTCACCCTATAAGAGACTCTGGTTAGAAAAAGGAAGTACTTATCCTCGCATCCGCGTACACAGGGTTTGAACGCCCACATAGCTAGACTAATCTCGTTAGAGATGATGCCCTACCGGTTAGTTGAAAGCGAAGCTTTCAAAGCCCTGATGGAGTACGCTGAACCACGCTACGAGCTACCCAGTCGACACTTTTTTCCAGAAAAGCCATCCCAGCCCTGCACCAGCATGTTGAACAGCGCATCGTCCATGCACTCAGGCAATCTGTGAGTACAAAGGTGCACCTGACTACAGATGCATGGACCAGTAGGCATGGCCAGGGACGTTACGTGTCCATCACGGCACACTGGGTGAATGTGGTGGATGCAGGGTCCACAGGGGACAGCAATTTCGGGATAGTTGTGCCTAGCCCACGGTCTAGGAAACAGTTGGCTGTAGGCGTTCGCACCCCCTCCTCCTCCTCCTCCTCCTCCTCCTGCAGAAGCGAGAGCTCTTCCACAGACCGCAGTCGCCAAACCACTCCATCGTCAGCTGTCACTGTTGCACACCAGTTGTCCCATTATGGGGCAGCTACTAGCAAGCGTCAGCAGGCTGTATTGGCTATGAAGTGTTTGGGCGACAACAGACACACCGCGGAAGTTCTGTCCGAGTTCTTGCAGGAAGAAACGCAGTCGTGGCTGGGCACAGTAGATATTGAGGCAGGCAAGGTAGTGAGTGATAATGGAAGGAATTTCATGGCTGTCATCTCCCTTTCCCAACTGAAACACATTCCTTGCCTGGCTCACACCTTAAACCTGGTGGTGCAGTGCTTATTGAAAACTTATCCTGGTTTCTCCGACCTGCTCCTCAAAGTGCGTGGACTTTGCTCACATATCCGCCGTTCGCCTGTACACTCCAGCCGTATGCAGACCTATCAGCGGTCTTTGAACCTTCCCCAGCATCGCCTAATCATAGACGTTGCAACAAGGTGGAACTCAACACTGCACATGCTTCAGAGACTGTGCGAACAGAGGCGGGCTGTTATGTTTTTGTGGGAGGATACACATACACGGGCAGGCAGTAGGATGGCAGACATGGAGTTGTCGGGTGTGCAGTGGTCGAAGATACAAGACGTGTCAAGTCCTTCAGTGTTTTGAGGAATGCACACGGCTGGTTAGTGCAGACAACGCCATAATAAGCATGAGCATCCCCCTAATGCGTCTGCTGATGCAAAGTTTGACGCACATAAAGGATCAGGCGTCTGCACCAGAGGAAGAGGAAAGCCTTGATGACAGTCAGCCATTGTCTGGTCAGGGCAGTGTACAGGACGAGGTAGCGGGCGAAGAGGAGGTGGAGGACGAGGAGGATGATGGGGATGAGTATATTTTTAATGAGGAAGCTTTCCCGAGGGCACTGGAAATTGGTGGCGTGGCAAGGCCGGGTTCTGGTTTTTTGAGGGACACAAGTGACGTAGATTTGCCTGCAACTGCACCTCAACCAAGCACAACCGCAGATTTGACAACTGGAACTTTGGCCCACATGGCGGATTATGCCTTGCGTATCCTCAAAAGGGACACACGCATTACTAAAATGATGAACGATGACGATTACTGGTTGGCCTGCCTCCTTGATCCTCGCTATAAAGGCAAATTGCAAAATATTATGCCACATGAGAACTTGGAACTAATATTAGCAACAAAACAATCAACTCTTGTTGACCGTTTGCTTCAGGCATTCCCAGCACACAGCGCCCATGATCGTTCTCACACGAGCTCCAGGGGGCAGCAGACCAGGAGTGTTAGGGGTGCACACATCAGAAGTGGCGTTGGACAGAGGGGTTTTCTGACCAGGTTGTGGAGTGATTTTGCTATGACCGCAGACAGGACAGGTACTGCTGCATCAATTGAAAGTGACAGGAGACAACATTTGTCCAGTATGGTAACAAACTATTTTTCATCCCTTATCGATGTTCTCCCTCAACCGTCATTCCCATTTGATTACTGGGCATCAAAATTAGACACCTGGCCAGAATTGGCTGAATATGCATTGCAGGAGCTTGCTTGCCCGGCAGCTAGTGTCCTATCAGAAAGAGTATTCAGTGCTGCAGGTTCAATATTAACCGAAAAAAGGACTCGTCTGGCTATACAAAATGTTGATGGTCTAACATTCATTAAAATGAACCACAACTGGATTTCGAATTCTTTTGCCCCACCTTGCCCGGGCGACACCTAGCTTTCCTATGAAAAGCTCTTGCCTGTGGACTACTGTGAATGACTTTTCAAATATCTTAATTTGCAGCAGCTGATTGTCCAGAATACGACATGTTTACACCTCCCTAAATGGTCAAACTCCCCACACGGGGCCGTGGTATCGCGACTTGGCGCAAGCACCCGTGAGAGTGCTGTTTGTCTGAAGAGGTGGGTGTGCCCGCTTTTGGTCGACAGCACTGCCACTGGGTCCCTCATAGTACTCTAAACTGTCTCTGGCGGTGGTGGTGCGCACCCAACGTCAGACATACTGTTGTAACATGAGGGGCCCTGGGCCTCTACCGCCGTCCACAAGAGAGTTCACCCACCCCCAGGTCAAACATTGCTCTGCCACTTCCACAATTATCTCTCACACTTCCACCAATGTTTAGACTATGCGCTGACATCCTTCCATTCCTGCCACTGACAATACCATTGTGTTGACATGTATAATGGTACTTAACATAGTCAGGGGCAGTGTCCTCTATTTACCAAAGTAAAAACTTTGCGCCAAATTAGTAGGTCAGAAACAACGCAGAGGATCCCACCCCTGTACCTAAAGATTGCACCCTTTAGTGTTTTCGCTGGATTTTAATGTGAGACATTCACATTTATGTATTGTTTTGGACTACTAACTGGCAGACACTCATTACAATCATCCTCCGCTGACCAGGCCACTGCTGGCCGTGTTCACCTGGAACCAATTTAAAATTGCCTACAGCCATATGTTATTATGTTTGGCCTTTGATGCCTGTCTGCGGTCACTCCTTCCACTAGGCCTCCACTGACCACACCACTGCTGCCCTTGTACCCCTGGAACCAATTTAACATTGCCTACAGCCAGCCCAATTTTTTTATGTTAGGCCTTCGAAGCCTGTCTGCGGTCCGTTCTTTCAACTACTACTACACTAACCAGGCCACTGCTGCCCGTGTTCCCCTGGAACCATTTTAAAATTGCCTACAGCCATCTGTTATTATGTTAGGCCTTCGATGCCTGTCTGCGGTCACTCCTTCCACTAGGCCTCCACTGACCACACCACTGCTGCCCGTGTACCCCTGGAACCAATTTAAAATTGCCTAAAGCCATCTGATATTATGTTAGGCCTTCGATGCCTGTCTGCGGTCACTCCTTCCACTAGGCGTCCACTGACCACACCACTGCTGCCCGTGTACCCCTGGAACCAATTTAACATTGCCTACAGCCAGCCCAATTTTTTTATGTTAGGCCTTTGAAGCCTGTCTGTGGTCCGTTCTTTCTACTACTACACTGACCAGGCCACTGCTGCCCGTGTTCCCCTGGAACCAATTTAAAATTGCCTACAGCCATCTGTTATTATGTTAGGCCTTCGATGCCTGTCTGCGGTCACTCCTTCCACTAGGCCTCCACTGACCACACCACTGCTGCCCGTGTACCCCTGGAAACAATTTAAAATTGCCTACAGCCAGCCCAATTTTTTTATGTTAGGCCTTCGAAGCCTGTCTGCGGTCCGTTCTTTCTACTACTACTACACTGATCAGGCCACTGCTGCCCGTGTTCCCCTGGAACCAATTTAAAATTGCCTACAGCCATCTGTTATTATGTTAGGCCTTCGATGCCTGTCTGCGGTCACTCCTTCCACTAGGCCTCCACTGACCACACCACTGCTGCCCGTGTACCCCTGGAACCAATTTAAAATTGCCTACAGCCAGCCCAATTTTTTTATGTTAGGCCTTCGAAGCCTGTCTGCGGTCCGTTCTTTCAACTACTACTACACTGACCAGGCCACTGCTGCCCGTGTTCCCCTGGAACCAATTTAAAATTGCCTACAGCCATCTGTTATGATGTTAGGCCTTCGATGCCTGTCTGCGGTCACTCCTTCCACTAGGCCTCCACTGACCACACCACTGCTGCCCGTGTACCCCTGGAACCAATTTAAAATTGCCTACAGCCAGCCCAATTTTTTTATGTTAGGCCTTCGAAGCCTGTCTGCGGTCCGTTCTTTCTACTACTACTACACTGACCAGGCCACTGCTGCCCGTGTTCCCCTGGAACCAATTTAAAATTGCCTACAGCCATCTGTTATTATGTTAGGCCTTCGATGCCTGTCTGTGGTCACTCCTTCCACTAGGCCTCCACTGACCACACCACTGCTGCCCGTGTACCCCTGGAACCAATTTAAAATTGCCTACAGCCAGCCCAATTTTTTTATGTTAGGCCTTCGAAGCCTGTCTGCGGTCCGTTCTTTCTACTACTACTACACTGACCAGGCCACTGCTGCCCGTGTTCCCCTGGAACCAATTTAAAATTGCCTACAGCCATCTGTTATTATGTTAGGCCTTCGATGCCTGTCTGCGGTCACTCCTTCCACTAGGCCTCCACTGACCACACCACTGCTGCCCGTGTACCCCTGGAACCAATTTAAAATTGCCTACAGCCAGCCCAATTTTTTTATGTTAGGCCTTCGAAGCCTGTCTGCGGTCCGTTCTTTCTACTACTACTACACTGACCAGGCCACTGCTGCCCGTGTTCCCCTGGAACCAATTTAAAATTGCCTACAGCCATCTGTTATTATGTTAGGCCTTCGATGCCTGTCTGCGGTCACTCCTTCCACTAGGCCTCCACTGACCACACCACTGCTGCCCGTGTACCCCTGGAACCAATTTAAAATTGCCTACAGCCAGCCCAATTTTTTTATGTTAGGCCTTCGAAGCCTGTCTGCGGTCCGTTCTTTCTACTACTACTACACTGACCAGGCCACTGCTGCCCGTGTTCCCCTGGAACCAATTTAAAATTGCCTACAGTCATCTGTTATTATGTTAGGCCTTCGATGCCTGTCTGCGGTCACTCCTTCCACTAGGCCTCCACTGACCACACCACTGCTGCCCACGTACCCCTGGAACCAATTTAAAATTGCCTACAGCCAGCCCAATTTTTTTATGTTAGGCCTTCGAAGCCTGTCTGCGGTCCGTTCTTTCTACTACTACTACACTGACCAGGCCACTGCTGCCCGTGTTCCCCTGGAACCAATTTAAAATTGCCTACAGCCATCTGTTATTATGTTAGGCCTTCGAAGCCTGTCTGCGGTCCTTCCTTCCAATAGTTCTCCACTGACCAGACCAATGCTGGCCGTGTACCCCTGGAACCCAGCTGAAAGTGCATGGAGCCTCCTTTTTTTCTTTGTTTTATATTTAGAAAGCCCAGATGAACTACGTTGTACCACGGTTCAAGCTACCCAGTCGACATTTCTTTTGCGAGAAAAGCCATCCCAGCCCTCCAGCGGCATGAAAAAGTCTGCATTGTCATAGCACTCAGGCAATCAAACAGTAGAAAGGTGCACCTGACAAGAGACGCATGGACCAGTAGGCATGTCCACAAAAAGTTACGTGTCCATTACGGCGCACTGGGTTAATGTGTTGGATGCATGGTCCACAGGGGACAGCCTACAAAGTCTGTCTGCAGTCCCTAATTCAAATTTTCCTACGCTGACCACACCACTGCTGCCCGTGTACCCCTGGAATCAATTTTACAGTGTCTACAGCCTAATTTTGTTATGTTAGGCCTACTACGCCTGTCTGCGGTCCCTCCTTCCAATACTCGTCCACTGACCAGACCACTGCTGCCCGTGGACCCCTGGAACCTATTTTTAATTGCATAGAGCATCCTTTTTTTAATAGTAGGCGTACAAAGTCTGTCTGCGGTCCACTATTGAAATTGTCCTCCACTGCCCAGAGCAATGCTGCCTGTGTACCCCTGTAACTTTTTTAAGCTGCAGTGAGCCACATTTTTGGTTTAAGTCCTACTACCTGTGTCTGTCTGCGCCACTCAATTCAGCTGTGTTCCTTTGAAAAAAGCTGAGCGTCAATAGTCTTGTTTTCAGCCTCTAGGAATTTTAAAACTGCATTGGGGGTACAACTTTGGTAGGGCCTACTAACGGTGTCTGCCTCCCCAAGGTGTGCCCCAGGTTTCGTCCACATTGCTTCGGTCTTCTGACTCTCGTTTAGTAGTTGTAGAAAACTACACTGCATTAGGCCTACAAATTGGGTATGGGGTGTAGAGAGATGGTGTGTTCCACTCCAAGGTGTTCCCCAGGTTTCCTCTCCATTGCTTCGATCTTCATGCTCTCGTTTAGTAGTTGTTGGAAACTACACTGCATTAGGCCTACAAATTGGGTATGGGGTGTAGAGAGATGGTGTGTTCCACTCCAAGGTGTTCCCCAGGTTTCCTCGCCAATGCTTCGATCTTCATGCTCTCGTTTAGTAGTTGTTGGAAACTACACTGCATTAGGCCTACAAATTGGGTATGGGGTGTAGAGAGATGGTGTGTTCCACTCCAAGGTGTTCCCCAGGTTTCCTCGCCAATGCTTCGATCTTCATGCTCTCGTTTAGTAGTTGTTGGAAACTACACTGCATTAGGCCTACAAATTGGGTCTGGGGTGTAGAGAGATGGTGTGTTCCACTCCAAGGTGTTCCCCAGGTTTCCTCTCCATTGCTTCGATCTTCATGCTCTCGTTTAGTAGTTGTTGGAAACTACACTGCATTAGGCCAAAAAAATGGGTATGGGGTGTAGAGAGATGGTGTGTTACACTCCAAGGTGTTCCCCAGGTTTCCTCGCCATTGCTTCGATCTTCATGCTCTCGTTTAGTAGTTGTTGGAAACTACGCTGCATTAGGCCTACAAATTGGGTATGGGGTGTAGAGAGATGGTGTGTTCCACTCCAAGGTGTTCCCCAGGTTTCCTCGCCAATGCTTCGATCTTCATGCTCTCGTTTAGTAGTTGTTGGAAACTACACTGCATTAGGCCTACAAATTGGGTATGGGGTGTAGAGAGATGGTGTGTTCCACTCCAAGGTGTTCCCCAGGTTTCCTCGCCAATGCTTCGATCTTCATGCTCTCGTTTAGTAGTTGTTGGAAACTACACTGCATTAGGCCTACAAATTGGGTCTGGGGTGCAGAGAGATGGTGTGTTACACTCCAAGGTGTTGTCCAGGTTGCCTTTCCTGAGCTTCTATCTTCAGGCTCTTGTTAAATAGTGGTTAAATGGAACAACTGCATTTGGCGTACTAGTTGGTTTGGGGCCTACTAACAGTGTCTGCCGCTCCTTGCTGTTCTCCTCCACTGAACAAAGCTGTGCCACCTGTTTACTACGGTTGCCAATTTTGAACTGCATTTCGACTACTTACTGATTTGGGCCTACTCTCTGTGTCAGCCTCTCATTCCAGTTGTCCTCCACTGCAATGCCCCCTGGTTAGTCCTGTGTTACCAATTTTGAACTGCATTTAGCCAACTTTATTCTTTGGGCCTATATCTGTGTTTCCTCCTCATCCTGCCCATTGCCCAGCCAGTGATAGATGAGTCTGCTGGTACATTGACCCATAACGCAAAATTCCCTGTGCACGCTACACAGCAAGATTGTGACCCTGCTGAAAGTCACGTTCCTCTTCCCGCATACCATACCACCTTACACGGGGACAAAGAGGAAGGTGCAGATGAAAGTGCAGGTTCCTTCATCAGGTGGGGGGAGGAATACTAGTTGGCGACGTCACTGGCACAGGGCCTCTCATAGTACGCAAAAGTGTTGCTGCCGGTGGGAGGCGCCCCCGCCATGCAAAAACACCGCTGTACTTTGAGGGGCCCTGTGCCAGTGCCAATGCCAACTAGTGGGCCCCCCCTGCTTGCTCAGGATCATAGCACTTGCAAAGTTGAAATACTTACCTCTCCCTGCTCCACTGCCGTGACGTGTTCCAGATTTCCTGGGCCCACTAATTATTTGAACCAGCCCTACCCCCCACAACTTTAGCCAAATGACCCCCAATTTCAAATGCCTTCAAATTATTATAAGCTAAATTACGATTGACAAGCTTCAGTAACAAGAATGGATGTTTTTGCCATTAAAATGGGCAGTGTAGATGTTTTCCTGGCCTCCACTCACTGCCGACTATGCTCCCCCATTGACTTGCATTGGGTTTCGTGTTTCGGGCGATACCCGACTTTTCGCGATAATCGGCCGATTCCACTCGACTCGACTTCTAAGATAGTCGGGTTTTGCGAAACACGGCTCGACTCCAAAAAGGTCAAGGTCGCTCAACCCTAATGAGGACTATTGAGACCTGTATTTTTGGCAAATAAAAAAGACAAAATGTGAAGCTGCGGCACCATGACAGCCAATCTCTTTGGACCAGATAAACATTACGTCACATGGAGATCATAAAGTCATTAAAATGAGTGGATAGTGACCACGGGTAGCAAAGATAGTCCACAATATGCTTTAATTAAAACACCTTTAATTCGGTAATCTAGAAATAAATTAGAAGACTATGCTTAATAGAGAAATTGTAAGAAAGAAAACTCATGAAAAGCTTAAGCACGTTAGGATAAAAGTCTAAATAATTTTACGTATATCTCAAAACTGCTTAAAAAATAATGGACTAAATGGGGACTGATCGTCATGAAACACGAAGAAGGGGAGAGGAGGAAAAATAAATGACCAAAAAGTCCCGTGGAATGTGAAAATTGTAACAACTTTATTAAATAGTATTTAAGACAGATATAGGGAAATGTGGACAATTAGCAATTGGCTAGAAATGCACTAAATAACGCATGGGACACACAGCCAAGAGAGCGAACAGATCCCACACAAACAGTTGTCAGTAAGTAAACCATGTACTGAAAGTGAAGATTAGTGGGGACGTCCTGCAGTGTATCACCAGGTACAAAGTACACAGAGTTATATATAAACTGCTCTGGCCACATGGTAATGGTTGAGGCTAATATATAAATAATGTCAAAAAAGTAAAGGTATCTGGGGGGGTGCAAGCCAGGGCTTGCTCCTGACATAACTGTTGTGTGGGATCTGTTAGCTCTCTTGGCTCTGTGTGTCCCATGCGTTATTTAGTGCATTTCTAGCCATTTGCGAATTGTCCACATTTGCCTATGCATCTCTTAAATACTATTTAATAAGGTTGTTACAATTTTCACCTTCCATGGGACTTTTTGGTGGCTTATTTTTTATCCTCTCCCCCTTCTTAATAGAGAAATTAACACAAAAACTTAGCTTGATTTGAGTTGACACATGGTAACGTTTTAATATTAGACAGTGTAGGACTGTCCTGATCAGAGTTACCTTGATGTGGTGGGATGGCTTTTGTGCTATTTTTTTATTTAAAAAAAAATTACTACAAATTCTGTATTATTTAAATGCACTTTTTTGCTTTTTATTTACTTAGTTACAGCAGGGTTTTTGCTCACTTTTTCTCTCGTAGGTTTTAATAGAGAAATTGTAGGACTATTTATTGGTTTTCGGTTAGCCTGTTTTAAACAGTCTTAATAAGGAGAAGGACCCAATAAACCCATGGTTATACTGCTGTAAGGGGTGTACCAGGACCTATGTATCGCTCCTTTTTCTCATATATTTATATATGATGCCTTGAATGTATAATTGTTTTTGTATGTTTGCTCTGTTATTTGTACAGTATTAGCAGGGGAAGTGTAGTACTTCAGTTGTGCCACTAGATGGGGGTACATTAGTGTACATAGTATAGAAGGAATAGGAAACTAGTCTAAGGAATAGTTAATCTAGGAGGGGCCACTGTGGGATAAGAGGGAAAGCATTTCCTGATTTTAAGGAGTGGAGCCTGGGAGCGGAATAGCTCTGGAGGGTGTGAGTGCCCAGACAGTTCTGATGGACTTAATGCCCAGGACAGCACAGACAACCCGTAATGTTGCCAAGGGAGAAGCCCAGCCATCCAATGCCCGTAGGCCAGAACAGCAGCAGTGGCAGCTGAAGTAGAAATCATAGCTGCAGGAAAAGTCACAGCAGTGCCGAAGCGCAGGTCGCTCACCATGTGGCAGATCATTGCATGGGCTGATGCCCTCAGATCCGGTGCAAAATGACTGAGGGAACCCCCAAGCGCACAGAGTCTGAACAGGGAGGACACTGAGGAACCATATGATATGGTCCGACCAATGGCATATGCTGTGTGACAAGAAGAGTACAGAGAAATAGAAAGAAATTTGTAATGTGGAATCCGTTGTTGTTGCTGTTATGAAAATGGATGTGCTGCAAAAACATAAAAGTAAAGTTTTGCCTTTGAAGTATGAAATTGACTGTGTCTTTAAATGGAACAACAGCAGCAGTGGAACCTCAGCCAGCCTGATGGGCTCTCGACAGTACAGAAGGTGAAGTGGACGGTATGCTGCAGTGGGGACACTATATACGTATGAGAAGGGAGACCAGGGCACACTAACGCATATGCTCTCGGCCATGACTACGGCCCTGGCTCTCCCTCACACTGCAACAACTGAGAAAATTCTCAGGAAAGGAGCCATGACGTCAGTAAGGTGACCAGGGTTCATCGGCTATGAACTCCAGTGACCTTCCTCGTATCAGCGCTAGGCACTGCAAGAGCATAACTAATCACACTCCTGTCTCAGTGTGTTCCGGCTGGATTGTTGATCAGTTGCATCATACCACCACTCAGCAAAACATCTGGATGTAGCAGAGCTGTAATTCTTCGTGTGACAGCATCTCATAGGGATTATCTGTGGACAGGTGAGGAATATGATAGTTCGTTATTTTTTACTTTTACAGAAATAATTAGGTAAAAGATGGTTGGGGAGTTTTTATTTCAAATATAGGACTTTGTGTGTTATTTCAAATATCAGAGGACTTTACTGTGTGCCTGTGTCTTTATTACATTTGACTACGGGGTTAGTAATGGGGGTGTCTAATAGACATTTCACCATTACTAACCCCTGGACTTGATGTCAGCTGACATTAGAAAGCTGACATCAACTCCAATACTATTACCTCAGTTGCCATTGCACCAGGGACACTGGGAAGTGCGCCATTTATTTTTTTGGGGGGAGGGGGGTTCGCCCCTTGTTAAAAACCAGGAAAGGCTAAGTAGATAGCTGTGAGTTGATATTAATAGCTTGGGAAAATCCATGTTAATTACCCTCTGCAAGGAGTTTGTATTTTCTCCCTGTGTTTGTGTGGGTTTCCTCCGGGTACTCCGGTTTCCTCCCACATTCCAAAGACATACTGATAGGGAATTTAGATTGTGAGCCCCATCGGGGACAGCGATGATAATGTGTCAAACTGTAAAGCGCTGCGGAATATGTAAGCGCTATATAAAAATAAAGATTATTATTACCCCCTTCCCACACTATAAACATCAGCCCCCAGCTGTCAGCTTTCCCTCAGCTAGTTTGGCATGGCCTCCTCATCCCTATCTTGGTAGGCATGACCTCCTCATCCCTATCCTGGTATGCAGGGCCACCATCCTTATCCTGGTATGATTGGCCCCATCAGAAAAACATAAAAAAACATAAACCATTGTACTTACCTTCCTGCACTGCCTTGCAGCATCCTGTTCGGATGCCAGAAGCTGATTTATGCTTGTAAGCAGGACATGGCATTGATGTCATGCTCTGCTTACAAGCTGATGATAGCTTCTGGAATACACATTGCTCTCCACGTCGGGACTATGTGTGTGGAGAGCAGTGAATATTCATTGCTCTTTTGTAGAGGGCACAGTTCTAGCCGCCAGCTTCATGCAGCTGCCGAGCTTTCATGTGTGTCCATTAATAAAGGGAATAAATATTAATTGCATTCCACGCCTATGGGAGAGAAGAGCAGTGAATATTCATTGCCTTAAGTAGCGGGCACATGTGAATGCCCGGAAGCTACAGGAAGCCGGCTTCTGTGGCTAACACTGTGCCTGCTACTAAAGAGCAATGAATATTCACTGCCCTCCACGCCCATGGGCATGGAATGCAGTGAGTATTCATTTCTCTTTAGCAGCAGGCACAGGAGTTAACCGCAGCTGCCGGCTCCTGCCTTGTGTGACCCAATGCTCCACTGCTACCGCTCCCCCACCTCCCCACCACAGCCAGAACAGTTACATCTGGACTATAAGAAGCACCCCCCCCATTTCCACCACTTTTTTTGAGGAAAAAAGTACGGTATACCTCAGATTGTTTTATTAGTTAGTAAACTAGCTTGAAACAACAGAGAATTACTGTGTGTAAAAGCTGATGTTAAAAACGCATTGCATGCGCATGCCAAACGGATGTCATAAGGATGGTAGGTGAGAAAAATCACATTGTACTCGCATGACACACGCCCTACTTTTCAGGAACAACATCTGATTTTATTTACGCTGTTAAATGTGAGCCCTTACATTCATGTATATGTGCAGTGTTGGCCCACAATCAATAAATAATAGCAGTAAAACCTTTAACTTTGTCTGGACTGAAAAGTATAGAACCCCATCTGTGCAACCTGTTAAACACTATTATACATTTAGACTTGTTTGAATATCAAGATAAAAAATATTTAGTTGCTCTTTTCGTTGCTTTATCTATTCGTTGCTTTATCTTTTCCGCTACTGATTTGGTAAAGACCAGCCAAAAATGAAGCTACCTTCATCTGGTACTTTGAAATTAAGTTACCAGTGGCCTTCACCCATAAGGTATGCGCACACCATATCTTTTAGATGTGTGCATATCCGGCCAATTTTTCTGAAGGAAGACGCTTCAGTACACGCCGGTGTCTTTTCGCCCTGAAGCATGTCTTTTGGCGTCTTTTGCTGTCGCCTTTTTTTCTGCTTGTATTGAATAAACTAGTGAGCTCCTTCAAAGAGGAATCCGCCTGTTGGTCAGGCCACTTCTTTTAAGCCTTTCGCGCCTTTGGAGACCTGAAGTGGTTAAAATAAACTTTAAAGACCGAACATGTGAACAGCATGCTGTTTTTACACTGCAGCGCGTCTGTTAATTCTCTTTAGTGTTGATTAGCGCTTTTTTTCAGTCGCGTTACGGGGAATTCCAGCCTGAAAGAAACATGATGTGCACATGCCTAATGGTTCTCCAACTACTGAGAAATTGGTCAAGAGAATACACATTGATAAAAGCAGGGTGATATTTTATTGTTTTGTTTCTATAACCATTGAAAAAAGAGAGTAAAGAAATTCCTGGAAAGCCAGTAAAAAAGTATAAGCCAATCATGGAAAGAGGTTTCCTAATTTGCAGTTCATTTTTCTTGGATGTATCCCTTAAAAATCGTCAAGGTGAAATTGGATGTTTGTCTTTTGTTTTGTTTTTTACATTTTTCTGTTTTTTTTTTTACATTTTTTATGCGGAGCCTCATGCAATTATAGCGCATGCTAGTGGAGCTTTTCTGAACTACAACAAGAGCCTAAAAATAAAAAGATAACTGGTCTGTGTTTTTCTTTAGATATACAAAGATTATGCCAAAAAGAGAAAAAAAAAACAAGAAAAAAAAAACATTAAACAGCATATCACGGTTACAAACTAAATTGTGCTATATAGTGGTATAAAAACATCTTGGTAAGAATGGCACTGAATCTGTTTTAGTTCCTCTTATACTGATAACCACAGAGAGGGTGGCTGGTCGGCTGCGGGGGCTGTACTGGTACCCAGTGGCACAAGTGAAGAAGCCCCTGAACTCTCTTCATGTCCACCTCCTTCACGCAGTCCAAATTTTGGAGGGCTCCAGTAGCTCCATTAGGACTCTGGAGAAATCTCCCTGCTTCAGATTCTGGGGCTTGAAGGAGCCGCCTAGGCCATACTGTATGTCGTTTCCCAATTAATACTGGCAGAGTCTACAGTCCTGCTTAAGACTCTTCTTCCCCGGCAGAAATGGTCAGTCGCATTGCTACTGGCACGTGGTCTGTAAGTCCAGCTAGTTGTGTAATAAAACTGTATTCTTCAATTTCCTAAAACAAAAAAAAGAGTGTAACATTTCTGTAGAACTTTTATATAAATCTTTAAGAAAGCAAATTACATATTAAATTTCACCACCTTCATTCATCTGGACTTTGTATGACCCCTCTGCCCCACAAAGGCCTTACAGTCCAGTCTCATAGACCTATCTTATATGCCCATAGCCACTCTATAGTACATCCATTAGATATCACTATTTCCCGTAGAAACAATGCTACTAGGTAACTATACAGCCATAATACATCAAGCATGAGACTATACCACTATAAACCTAGGCATGCCTACGTACTGTATAAAATCAGTTGAACACATTAGTGTTATTCGTACAGCACAACTGTGTTCAGCACATTTTATACATAGTCATGTAGAGGATTATAGTGGGGTTCAGTGATGGTCTCTGTACGCAGGGTATTCTTCTTACAACATGCACTGACCATGCACTCTCTTGACACCTTGTTCCTTCTGTTGAGAGGCAGTGAAGGAGTGCACTGTCACTTTGCACTGAAAAAAATATTGCACAGTGACTAAGCAGACGTCGGGACTGACAACTAACGCATGCTCCATTGAGCAGGGACTAGCCCAGCCCCTGAAATGGATGTCACTAACGACACTTTGTTTGGCTACGTTCACATTTGCGTTGTTGGGCGCAGCGTCGTCGACGCAACCAACAATGCAAAACACAACACTGCATTTTTGACGCATGCGTTGCCATAAAGTAGTAATGTTCTTGAATTTTGGCCCAGGGAAAACGCTACAAGTAGCGTCTTCCTCTCCCTGTCTGGTGCGTCAAATTGATGCATGCGTCGTAAAATGCAATACAACGCATACCGGCGCATGTCCATGCGCCCCCATGTTAAAGATAGGGGAGCATGACGCATGCATTGGTATGCGTCGACGACGCTGCGCCCAACAACGCAAATGTGAACGTAGCCTTTCAGGGTGGAGGCAGTGGCGGTGGCAGTGACCGCAGCCTCTGCTGCCTCCTGGTGACAACTCATTTGACTATTCCAGCATGAACTGAGATTCTCAAATTAAGTGTCATCAAAGGAGAATGCAGTTAGTTAGTGTACTGAGGAAACGATGGGGACTATTACAGTATATTAGGAAAGATTACATTATGACATTAAATAGAAAGACATTTAGGAGTAAAATACATTTTAGTTCCAGATCACTCCTTTAACAGAGAAAAAATGCAAATCACACACATTCAGGCACTTACCATTTTCCATTCCATATTGAGTCCCTCCTCCGAATACAGCATGTAATCAATTCTGCGTCCACTCCCCTTCAATGGAACTTTTCTCCCTTTCTGGTTAGGACAATGGTTCTTGCTGGTGGGATATACCAGATATTCCTTCCTACCCTCCTCATTTTCTAGGACTCTAGCGGAAACAAAGTCTCTTGTTACTTATAGTGGTGCAATGTTTTCCTTGAACAGCATCATTCAGCATAACAACATTAGGGGAGAAAATTGCGGCCAGGACCACGGAGCATTTACTGTAGGTGAGGCGAGACCCTCTGTTCTGACTGCAGGGGGCAAAAAATGCAATCAGCTCTGTAATGTCGCTAAGATTTGCCAATATAAGGCTGGCTTGATGACATATTTATGCCCACTTTTGTCAGGGGCTGACATTACTGCAGGGATTTACAAGTTTCGCATATGCACATTATGCATGCTAATACACAAGCATATGAAACCTACAAACATACACATTACACACACATGAATATTCACATTTACACATTACACATGCATATTATGCATTCATCATGCATGCAGGCTACTACATTTCCGCCTGGTGGCATTAGATCCATATGTGATTTTTAGATGTGTGCTCCATATCCTTTTTTCCGTATTTGTTACTGCTTGGAGATTTAGTTTTCCTCGCCTCAGCCGCATTATTTACGGCTGCTGGACAGCCTGAATACCTGTGGGAATTCCCTAACAAACAGGCATTCCTCGCATGTATTCAGCCTGTCTAGCAGCCGTAAATCATGCAGCTACCGCGACGAAAACTAAATCTCCGAGCACTAACAAATACTCGGAGACCACCTGAGCGTGCTCGGGAAAACCTGAGCAATGAGAATACTCGTTCATCAGTTACTACCTCACGTTCAGTGGTGTAAATTTTCGCCTAGCGGTATCAGACCAATGTATGATTTTGAATGTGCGCTCCATGTCCTTTTTACTACAGTTATGGCATATATGCATTCATATACACATTACACACACACATACATTATAACATGACATAAAATCATAAATGTAATTTTCTGTAATTTCTATACAAAATTGAGAGTCCTCAGTAGATGTGACATTTATTGAGCGCTAAAAATGACCTGGTAATATAATTCTTCAGGCTGTTATGATTATTGCGATAACACATTTATATCGTTTTCCATATTTTAGTGGTTAAAACAATTCAGAACTTCTGAAAAATGAAATAGTAGTTTTTGTGTTGTCATTTTCGGAGGCCCACAAATTTTGCCTTCCACGGATGGACCTGTGTGAGGGCTTGTCTTTTGTGCCAAGCTTACGTGATGCCATTTTAATATTCTGCGCCTAGTCCTGTCACACAGATATTTGCTGATGTCTGCTCTGACACCATAGTCCTGTATGAGGTTGGTTCTGGTGCCATATTTGTTGAGCATAGTTCTCAGTTATTAGAAGGTATTGGAGCAAAGCCTGTGACCCCTCGTGTGCCAGACATTTTGGGGCAGATTTATCAAAATTGTCTTTGTCAGAAGCAATGACTCACAAAGCCGCTTTCAATTTACCAGAGCTGTTAAAAAAACCAAACGTTATGTGGTTATTGGTTGCTATGGGCAACGGAGGCAGATTACCTCACAGACAGATGAATGACACTTAAGCAATGCTTACTTTTGTAGATTGTCAGGGGTGCACACCTCCTCATCATAGAGACCTTCAGGATCCAGCAGCGTTCCTGTGACAGCAGAAATTCATGTACAATATAAGATGGCTGCAATATGAGGCTGAATCTAGCATGGCTTCCTTATGCAGGTGAGAATCCTCATGTGTTCACTGAACCGTGCGGATTCATCGTGCTCAATACATTCTATGGGTGAAATTTCTATGGCGGAGACTAAACTAGGCTAGAGTCTCCGCAAGAGAAATTGACATGCTGCGGTCTGGAAAGAAGGCTGCATGTCCGTCTCCACGGGCGTTTGTGGACGAAAAGTGGACATGAGATTTCTAGAAATTCTATCCACTATGCTGTAACATTTCGATGCTGCACAAGTACGTACCGTCAAACCTGCAGCAACTCCGGATCGTGGACACATACCCTCACAATGATGTCAAATTAGCTAAATAATTGATAAAGCAAACCTATTATTGCAGTCTAGTTTGGTCCAAAAACCACGATTTTCTGTTCACTTAATCCCTTTTGGCTGGGTGATTTTTTTTTTCGTTTTGTTTTTAGAATGGGGTTGCTTTCATAGTGCAGTAAAAATGATCTGACAACATGATTTTCCATGTCAGTACAATTATGGTGACACCAAACTTATATACGGTAGTTTTTTTGTCTATATTTTAGTTCTCAAAAAAATCACAGCTTTGAAAATGCGTATGCAGCATCAATAGTAAAAAGATCTAATGTTACAAATAAGAATAATTAAAAAAAAGGTTATTCTCACCCTCCGACATCGCGTCCTGTCCTCGGCAGTGCAAGCGGCACGTTCCGGTGCTAAGGATGCTATGCGAGAAGGACCTGCCATGACGTCACGGTCATGTGACCGTGACGTCATCACAGGTCCTGCGCTCATACCAACCCTGGGACCGGAAGCTGCCGCGTGCACCGCACACAGGCGAAAGGACTACAAGGGGTGAGTATATGTTTATTTTTTAGCCTGTTACATACGTGGCGGGGCAATATACTATGCAGCTGGGCAATACACTACGTGACTGGCCAATATACTACGTGACTGGGCAGTATACTACGTGTCTGTGCTGTATACTACGTGGCTCTGTGCTGTATACTACGTCGCTGTGCAATATACTATGTGGCTGGCCAATATACTACGTGACTGGGCAATATACTACGTGGCTGGGCAATATACTATGTGGCTGGGCAATATACTACGTGGCTGGGCAATATACTACGTGGCTGGGCAATATACTACGTGGCTGGGCAATATACTATGTGGCTGGGCAATATACTACGTGGCTGGGCAATATACT
Organism: Ranitomeya imitator; assembly: GCF_032444005.1. Taxonomy (NCBI): domain Eukaryota; kingdom Metazoa; phylum Chordata; class Amphibia; order Anura; family Dendrobatidae; genus Ranitomeya; species Ranitomeya imitator. The sequence goes on from NC_091290.1 coordinate 100,436,067, forward strand.
ACATGGCTGGGCAATATACTATGTGGCTGGGCAATATACTACGTGACTGGCCAATATACTACGTGGCTGGGCAATATACTATGTGGCTGGGCAATATACTACGTGGCTGGGCAATATACTACGTGGCTGGGCAATACACTACGTGGCTGGGCAATATACTATGTGGCTGGGCAATATACTACGTGGCTGGGCAATATACTACGTGGCTGGGCAATATACTACATGGCTGGGCAATATACGTCACTGGGCAATATACTACGTAGCTGGGCAATATACTATGTGACTGGGCAATATACTAAGTGGCTGGGCAATATACTACGTGGCTTGGCAATATACTACGTGACTGGGCAATATACTAAGTAGCTGGGCAATATACTACGTGGCTTGGCAATATACTACGTGGCTGGGCAATATACTACATGGCTGGGCAATATACTACATGGCTGGGCAATATACTACATGGCTGGGCAATATACTACGTAGCTTGGCAATATACTATGTGACTGGGCAATATACTATGTGGTTGGGCAATATACTATGTGGCTGGCCAATATACTACGTGGGCTGGGCAATATACTATGTGGCTGGGCAATATACTACGTGGCTGGGCAATATACCACGTGGCTGGGCAATATACTACGTGGCTGGGCAATATACATCACTGGGCAATATACTACGTAGCTGGGAAATATACTACGTGACTGGGCAATATACTACGTGACTGGGCAATATACTACGTGGCTGGGCAATATACTACGTGACTGGGCAATATACTACGTGGCTGGGCAATATACTACATGGCTTGGCAATATACTACATGGCTGGGCAATATACTACTTGGCTGGGCAATATACTACGTCACTGGGCAATATACTACGTAGCTGGGCAATATATTACGTGACTGGGCAATATACTACGTGGTTGGGCAATATGCTATGTGGCTGGCCAATGTACTACGTGGGCTGGGCAATATACTACATGGCTTGGCAATATACTACATAGCTGGGCAATATACTACATAGCTGGGCAATATAAAACGTGGCTGGGCAATATACTACGTGGTTGGGCAATATACTATGTGGCTGGCCAATATACTACATGGGCTGGGCAATATACTACGTGGCTTGGCAATATACTACGTGGCTGGGCAATATACTACGTGACTGGGCAATATACTACGTGGTTGGGCAATATACTATGTGGCTGGCCAATATACTATGTGGGCTAGGCAATATACTACGTGGCTGGGCAATATACTACGTGGCTGGGCAATATACTACGTGGCTGGGCAATATACGTCACTGGGCAATATACTACGTAGCTGGGCAATATACTACGTGACTGGGCAATATACTACGTGACTGGGCAATATACTACGTGGCTGGGCAATATACTATGTGACTGGGCAATATACTACGTGGCTGGGCAATATACTACATGGCTGGGCAATATACTACGTAGCTGGGCAATATACTACGTGGCTGGGCAATACAGTATACAACGTGGCTGGGCAATATACTATGTAGTTGGCCAATATACTATGTGGCTGGCCAATATACTACGTGGCTGGGCAATATACTACGTGGCTGGGCAATATACTACATGGCCTGTGCAATATACTACGTGGCTGGGCAATATACTACATGGGCTGTGCAATATACTACATGGGCTGTGCAATATACTACGGGGACATGCATATTCTAGAATACCCGATGCCTTAGAATCGGGCCACCATCTAGTCACTAAGTAAATATTTAAATGAAAAAAAAACAATAAAAGTACACATATTTGGTATCACCGCGTCCGTAATGACCCGACCTATAAAACTGTCCCACTAGTTAACCCCTTTAGTGACCACCATAAAAAAATCCAAGGCAAAAAACAATGGTTTATCATACCACCGAACAAAAAGTAGAATAACACGCGATCAAAAAGACCGATATAAACAAACATTGTACCTCTGAAAACATCATCTTATCTTGCAAAAAACAAGCCCCCATACAGCTCCGTCAGTGGAAAAATAAAAAAAGTTATATTTGTCAGAATAAAGCGATGCAAAATAATTATTTTTTTATATAATAGTTTTTATTGTATAAAAGCGCCAAAACATAAAAAACTATAAATGAGGTATTGCTATAATCGTACTGACCCGAAGAATAAAACTGCTTTATCAATTTTACCACATGCAGAACGGTATAAACGCCTCCCCCGAAAAGAAATTCCTGAATTGCTGGTTTATGTTCATTCTGCCTCCCAAAAATTTGAATAGAAAGCGATCAAAAAATGTCATGTGCCCAAAAATGGTACCAATAAAAACGTCAACTTGTCCAACAAAAACAAGACCTCACATGACTTTGTGGGTCAAAATACGGAAAAATTATAGCTCTCAAAAAATAGCAAAATTTTTGCCAAATTTGTGTTTTTTTCACAAATAAATGCAAGTCATATCAAAGAGAATGTGGCAACTGTGGTTATACGGAAAGCTCACAATGTCAAATTCTCTATATGTATCTCGTTTCCAGGGTCTTCCTTACACAATTACTGTCACTAAATCTGCTATGATATAGCAAAGCTCCTACTAACTTTTTCAAGCACCGTCTCATCACATATCTGTTTTGCTTTATATTGTAACTTGCAGTACTCAGTGCTGCCAACAGATGGCACTGGTGTGAAAAAGTTCTCATATTTTTGGCAAACAGCTCTCACCTATTGCCCAGGGCTTCTCCTCTCCGGGGCCCAGCCTGCACGGATCCTTATAATGTGTAAACAGTGTATGCTGCTGCTCCAGCTTATCTTCTGCATGAGAACAAATAACGCATTATTAAGACTGCAGAGTCCTTCCAATTTACATTACTCTTTCATTCCTCTTTTCTTTTTTAATTGCTCTTGACAGAGCGCCTAGCCACTTTACTATGCAATGTACATTGGTGGGATGTAAAACCATCCCCTAACTATCGGAATTGCACAGCTGTCAGTCTTATGGATGTGATGTGTTATCGAAACACACTCACCTGTAACTGCTCCAGTGTCACCGTCATCCACTGTCAGACGTCACCTCTCTGATCCTGCGGGAGGCGCTGACAGTGCGGTGATTTGGGGTGGACATAACTAAGTGGTTAAAGCCAGAGAATGATTGAACAAAGTTCAATTTAATCAATAGAATTTGGATTAATAATAATTTCTACAATTGGATGTGTTTAAATATAATGTTCCTGTGCTGAGATAATCTTATAAATGTGCCCCTGCTGTGTACTGTGTAATGGCCGTGTCTGACCGTACAGGAACATGGTCTGATCATACCACAGGAGGAAGCAAAAGAACATACAGACAGGACAGCGGGGGATCGCAGCTGATTCTTTCTGTGAGGTAAAACATTTCTCTGCTTGTTTATTTTTTTAACATGTTTTACCTCAAAGAAATCAGCAGCGATGATCCCATGCTGTAATGTCTGTCTGTTCTTTTGCTTCCTCTCCTGCCCAGGAGCTTGAGGTATGATCAGACCATGTCCCTGTACGGTCAGGCACGGCCATTACACAGTACAGAGCACATTCATAAGATTATAACAGCAAAGGGACATTTTATTAACTCACATCCAATTGTGGAAATTATTTTTCTTCAGGGATCTACTGATTAAAATGTGCTTTATTTGTGGGGCAATCCCTTTAACACCTGCTAAGTGGGCCATGGAAGCCCAATCAGAGTTGACTGCTTATTAAAATTATTATTAGCACACTAACAGTAAATATTTATTTATTATGCTTTGCTTAGCTCCATCTTCTTCCACAGCGCTTTACAGACATTTTCATCGCTGTCCCCAATGGGGCTTACAATCTAAATTCCCTATCAGTATGTCTTTGGAGTGTGGGAGGAAACCGGAGAACCCGGAGGAAACCCACACAAACACGGGGAAAACATACAAACTCCTTGCAGATGTTGTCCTTAATGATGAAGACGGAGAAATGCACTATTCTGATTGTGATCGTACTGTGGTATTATGGGGACACAGTGACTGAGGCAATGTAACATCACAACTAATAAATGTCAGAAAAAGAGCTGTGTGGTTTGTCAGGGGGAGTCGAGTACCCTACATTCCTCAACACTGAAATTGAAACACCAAGTAGCAAAAGTTGTGAAATTATGGAAATCACAGGATGGATAGACATGTTAATGATATGTGTTATGACCTGGTGGTTAGGAGCACCCGGCACGACCTGATAGTTAAACTCACACAGGACGAGTTCTGGGATGTGGGAGCTCTGCTGACCGCAAGCCCTAATCCTATCACACACACTAGAAATAGCCGTGGAGCGTTGCTGACTCTCCCTAGACGCCTCTTCACAGCCTCAGAGCTAGCTAGCCCTAGAGATAGAAAATAAAGCCTACCTTGCCTCAGAGAAATTCCCCAAAGGAAAAGGCAGCCCCCCACATATATTGACTGTGAGTAAAGATGAAAGTCACAAACGCAGAAATGAAACAGGTTTCAGCAAAGGGAGGCCAGACTTACTTAATAGACAGAGGATAGGAAAGGTATCTTTGCGGTCAGCACAAAAAACTACAAAAGACCACGCAGAGTGTGCAAAAAGACCTCCGCACCGACTCACGGTGCGGAGGTGCCACTCTGCATCCCAGAGCTTCCAGCTAGCAAGACAAAATCATGATAACCAGCTGGACAAGGAAACAATGAACAAATAATAACGATCAGGAACTTAGCTTCTGCTGGAGAAGACAGGTCACCAGAAAGATCCAAGAGCGAACTGAACCAATGCAGGAACATTGACAGCTGGCATGGAGTAACGATCTGAGTGGAGTTAAATAGAGCAGCCAACCAAAGGATAAACCACGTCACCTGTGTAAGGAACCTCAGAAGCAGCAGCTTCACTCACAGCCACCAGAGGGAGCCCATAGACAGAACTCGCCGAAGTACCATTCACGACCACAGGAGGGAGTTCAACAACAGAATTCACAACAGATATGCAAATGATCAAAAGGGAAATAACATTTACAAAATATCTCGATTTATTCAGTATTTAATAAGAGGGCCACACACAGAAATCCCCGCATTTACACACTTTGTCTGCTATCAATGAGGTTACTGATGGTTGTCAGAGGAATGTTCTGCTTTGCTAAATGTAATTGGCAATGAAAATCATCAAGATCCTCTGCTTGCAGCTCCCTTTGTAATTGCCGACTGTGACGCCAAGTCACTTCTCACGGACAAGCTGTAAGGCGAGGAAATCAAGGAGGCTGTTGTGAATTCTGTGGCTGAGTTCACTTCTGTGGTCACAAGTGGTATTGCAGTCTCTGGGCTTCCTCCCTCAGGTGTTTTGGTGAGCTCGTTGGCTGCCTTGCTATTTAGCTCCACCTGAGTCTGTCTTCCTTGCTCCTTGTCAATGTTCCAGTGTTGGATCTGAGCTACTGCATCTTTCCTTGGGCCTGCTGCTATGCTAGATAAGTGCTTCTAGTTTGTTTTCTGTTTTTTTTCTGTCCAGCTTGCTATTGTCTTTTGCTGGAAGCTCTGAGAAGCAGAGGGGTGCACCGCCGTGCTGTTAGTTCGGCACGGTGGGTCTTTTTGCCCCTTTGCGTGGTTTTCGTTTTAGGGTTTTTTGTAGACTGCATAGTTCTCTTTGCTATCCTCGCTCTGTCTAGAATATCGGGCCTCACTTTGCTGAATCTATTTCATTCCTACGTTTGTCTTTTCACCTTGCTAACAGTCATTATATGTGGGGGGCTGCCTATTCCTTTGGGGTATTTCTCTGAGGTAAGTCAGGCTTGTATTTCTATCTTCAGGCTAGTCAGCTCCTCAGGCAGTGCCGAGTTGCATAGGTAGTTGTTAGGCGCAATCCACTGCTGCTTATAGTTGTGTGAGGATAGATCAGGTACTGCAGTCTACAGAGATTCCACGTCTCAGAGCTCGTCCTATTGTTTTTGGTTATTGCCAGATCTCTGTATGTGCGCTGATTACTGCACACTGTGTTGCCTGATTGCCAGCCATAACAGTACAAGGAGCCATACCAATGATTCCCAATAGAGGGAAAAAAGAAATCCTGACATCATTTTTTTTTCTTAGCTCTGTCTTCAGTCTTTTTTTTCCCCTAGACATTAGAGTGCTTCAGGACACAGCTGTGGACATGGATATTCAGGCTCTGTGCTCCTCAATGGATAATCTCGTTGTAAATGTACAAAAGATTCAAGATACTATTGATCAGAAATCGATGCTAGAACCAAGAATTCCGATTCCTGATTTGTTTTTTGGTGACAGAAGTTCCTGAGCTTCAGAAATAATTGTAAGCTATTTTTGGCCTTGAAACCTCATTCTTCTGGTAATCCTATTCAACAGGTTTTGATTATTATTTCTTTTTTGCGCGGCGACCCACAGGACTGGGCGTTTTCTCTTGCTCCAGGAGATTCTGCATTGAGTAATGTTGATGCATTTTTCCTGGCGCTCGGATTGCTTTACGATGAGCCTAATTCAGTGGATCAGGCTGAGAAAAATCTGCTGGCTTTATGCCAGGGTCAGGATGATGTAGAAGTATATTGTCAGAAATTTAGGAAATGGTCAGTACTCACTCTGTGGAATGAATCTGCACTAGCGGCTTTGTTCAGAAAGGGTCTCTCTGAAGCTCTTAAGGATGTAATGGTGGGATTTCCTATGCCTGCTGGTTTGAATGAGTCTATGTCCTTGGCCATTCAGATCGGTCGTCGCTTGCGCGAGCGTAAATCTGTGCACCATCTGGCGGTACTGCCTGAGAGTAAACCTGAGCCTATGCAGTGCGACAGGACTATGACTAAAGTAGAACGGCAAGAACACAGACGTCTGAACAGACTGTGTTTCTATTGTGGTGATTCTACTCATGCTATTTCTAATTGTCCTAAACGCACTAGGCGGTTCGATAGCTCTGCCGTTATTGGTACTGTACAGTCCAAATTCCTTTTGTCCATTACCTTAATGTGCTCTTTGTCATCGTATTCTGTCATGGCGTTTGTGGATTCAGGCGCTGCCCTGAATCTGATGGATTTGGATTATGCTAAACGTTGTGGATTTTTCTTGGAGCCTTTGCGGTGTCCTATTCCGTTGAGAGGAATTGATGCTACACCTTTGGCCAAGAATAAGCCTCAGTACTGGGCCCAGCTGACCATGTGCATGGCTCCTGCACATCAGGAAGTTATTCGCTTTCTGGTACTGCATAATTTGCATGATGTGGTCGTGTTGGGGTTGCCATGGCTACAAACCCATAATCCAGTATTGGATTGGAACTCTATGTCGGTAACCAGCTGGGGTTGTCAGGGAGTACATGGTGATGTTCCATTTTTGTCTATTTCATCATCCATTCCTTCTGACATCCCAGAGTTCTTGTCGGACTTTCAGGATGTATTTGAAGAGTCCAAGTCTGATGCCCTACCTCCGCATAGGAATTGTGATTGTGCTATCGATTTGATTCCTGGTAGTAAATTCCCTAAGGGTCGTTTATTTAATTTGTCCGTACCTGAACACACCGCTATGCGCAGTTATGTGAAGGAGTCCCTGGAGAAGGGACATATTCGCCCATCGTCGTCACCATTGGGAGCAGGGTTCTTTTTTGTAGCCAAGAAGGATGGTTCGCTAAGACCGTGTATTGATTACCGCCTTCTTAATAAGATCACTGTTAAGTTTCAGTATCCCTTGCCATTGATTTCTGACTTGTTTGCTCGGATTAAGGGGGCTAGTTGGTTTACTAAGATTGATCTTCGTGGTGCGTATAATCTGGTGAGAATCAGGCAGGGAGATGAATGGAAAACGGCATTTAATACGCCCGAGGGTCATTTTGAGTATCTGGTGATGCCGTTCGGACTTGCCAATGCTCCATCTGTTTTTCAGTCTTTTATGCATGACATTTTCCGTGAGTATCTGGATAAATTCTTGATTGTTTACTTGGATGACATTTTGATCTTCTCAGATGATTGGGAGTCTCATGTGAAGCAAGTCAGAATGGTTTTCCAGGTACTGCGTGCTAATTCCTTGTTCGTGAAGGGATCAAAGTGTCTCTTCGGTGTGCAGAAAGTTTCATTTTTGGGGTTCATCTTTTCCCCTTCTACTATCGAGATGGATCCGGTTAAGGTTCAGGCCATCCAGGATTGGACTCAGCCGACATCTCTAAAAAGTCTGCAGAAATTCCTGGGCTTTGCTAATTTTTATCGTCGCTTCATCTGTAATTTTTCTAGCATTGCCAGACCATTGACCGATTTGACCAAGAAGGGTGCTGATTTGGTTAATTGGTCTTCTGCTGCCGTGGAAGCTTTTCAGGAGTTGAAGCGTCGTTTTTGCTGTGCCCCTGTGTTGTGTCAACCTGATGTTTCTCTTCCGTTCCAGGTCGAGGTTGATGCTTCTGAGATTGGTGCAGGGGCGGTTTTGTCACAGAGAGGTTCTGGTTGCTCGGTGTTCAAACCATGTGCTTTCTTTTCCAGGAAATTTTCTGCTGCTGAGCGTAATTATGATGTGGGCAACCGAGAGTTGCTGGCCATGAAGTGGGCATTCGAGGAGTGGCGTCATTGGCTTGAGGGTGCTAAGAATCGCGTGGTGGTATTGACTGATCATAAGAACTTGACTTATCTCGAGTCTGCCAAGCGCTTGAATCCTAGACAGGCCCGTTGGTCGTTATTTTTTGCTCGTTTTGATTTTGTGATTTCATACCTTCCGGGCTCTAAAAATGTGAAGGCGGATGCTCTGTCTAGGAGTTTTGTGCCCGACTCTCCGGGGTTATCTGAGCCGGCGAGTATCCTCAAGGAAGGAGTCATTGTGTCTGCCATCTCCCCTGATTTGCGGAGAGTGTTGCAGAAATTTCAGGCTAATAAACCTGATCGTTGTCCGGCCGAGAAACTGTTCGTCCCTGATAGGTGGACTAGTAAAGTTATCTCTGAACTTCATTGTTCGGTGCTGGCCGGTCATCCAGGAATCTTTGGTACCAGGGAGTTGGTTGCTAGATCCTTCTGGTGGCCATCTCTGTCACGGGATGTGCGTGCTTTTGTGCAGTCCTGTGGAATTTGTGCTAGGGCTAAGCCCTGCTGTTCACGTGCCAGTGGGTTGCTTTTGCCCTTGCCGGTCCCGAAGAGGCCTTGGACACATATTTCGATGGATTTCATTTCTGACCTTCCCGTTTCTCAAAAAATGTCGGTCATTTGGGTGGTCTGTGATCGCTTTTCTAAAATGGTCCATCTGGTGCCCTTGGTTAAATTGCCTTCCTCCTCTGATTTGGTGCCTTTGTTCTTCCAGCATGTGGTTCGTTTACATGGCATTCCTGAGAATATTGTTTCTGACAGAGGTTCCCAGTTTGTCTCGAGGTTCTGGCGAGCCTTTTGTGGTAGGATGGGCATTGACCTATCTTTCTCCTCGGCCTTCCATCCTCAGACTAATGGCCAGACCGAACGAACCAATCAGACCTTGGAAACATATCTGAGATGTTTTGTTTCCGCTGACCAGGATGATTGGGTGTCATTTTTGCCGTTGGCTGAGTTCGCCCTTAATAATCGGGCCAGCTCGGCTACCTTGGTCTCTCCATTTTTCTGCAATTCTGGGTTCCATCCTCGTTTCTCTTCAGGACAGGTTGAGTCTTCGGACTGTCCTGGTGTGGATTCTGTGGTGGACAGGTTGCAGCAGATCTGGACTCAGGTAGTGGACAATTTGACCTTGTCCCAGGAGAAGGCTCAGCTTTTCGCTAATCGCAGACGCCGTGTGGGACCCCGACTTCGTGTTGGGGATTTGGTTTGGTTATCTTCTCGTCATATTCCTATGAAGGTTTCCTCTCCTAAATTTAAACCTCGTTTTATTGGTCCGTATAGGATTTCTGAGATTCTCAATCCGGTGTCTTTTCGTCTGACCCTCCCAGACTCCTTTTCCATACATAATGTATTCCATAGGTCGTTGTTGAGGAGATACGTGGCACCTATGGTTCCATCTGTGGAGCCTCCTGCCCCTGTTTTGGTGGAGGGGGAATTGGAGTATATTGTGGAGAAGATTTTGGATTCTCGTGTCTCTAGACGGAAACTCCAGTATCTGGTCAAATGGAAGGGTTATGCTCAGGAAGATAATTCCTGGGTTTTTGCCTCTGATGTCCATGCCCCAGATCTTGTTCGTGCCTTTCATGTGGCTCATCCTGGTCGGCCTGGGGGTTCTGGTGAGGGTTCGGTGACCCCTCCTCAAGGGGGGGGTACTGTTGTGAATTCTGTGGCTGAGTTCACTTCTGTGGTCACAAGTGGTATTGCAGTCTCTGGGCTTCCTCCCTCAGGTGTTTTGGTGAGCTCGTTGGCTGCCTTGCTATTTAGCTCCACCTGAGTCTGTCTTCCTTGCTCCTTGTCAATGTTCCAGTGTTGGATCTGAGCTACTGCATCTTTCCTTGGGCCTGCTGCTATGCTAGATAAGTGCTTCTAGTTTGTTTTCTGTTTTTTTCTGTCCAGCTTGCTATTGTCTTTTGCTGGAAGCTCTGAGAAGCAGAGGGGTGCACCGCCGTGCTGTTAGTTCGGCACGGTGGGTCTTTTTGCCCCTTTGCGTGGTTTTCGTTTTAGGGTTTTTTGTAGACTGCATAGTTCTCTTTGCTATCCTCGCTCTGTCTAGAATATCGGGCCTCACTTTGCTGAATCTATTTCATTCCTACGTTTGTCTTTTCACCTTGCTAACAGTCATTATATGTGGGGGGCTGCCTATTCCTTTGGGGTATTTCTCTGAGGTAAGTCAGGCTTGTATTTCTATCTTCAGGCTAGTCAGCTCCTCAGGCAGTGCCGAGTTGCATAGGTAGTTGTTAGGCGCAATCCACTGCTGCTTATAGTTGTGTGAGGATAGATCAGGTACTGCAGTCTACAGAGATTCCACGTCTCAGAGCTCGTCCTATTGTTTTTGGTTATTGCCAGATCTCTGTATGTGCGCTGATTACTGCACACTGTGTTGCCTGATTGCCAGCCATAACAGGAGGCCAAGGTCAAAAGACAGGAGGGTACGTCAAAGACAAAGGGATAAGATAACTGGATAGTCAGAGGCAAAGTCTGGATCAGGTAACAAAGGTCAGAGTGCATCGAAAGACAAAAGGGATAGTCCATCACCTAGTCCAAAGGAAAATTCAAGGTCCGGCAACAAAAAATCAGAAAATCTGCAAACACACCACAGAGCAAGGCTACAACTGGCAATGTTCTGATCATTGCTAGCCAGCTAAATATCCAGGTAATCACCCCAAAAGGGTGACACCTTGAGTAAACCCCACAATCCCAGCCAAATTGGACAGCTGGGTTGTCATACACAATACTAGCAGCCCAGCATGCCCCTGCTGGCAATTGGATGACTGGGTTTTCACTCTCAATACAGCCCATCACGCCCTTAATGCTATAGGGTGTCTCAGCTGTCACTCACCGCATCCTTAGAACACCATGAATGGTGGAATTGTGACACTGACCAATGACGTCCCAGATGTGTTCAATAGGAGGCAAGTCTGGAGATGCTGCAGGCCATGGTAGCATGTTTAGGCCATGCAGGGTGCTCATAGTAGCGCAAGCAACATGTGGCCTAGTGTTGTGGTGTTAAAAACGGTTCCTTGGACACTTCGAAGAAATTGACATGTCAAAGGTTTCTCGACCAAATCAATATACACTGTGTGCAGAATTATTAGGCAAGTTGTATTTTAGAGGATTATTTTTATTATTAATTAAAAACTATGTTCTCAATCAACCCAAAAGACTCATAAATATCAAAGTTTAATATTTTTGGAAGTTGGAGTGGTTTTTTTTTTTTAGATTTGGCTATCTTAGGAAGATATCTGTTTGTGCAGGTAACTATTACTGTGCAGAATCATTAGGCAACTTAATAAAAAACAAATATATTCTCATCTCACTTGTTAATTTTCAGCAGGTAAACCAATATTTCTGCACAAAATATAGAAATAAACATTTCCGACATGCAAAAATAAACCCCCCAAAAATTAGTGACCAATATAGCCACCTTTCTTTATGATAACACTAACAGCCTTCCATCCATAGATTGTCATTTGCTTGATCTGTTTACGACCAACATTGAGCACCGCAGCCACCACAGCCTCCCAGACACTGTTCCGAGAGGTGGACTGTTCTCCCTCCCTGTAGATCTCACATTTTATGAGGGACCACAGGTTCTCTATGGGGTTCAGATCAGGTGAACAAGGGGGCCATGTCATTATTTTTTCTTCTTTGAGACCTTTACTGGCCAGCCACGCTGTGGACTAGTTGGAGTCATGTGATGGAGCATTGCCCTGCATGAAAATCATGTTTTTCTTGAACGATACCAACTTCTTCCTGTACCACTACTTGAAGAAGTTCTCTTCCAGAAACTGGCAGTAGGTCTGGGAGTTGAGCTTCACTCCATCCTCAACCCAAAAAGGTCCCACAAGTTCATCTTTGATGATACCAGCCCATACAGTACCCCACCTCCACCTTGCTGGCGTCTGAGTCAGAGTGGAGCTCTCTGCCCTTTACTGATCCAGCCTCTGGCCCATCCATCTGGCCCATCAAGAGTCACTCTCTTCATCAGTCCATAAAACCTTTGAAAAGTCAGTCTTAGGATATTTCTTGGCCTAGTCTTGACGTTTTATCTTATGTTTTTTGTTCACAGGTGGTCGTTTTTCAGCCTTTCTTACCTTGGCCATGTCCCTGGGTATTGCACACCTTGTGCTTTTTGTTACTCCAGTAACATTGCAGCTCTGAAATATGGTGAAACTAGTGGCAAATGGCATCTTGGCAGCTTCACGCTTGATTTTCCTCAATTCATGGGCAGTTATTTTGTACCTTTTTTGCCAAACACGCTTCTTGCGACCCTGTTGGCTATTTGCCCTGAAACGCTTGATTGTTCGGTGATCACGCTTCAAAAGTTTGGCAATTTCAAGACTGCTGCATCCCTCTGCAAGAAATCTCACAATTTTGGACTTTTCAGAGCCCATCAAATCTCTCTTCTGACCCATTTTGCCAAAGGAAAGGAAGTTGCGTAATAATTAAGTACACCTTATATAGGGTTTTTATGTCATTAGACAACACCCCTCCACATTACAGAGATGCTCATCATCTGATTTACTTAATTGGTAGTTGGCTCTCAAGCCTGAACAGCTTGGAGTAGGACAACACGTATAAAAGGTATCATGTGATCAATATACAACTTGCCTAATAATTCTGCACACAGTGTATTGCTGAGCTGCCGAATCTGTTTTTTCTCATAGACTTGTATTAGCGACGGATTGCGATGGATGGGCTCACGTTTCATCCGTCGTTCGCTGGATCCATTGAAAATTGTTTGCCCAGTGGTCGGAGACAGCAGACATAGTAAAGTTTTTTGTGTCCATCAAAAAAACGGACAGCGACGGATCCGTCGCCGTCTGTCATTTCCTAGAATGGAAGCCTATGGCGCCGGATCAGTCAAATGACGGAATCCAGCGATGGATTCTGTTTTTTTAACTGAGCATGCTCTGATCCAATTAGCCAGATTCGCTAGTTGGATCCGTTGAAAAAACGAATCAGTCGCATCAGTTTTTCACAATCTGCAACGGATCCGTCGATCCAACGGATTGTGACTGACGGCAAAAAACTGATGTGTGAAAGGGGCCTAAGACAAAAGTGTATAGACCTCCATTCCAGGCTCCATTGCCATCTTGCCCTGCACCTTGATAGTCTTTGAGAGTGGTGGTATGATATCAATAGTTGGACGTTGAGTTGCTTTGAAAATGTTTTTTCCATTTTTCTTCATTTGTCTATTATTAACATGTCTATCAATCCTATGATTTCCATAATTCCATGATTTTTCTCTCTTGGTGCTGTAATTTCAGTGTTGAGGAATATACCGTATTATCAATTCTTGTTGCATATGTGCATTGCTCTTTTTAGGATTGTGGAACAAGAGGAAAGACATCATACTCCAGCCATAATCCCTTGGCTGTTACAAATCGGGCACAATTGCCAGAAATACCTGTCAAATTAATTTGATTTTTTTTCCTTTCTTTGTACCAAGAGATAGCAAAATATATCCCATTCACTTTGATTAATTCAATTTTCCTAAAAAAAACCTCTGTAGTCATGGTAACAGCCAAGAAAATGTTACATATAAAGATTTAGTCCAAGCAATTGAAGGTCACAGATGATAAAACTGATTACACTGATGTAAATAATGATTATTTATCTCATCTGTGACTTTTCTTTGTAAACATTTTATTAACGTTTTAGTCTGTAATTACTGTTTCACTAGCTATTTCATAAAAATATTACTTTTATGGCAAATATGAATATTCCATGTGCGACGGGCTCCGGGACACTCTGGTTCTAGTTTTTAAGCTTTAAACACCTTCATAAGGGCGAGCGTTCTTCTGTGTAGAATACGACTTCCCTTCTGAACTCCTACCTGATGAGCAGTTGTCAAAGTTGAGGTCTCCGCAGATTACATCAAAGGCCACCAGCTCGTCAGGATTTGCAGCACTGGAGGAGGAGGTAGATTTGCGGAATTCTGACATCCACTCCAGGAGCGAGTCGAGCTGCTCACATCGGATCATTGCATCCCCTACGAAGAAAGAACAAGTCTTAATTCTCATGCAAAAGTGATGTCGAAGTCAAAAAGTATCCATGAATATCAAAAATATTGGTCTCAAGTGACAATGTGTTTCTTCTAGACCAGTGGTCCCCAACTCTGGTCCTCAAGAGCCACCAACAGGTCATGTTTTCAGTATTTCTTTAGGTGATGGAATTACACAGGTGATGGAATTACTGCCTGTGCAGGTGATGAAATTATCACCTGCGCAATACTAGGGAAATACTGAAAACATGACCTGTTGGTGGCTCTTGAGGACCGGAGTCGGGGAACACTGTTCTAGACTGTCTAACTGGACATGACGAAAGTACATGGTCTCTTTGAGACCAATCATATTGAGATCTTTCAAAACTTCATCTGCCATCACTGTGGCAAAAGTGTAGTGTCAGTCCGGTATTATAATCTACTTATCTTGATCTTCAGATAACTTTTGTCAGATATTTGTCAAGGCGCTTTGTATTATTCATATTTTATTTTTAGTTTTGAATATAATTTGTTATATTTGTGTAGGCTTCATTTGTTCAGCTATATTGGTGAAACTTTTAATAAAACATATAAGAGTGTAACACCCAGAGAGCTGGTTACTTCACTAGAGTAAAGGACTAGAATTGGTGACATCACTTGACCTAATGTCTAAATAGCGTCTTCACAAGAGGAAGAGAACAAGGTCTCTGGTACGACATATTGGAGGCAACAACCTTAGAAGTCAATATTGACCATTTAAAGAGCCATTGCCACCTCACTAGACCTGATGTAGTGACGTTAGTGAAAGTGAGTTCTTCAGCCAATCACACAAGACTAATCATAAGCTGAGCATGTGATCCTAGAGGGAAAGGAACTTCGTACAGGTCCTGTCCACGGTAAGAGAGCACTGACCCGGACTGTGGACCAAGGTTGCACGAAGCGATTCGCTCATCTCTAATCCTCGCTTCTGCACAAAATATTGTGATGTAATGTTCAACCTTGAATATTTTCTTCTTTGGTCCCTCGCTCATTTTCAGGTTTCCCTCAAGCACAGACGACATAGGGAAAAC
Organism: Ranitomeya imitator; assembly: GCF_032444005.1. NCBI lineage: Eukaryota > Metazoa > Chordata > Amphibia > Anura > Dendrobatidae > Ranitomeya > Ranitomeya imitator. Next base: position 100,451,655 of record NC_091290.1, read on the forward strand.
ATATGAAGATGAGACACAGTGGAGAGCAGTCTACCGCTATACACCAATAGAGCGCTTAGCTGTGCTGATGTTAGAAGCTGCGCCACCTACTGAATTGACAATCATCTTTGTTGTCATCTGCGTCTATAGCCTTTTTCTTCTTCCAGGCATTATTGAACGAATGATAAGTTACTCTTTTATTCCGCTATTCTGACATTTCTCTTACTCCTTCCAATTCCCAAAGGTGAAGAAAGGATATTGCAACTATTCTGATTGTTGGCAACAGTGTTTTCAGTCTCGCTGAAGACTACAATTGCCTGGTTATACATTCTTTATATATTCTTTATCTCCCCTATAGGAAAGGAAACTTAAAAAATAAATAGTTGATAACCCCTTAAAGGAATCAGATAATGATCACATGATTTCACTGAATTTGAAACGAAAACTTGAGTGAAGAAAGGCACCAAAGGATTCATCAACTATAAGCTGATGACAGGTGGTCCCATTGCTGGGACCCCCGATGATTAGCTGTAATATGTGGAGGAGCTCAGCAGCATGTGTTCAGGTCAGTTCTCCAGTGATCTAGTCTGTATCTGAACTCCAGCTTAGATAATAGATGAGGTTGCTGGGGGACACTGACTGCTATACCAAAACATTTCTCATTTTCTGACTCCACTAACAAAATTAGAGAATGTGACCGATTTACAACTATAGCAGCTCTCTCCACTGTACTTAGAGGACTATTTGTGAGTGCACTAATGATGGCAAATCTATGTAGTCTAACCATTACTGCCATACAAAGGCCGCGCCACTATATTACTGCTAATGTTATTGTCTAACATGAGAGCCCATGAAACTTGCTCAGAGACTACACCTCATCGGGACCACACACAGCTCCAAAACTCCAGCCTTTGTTAACGTCAGTGCTTTTACTTCATGAGCATCGATCTTCTCATTCACTGGTCATATTTCAAGATGTGAACTCAAACAATGTCACAGAGTCGGGCGAGAAATGTAAATACATGTCTGTAATATCCCAATCCAATCCAAACACTGCACCCTGCTCTTTGTGACTCCTCTCCGGCACGGCTACTAGCGGTGTGAGTGACAGCCTTAGGGAACACTACCACCACCGAATAGCAGCCTGCCAAAACACACAGTACAAAGATGTGAAGCAGACTGTGCCTTCTCTTCTCTATGGTCAGCGGAAAATCATTCTGTGTATATATTTCTAAATACCGTTATTCCAAATGTTATTCCTATCGTGATTAGTGACCACGGCTCTACTACCAGACTCACACCATCATGGTCATTATTCAATGCTGAAGGCCTTACATCTGGTCAAGAGCAAGGAACAAGTAAGAAAATTAAGGCAAGTCTACACAACAATAGTCCAAATGTGATGAAATCACTAGCTGATAGCTTCAGTTCTTCCCTCTGGAAAAAAGCCACACTGTGACAAACACAAAAATGAAGACTATGTAAGGACGTTTAGCTTGACCATTATTTATTCTTATTGGAAAGTACTGAAGTCTATATATCTATATATCCAGGCTTCTAAACTCACAAAGTAATCAGAAATTGTACCTCCTGATGTAAAGGTGTGGTTTAGACTGCACAAATGACGACTTACCTGCCAGAGCATGCAGGTGAGTGCAGGAGACGTATCCTACAATTCTTTGGTCCTGAGGAGTGGTCCCCACCTGCACCTAAAGAACAGAACACAAGGCACAGCTGTTAGAGTTGACGTACTCCTACATTATCTCATTCCAATTTAATTATAGACACTTCCTTGACATAATTGTCTTCAAGGGTGAGGGTTCATTAAGGCGTCAGTATTTCCCACGTATGAGAAAAACGAACAGACTTTGGTCAGGGTGGTACAAGTGTAATCAGTTGTTTTCGTACGTGGAGATAAAAATAGCTCACACTGTTTCCCGGATACATAGACTTGCATTGACGATTTTGATCCAACCCTTGAATCAAAATGTGACATGCCTCCGATATTTTCTGCAAGCTACATGAAAAAAATCGGACATATGCACAGCTCCATAGACTATCGGGTACGAGTGCTATCAGTGAAATCCATGGATAACACTTGTACAAGAAATCGGATGTATGAACTAACCCATTTTCTGTGATTATGGTTACAGAACATACTAAAACGCGTCAGGAGATTTTTTATTTAGAGCCAACACTTTTTGCAATTGCACCTCGCTCCTTACTCCCTAACAACAAAGTACAACTCCCATCACTGGACCTTCTAGAGCTGGATTGACAGATGGACATTGAGATTCTTTACTTTTTAATTTGTTTGTCTTACAAATGATAACATAAAAGTAATTGAAAAGTCATCTGAACTTGTGATTTACAAGTGGGTTTCATATTGTTCTATGAAAGATTAACAGTAAAGCGATAGGAAAAAATTCTACAAGCTCAAATGATTTAAAGCTAGATGCTCCTTTAGTTAGTAAAGGCAAGACACAAAGTTATAAACTGTGTCAGAGACTGATGTTAAGGCTGGGGTCACACTTGCGAGTTCAATGCAAGAAACTTGCGCAAGTCTCTCGCATCAATTCCCGGGACTGCCGCCGACGCTCGGGACCAGAGCGCACGGCTGCATGTATTTCTATGTAGCTGAACGTAGGGTTTTTTTTTTTTTTTTTCTCTCTCTCTCTCTCTCGAACTGAAAAGCTGGTGTTACACATTGCAAATCGCTACAGCGCACAAGCGACAACATGGCGATAGGCGTCCACGCCCCTAAGACCTATGTCATCACTCTGCCCACGCCCCTTCATTGGCTGAAAAAAATGGCGCCAAGCGCGTCATACGAAACGCGACTTTGGCGCGAAAGTCGCGTACCGCATGGTCGACCCCACACAGGGATCGGGTCGGGTTTCATAAAACCCGACTTTGCCAAAAGTCGGCGACTTTTGAAAATGAACGATCCGTTTCGCTCAACCCTAGCTGAACGCTCCGGTCTCTACAGCCGGTGGCAGTGCTGAGAATTGATGTGAGAGACTTGCGCGAGTTTCTTGCATTGAACTCGCAAGTGTGACCCCGACCAATGGAGAACTCTATATGTCGGAGAGCACCAAAGTCTGGTAAATGAAGGGTGCCAGAGCTTGGGGCTCTTAAGCTATGTTCACATACTTTTTTTTCTGTGTTTTTTTTCTGCAGCCAAAACCTGCTCTCTTGTTAGGAAAAACACTGTGCTCAAAATGCCATTTTTTTTATTTCAAAACATGTTTTGCAGCTTTTTTTGGTGCAGATTACATATGTGCTTTGTCTTTAGTAAATGTTTAAGGGTGTGATCACACTGGGCATTTTTGCTGTTTTTTTATGCTAATATTCAGCTGCTTTTTACAGTCCCAGCAAAATCTATGCGATTTCAGAAATCTCATGCACACACATTTTTTTTTGTCATTAGGATTTTGTGCTTTGCAGCATTTTTTGACATAAAGCATGTCACTTCTTTCAGAGTTTTTTCAGCGTTTTTCACCCATTGACTTGAATGGATGGTGAAAAAGCGATGTAAATACGCAGGTTAATTTTTTTTGCAGTGTATTTGCTGTAGAAAATTCAAGGACAGCAGTATGTAACCTCACACTCAGCTCTGCTACCTCTAGATGGCAGGCTGCATGGCTACATGATGCGACCATACAGCCTGTCATCTAGCAGAGTCACTGAGCAGCATGGGGCCCTACAATACAGTGTTTGCCATGCTGTCACGTGTGTGACAGCATGGCAAACACAGCTTCTGGTCGGCGGTGAAAGCATCCGCGTTGGTCAGAGAACTGCAGTTCCCATGCTGTCAAAAGACAGCATGAGCGCTTAGCTGTGATCGGAGGTATAACATTTACCTCTGGTCACTGGTGTCAGCTGATCTTACTACCGCTTCCATCATCCGACACCTGCTGCCCCTAATAACAGTGGGAGCAGGAGCGGCTGATGGGAGTATTCATCAGCCGCTCCTGAGCGGTAAATAAATAATAATAAAAAAACAAAAACAAAAACGCAGTGGGTTCCCCTGTATTTTTGATAGCCAGCCAGGCATAACTCACAGCTGGGGGCTGTAACCTTCAGCTGTCAGCATTAGCAAGGCTGGTTATCAAGAATAGTGGGGTCCTCATGCTAGTGCAGCACCCCAGGTAACTTGTTGCTGCAGTGATGTTGCCTTCCCCTCAGGGAGGGTGATGAGGGTCACGCTTGGGGGATTCTTTCTATCAGGTAAGGCACTTACATTCAACACATCTGAATCTAGGCCAGGATGGGGAGCTCAGGACCCGGATTTAGGGGAGCTTCCTTACACTTTATGTATACTGGTCTGGAGGAGCCAGTCAGTCTTAGAGAGTGGTAGAGGAGTGAGGAGAGGAGAAGGACGTCTGGAGCAGACGTAGGGGCTGAGCAGCCACGAGGGAGCAGCTACCCCTGGAAAGAGTGAAAAGCAGGAGGAGAGTTGAATCGTGAAGGAGCTTAGACGGAAGAAGCACAGTGGAGGACATGGCTCAGGAGGGGAACAGCGGAAGGACACTCTCGGAGCCAGAGCGCAGAAGCCGGGTAGCGGGAGCCCGAGGTCATGTTGTTCTCCAGGATGTGCAACATAAATGGAGGGCATAGAACTACAGTTAAGTCCATATATATTTGGACAGGGACAACATTTTTCTAATTTTGGTTATAGACATTACCACAATGAATTTTAAACAAAACAATTCAGATGCAGTTGAAGATCAGACTTTCAGCTTTCATTTGAGGGTATCCACATTAAAATTGGATGAAGAGTTTAGGAGTTTCAGCTCCTTAACATGTGCCACCCTGTTTTTAAAGGGACCTAAAGTAATTGGACAGATTCAATAATTTTAAATAAAATGTTCATTTTTAGTACCTGGTTGAAAACCCTTTGTTGGCAATGACTGCATGAAGTCTTGAACTCATGGACATCATCAGACGCTGTGTTTCCTCCTTTTTGATGCTCTGCCAGGCCTTCACTGCGGTGGTTTTCAGTTGCTGTTTGTTTGTGGGCCTTTCTGTCTGAAGTTTAGTCTTTAACAAGTGAAATGCTGTTCAATTGGGTTGAGATCAGGTGACTGACTTGGCCATTCAAGAATATTCCACTTCTTTGCTTTAATAAACTCCTGGGTTGCTTTGGCTTTTTGTTTTGGGTCATTGTCCATCTGTAGTATGAAACGATGATCAATCAGTTTTGCTGCATTTGGCTGGATCTGAGCACACAGTATGTCTCTGAATACCTCAGAATTCATTCGGATGCTTCTGTCCTGTGTCACATCATCAATAAACACTAGTGACCCAGTGCCACTGGCAGCCATGCATGCCCAAGCCGTCACACTGCCTCCGCCGTGTTTTACAGTTTATGTGGTATGCTTTCGGTCATCATGAGCTGTACCACGCCTTCACCATACTTTTCTCTTTCCATCATTCTGGTAGAGGTTGATCTTGGTTGTATCTGTCCAAAGAATGTTCTTCCAGAACTGTGCTGGCTTTTTTAGATGTTTTTTAGCAAAGTCCAGTCTAGCCTTTTTATTCTTGATGCTTATGAGTGGCTGGAACCGTGCAGTGAACCCTCTGTATTTACTTTCATGCAGTCTTCTCTTTATGGTAGATTTGGATATTGATACGCCTACCTCCTGGAGAGTGTTGCTCACTTTGTTGGATGTTGTGAAGGGGTTTCTCTTCACCATGGAGATTATTCTGCGATCATCCACCACTGTTGTCTTCCGTGGGCGCCCAGGTCTTTTTGCATTGATAAGTTCACCAGTGCTTTCTTTCTTTCTCAGGATGTACCAAACTGTAGATTTTGCCACTCCTAATATTGTAGCAATTTCTCGGATGTTTTTTTTCTGTTTTCGCAGCTTAAGGATGGCTTGTTTCACCTGCATGGAGAGCTCCTTTGACCGCATGTTTACTTCACAGCAAAGCCTTCCAAATGCAAGCACCACACCTCAAATCAACTCCAGGCCTTTTATCTGCTTAATTGAGAATGACATAACAAAGGGATTGGCCACACCTGTCCATGAAATAGCCTTGGAGTCAATTGTCCAATTACTTTTGGCCCCTTTTAAAAACAGGGTGGCACATGTTAAGGAGCTGAAACTCCTAAACCCTTCATCCAATTTTAATGTGGATGCACTCAAATGAAAGCTGAAAGTCTGAACTTCAACTGCATCTGAATTGTTTTGTTTAAAATTCATTGTGGTAATGTCTATAACAAAAATTAGAAAAATGTGGTCTCTGTCCAAATATATATGGACCTAACTGTATATGTCAATTGCCTGTAACAAGTCTGAGGTGAAGCAGTAACCCTAAAAGCCAGGCCATCTAAGAGATCCTATTAACAGGCTCAAACTGCCTATCGTACAGACATCTGACTTGGGACAGGAGAGAGGGGTCCCTGTCAGCAAGCTTTAAGCCGCAGGGACCTCGCCATCCGGCGCAAGTAGGAAAGGCTTACGGACCTCACCTGAAGTGGGATCCATTATTGCCTCCAAGCTGGCCGGACTACAGCTACCCTACACCTGGTACCCTGGACTGAGGACTGCTACCATCAGTAAACCAGGTAAAAGACTGAAAACTCTGTGTCCTCCACTTATTCGTCAGCATACACCATCTTTGCCACACACCTTAGGAGCCCTGGGGACCCCGCTTCACCTGTGGGAAGCGTTACCATCTTGCTGCAACAATATCACCCCAGAGGACCCCTTTAAGCAGCATCGGTCCCTACTGACCGAATACCACAGGTGGCGTCATGAACAATAGACATTATAAATCCCTTTAAAGACCTTTCCCTTTAATTGGATGCCCAGGGCCATAGACCAGGTCACAGCCACCGTGACATCCCCTTTAAGACCAGACCAGGTACCGAGTACCCCGCTGCCTTGGTGGGGCGCTCCACTGTTTTTTTAATTATTTAAATAAATAATTTAAAAAAATGGTATGGTACCCCCCCAATGTTGACAACCGGCCTTGTTAAAGCAGACAGCTGGGGGTTGGTATTCTCAGGCTGGTAAGGGGCCATGGATATTGGCCCCCCTAGCCTAAAAATAGCAGCCCGCAGCCCTGGTGCTTTGCCTGTCTTTTCCCACTTGCCATATAGCGGTGGCAAGTGGGGTTCATATTTGTGGGGTTGATGTCATCTTTGTATTGTCAGGTGACATCAAACCCACGGCTTAGTAATGGGGAGGTGTCTATAAGACACCTTTCCATTACTAATCCTAGAGTTACATGGTAAATAAACACACAGCCAGAATAAAGTCTATTATTTCAAATTAAAAAAAATCACACTTTTACTTTTTTATTTAAAAATAACAAACAGTTATACTCACCTAATGCCTATTTCCACTGAATCCCTCACCCTCTGTAATAAAACAAAAACAAAAAACAATAATATCCCTCACCTGTTGGTAGTTCTGTCCCACGCCATAATCCATGTCTGGGGGATAATTAGTTTTCAAGCTGGATGGTGCAAGTTGTGACCACTGATGAATGAGCTGCCCTGAGCACAACCTCAGTGACTAGCGGTGACATCAATGAGGCTGCGTTCACAGCAGGGCACGCGGTGACCGCGGTGAGATCCCCACTAGCACCGTGAAAAAGTCGCATGGTGCGGAGTTGAGTTTACAGGGAGAATTTCATTGCGGTGAATTTGAACTGCGGTGAACTTGCGTCTGCACCATGAGACTTTCTCTCTGTGCTAGCGGGGATCTCACCGAGGTCACCGCAGTTTAGCCAGGCTGGGAACGCAGCCTCATTGATGTCACCACTCGTCACTGAGGCTGCGTTCGCACCAGCTCATTCACCAGTGGTTCTCAGCCTGGATGGTCGCATCTTGGCACCATCCAGGTTGAAAACTGTTAATCCCCTAGACATGGATTATGGTGTGGCCCAGAACAATGGAGAGGTGAGGGATATTATTGTTTTTTATTTTAATTCTCTTGCAGGAAACAATGGCGTCTGTTGAATGGGCAAGGTCGTAAGTATGGTTTAATTAAGATTTATTAAACGAGCCTGTGTCATACTTTCAATTAAAGGACTTTATTCTTGGTGTGTGTTTTTATACAATATGACTATGAGGTTAGTAATGGGGGCGTCTTATAGGTGCCTCTCTATGACTAACCTCTGGGCTTGACATTACCTGACAATGCAAAGGTGACATCAACCCCCAACTATCACCCCACTTGCCACCGCTACAGGGCAAGTGGGAAGAGCGAGGCTAAGTGCCAGAATTGGCACATCTTAGAGATGTGCCAATTCTGGGGTGGCTGAGAGCTGATGTTTTTAGGCGGGTGGGCAGAATCCATGGCCCCTTCTTAGGCTATTAATTTCAGCCCGCAGTCTGCATAGCCTTTGCTGGTTATTAATTATAGGTGGACTCTGTTTTTTAGGGTTCCCCTTTTAATAGCCATTTAATGGCTAAGTATACAGCTGTGAGCTGATATGAATAGCCTGGGAAGCTCCATGGGTATTACCCCAGGCTATAAACATTGGCCCCCAGCCATTGGCTTTCCCTCTGCTGGTAAAGAAAATTATTGGCTACAGCAGAACACAGTGAAGGTTCTAGAGTGGCCATCTCAGTCTCCTGACCTCAATATCATTGATCCACTCTGGGGAGATCTCAAGCATGCAGCTCATGCTAGACAGCCCAGGAATTTACAAGAACTGGAGGCTTTTTGCCAAGAAGAGTCGGCAGCTTTACCATTTGATAAAATAAAGAACCTCATCCACAACTACCACAAAAGACTTCAAGCTGTCATTGGTGTTAGAGGAGCTATACACGATATGCAGAAATGGGGTATGTGAACGTTTGTTCAGGGTCATTTGGATGTTTTAGGTTGTCATTATGATTTAAAAAGAGAAAACACAGTAGTTTGACAATAAATGGCTTTAGCCAACCACTAACCATGAATGGAGAAAAAGTTTTGGTGTTGTCATTTATATTCTCTGAAAAAAAGGCTAAGAAAGCAAAAATTCTTCCAGGGTATGTATACTTTTGAGCACAACTGCATGTTGGCACTCACTGGAGTTGTTTTGCACTAAGCACTTTATTATTTGACATATATTCTGTATAACTCCTTAAAGGGAAGGTGCCGCGTTTTAATATTGTAAAAAAAAAAAAAACATCTTTAATTCCTTATTTTTATAAGTTATTTTCAAGTGCATAGAATTTATTGTTTTTTTTTATTCATTTTTTTTTCTGCCACTGGGCGCCACCATTTTCATTTGCAGGACTGTAAGTGTAGCTGCACGACACTTACAGTCTTCACATACGGCAGCCCTGGACATAGACATCTGCAGTCGGAAGGCAACCCCATAGCTACCATTATAAGCTGCTCTCTGCTCTGATGTGGCCACGCCCCCTGGGCTGTCTCCACATCACAGCAGAGGCAGGAGATCGGCGCCATCTTGCTTCAGCCTACAGTGGAGTGTACCTGACTGTGAGCTCCACTGTGACTGAGAGCTGTGCTGTTGGAGGGGCAGCTCCATCTGTCTCCCCTCACACTCAGCGGCCGTTCCCTGTCCTCTGCTGCCTGGTGTGTGGCTGAATCTCTAGAATCGCTAGAGAGTCTGAAGTGCTGCGGTCTGATGTTCTCTTATCAGGAGCTGCAGAGAGGTAACAGAGGGGGGATGGGGGAGGCTCTGTGCTGCTCGACCTCTCACTGCAGCTCCTCACAGGACATCAGACCCTGCATCTATCACTTTACTGTGCTGAGCCGTGTATCTAATCCTCTCCTGTGCTGACCTGTGTATCTAATCCTGTGGAATACTGACTGCTGAGCCGTGTATCTAATCCTCTCCTGTGTGATACTGTCTGGTGAGCCGTGTATCTAATCCTCTCCTGTGTGATACTGTCTGGTGAGCCGTGTATCTAATCCTCTCCTGTGTGATACTGTCTGGTGAGCCGTGTATCTAATCCTCTCCTGTGCTGACCTGTGTATCTAATCCTGTGGAATACTGACTGCTGAGCCGTGTATCTAATCCTCTCCTGTGTGATACTGTCTGGTGAGCCGTGTATCTAATCCTCTCCTGTGTAATACTGTCTGGTGAGCCGTGTATCTAATCCTCTCCTGTGTGATACTGTCTGGTGAGCCGTGTATCTAATCCTCTCCTGTGTGATAGTGTCTGGTGAGCCGTGTATCTAATCCTCTCCTGTGCTGACCTGTGTATCTAATCCTGTGGAATACTGACTGCTGAGCCGTGTCTAATCCTATCCTGTGCTGACCTGTGTATCTAATCCTCCTGTGGAATACTGACTGCTGAGCCGTGTATCTAATCCTCTCCTGTGTGATACTGTCTGGTGAGCCGTGTATCTAATCCTCTCCTGTGTAATACTGTCTGCTGAGCCGTGTATCTAATCCTATCCTGTGCTGACCTGTGTATCTAATCCTGTGGAATACTGACTGCTGAGCCGTGTATCTAATCCTCTCCTGTGTGATACTGTCTGGTGAGCCGTGTATCTAATCCTCTCCTGTGCTGACCTGTGTATCTAATCCTGTGGAATACTGACTGCTGAGCTGTGTATCTAATCCTCTCCTGTGTGATACTGTCTGGTGAGCCGTGTATCTAATCCTCTCCTGTGTGATACTGTCTGGTGAGCCGTGTATCTAATCCTCTCCTGTGTGATAGTGTCTGCTGAGCCGTGTATCTAATCGTATCCTGTGCTGACCTGTGTATCTAATCCTGTGGAATACTGACTGCTGAGCCGTGTGTCTAATCCTATCCTGTGCTGACCTGTGTATCTAATCCTCCTGTGGAATACTGTCTGGTGAGCCGTGTATCTAATCCTCTCCTGTGTGATACTGTCTGCTGAGCCGTGTATCTAATCCTCTCCTGTGTGATAGTGTCTGGTGAACCGTGTATCTAATCCTATCCTGTGCTGACCTGTGTATCTAAGGCTATGTGCACACGTCCGGATTTTTAGCTTTTTTTTTGGCGGAATTTCGCCATAAAAAAGCTATAAATCCGCTAAAAAAACGCTAACATTATGCATCCTATCATTTAGAATGCATTCCGCATTTTTTGTGCAGATGTTAGCGTTTTTTTCCGCCAAAAAAACGCATACCGCAAAAAATTCGGACATGCTCTATCTTTTTGCGGATTTTTTTCGGATTTCCTATCAAAAAGGACATTCCGGAAAATAAAAAAAAAAAACGCAAAAAATCCGCGCAAAAAACGTGCAAATTTCGCGAGAAATCCGCGCGAAAAAAGCACGCGGATTTCTGGCAGAATTCTCAGGATTATGTCAGGAAAAAATCCTGACGTGTGCACATAGCCTAATCCTGTGAAATACTGACTGCTGAGCCGTGTATCTAATCCTCTCCTGTGAAATACTGACTGCTGAGCCGTGTATCTAATCCTCTCCTGTGTGATATTGTCTGCTGAGCCGTGTATCTAATCCTCTCCTGTGTGATACTGTCTGCTGAGCCGTGTATCTAATCCTCTCCTGTGTGATACTGTCTGCTGAGCCGTGTATCTAATCCTCTCCTGTGTGATACTGTCTGCTGAGCCGTGTATCTAATCCTCTCCTGTGTGATACTGTCTGCTGAGCCGTGTATCTAATCCTCTCCTGTGTGATACTGTCTGCTGAGCCGTGTATCTAATCCTCTCCTGTGTGATACTGTCTGGTGAACCGTGTATCTAATCCTCTCTTGTGTGATACTGTCTGGTGAACCGTGTATCTAATCCACTTCTATGCACTCCTCTCCCCCCTGCATATCTTTCCCCATTGCACACACAACTCAATGCGTGCGATAACAGGAGCTGCGGGCGTCATGCTGTATTATGGCATTATGTGAGATCTATATGACGGTATTATGTGATCTGTATGGTGGTATTATGCTTGATCAGTATTGTGAGAATTATATGGTGGTATTGTGTGTGATCTATATGGCGGTATTATGTGAGAACACTGGCAGCATTATGTGTGATCTATATGGCGGTATTATATGAGAACACTATGGCAGTATTATGTGTGATCTATATGGCGGTATGTGAGAACACTATGGCATTATTATGTGTGATCTATATGGCGGTATTATGTGAGAACACTATGGCAGTATTATGTGTGATCTATATGGTGGTATGTGAGAACACTGGCGGTATTATGTGTGATCTATATGGTGGTATGTGAGAACACTGGCAGTATTATGTGTGATCTATATGGCGGTATTATGTGAGAACACTATGGCAGTATTATGTGTGATCTATATGGCGGTATGTGAGAACACTATGGCAGTTTTATGTGTGATCTATATGGCGGTATTATGTGAGAACACTGGCAGCATTATGTGTGATCTATATGGCGGTATGTGAGAACACTATGGCATTATTATGTGTGATCTATATGGCGGTATTATATGAGAACACTATGGCAGTATTATGTGTGATCTATATGGCGGTATGTGAGAACACTATGGCATTATTATGTGTGATCTATATGGCGGTATTATGTGAGAACACTATGGCAGTATTATGTGTGATCTATATGGTGGTATGTGAGAACACTGGCGGTATTATGTGTGATCTATATGGTGGTATGTGAGAACACTGGCAGTATTATGTGTGATCTATATGGCGGTATTATGTGAGAATACTATGGCAGTATTATGTGTGATCTATATGGCGGTATGTGAGAACACTATGGCAGTTTTATGTGTGATCTATATGGCGGTATTATGTGAGAACACTGGCAGCATTATGTGTGATCTATATGGCGGTATGTGAGAACACTATGGCATTATTATGTGTGATCTATATGGCGGTATTATATGAGAACACTATGGCAGTATTATGTGTGATCTATATGGCGGTATGTGAGAACACTATGGCAGTATTATGTGTGATCTATATGGCGGTATTATGTGAGAACACTGGCAGCATTATGTGTGATCTATATGGCGGTATGTGAGAACACTGGCGGTATTATGTGTGATCTATATGGTGGTATGTGAGAACACTGGCAGTATTATGTGTGATCTATATGGCGGTATTATGTGAGAACACTATGGCAGTATTATCTTCAGAAAGCGGACCCATTCTATGGTGGTTCTGGCTGAGCACCTGCACGCGGGTCTGGGGTAATAGAGGGGGCAGCATGACCTCCAGTTAGGTGCAGTCAGGGCTGGTGAGGCGGCTGAAGAGAGGGGTCTCATTTTTATCGTTACTATATGGCTACATTTCCTTCCCAGCGTCACCCCGGACTGTGCCTGTCGCCTCGCTTTCACACATCTCCAGGACAGGATGGGGAAGACAGGATCTGAGGAGGGGAATGGGGTCTGCATGCAAAGTCTGGATCAGAACAGGCCATCAATCCGCAGAAATGTTTCCTGGATTTCTGTGGAGCAGACGGTCCATCCATGTGTATAAAAGACAGCGCTCTATGTACAATCTCTGGCTGCTCCGTGCACCAAACAGGGGGCCCCCCATAGACCAGCACACTGCTCTCCTGAAATACTCTGTGCTGCTGTCACCCTGCTCCCTCCACCACATATCTCCCAGAATCCTTGCTGCCTGCCATCCTCGGTGACCGTAGACTTGTCACTATAAGGCTGCTTTCACACTAGCATCGGTACCGGCCCGTCGCAGTGTGTGGGGCCGACGTACCGACGTATGCTGTGAAAGAAATGTCCGATGTTGGCAGCGGAAGCAGTCTTACGACACTTCCGCTGCCCCATTGTAAGGTCTGGGGAGGATGGGGCGGAGTTTCTGCCGTGCATGTGCGGTCGAAAATGGTGGACTCGATGCACAAACGTTACATGTAACTTTTTTTGTGGCGGCGGTCCACCAAAACATGACGCAACCGTCGCACGACAGTTACGACGTGTGGCAATACGTCGCAATGCGTCGGTAATGTTAGTCTATGGGGAAAAAACGCATCCTGCAGACAACTTTGCAGGATGCGTTTTTTCTCCTGAACGACGCATTGCAACGTACAGCCAACAACGCTAGTGTGAAAGTAGCCTAAGGCTGCCGTCCACTATCAATATTTGGTCAGTATTTTACCTCAGTATTTGTAGCTAAAACCAGGAGTGGGTGATAAATGCAGAAGTGGGGCATATGTTTCTACTATACTTTTCCTCTAATTGTTCCACTCCTGGTTTTGGCTTACAAATACTGAGGTAAAATACTGACCAAATACTGATAGTGTGACGGCAGCCTTACTGTGCAGTCACCAACAAAATGGCTGCTCACTGGGTTCCTGAATATCATCCTCTCTTATCCCTTAGCAAACACCCAGAAGGGGAGGAGACATCACACACGTCAGCAGACTCCGCCCATAATTACTGCAGTGCAGTAATGTGAGCTACTTGTACACTAGGTTTTTCTGAAATTTCAGCAGCTGCTCCCCCTAGTGTTGAAAAGTGGAAATTCCAAAACTTATCAAATTATTTTTCATATTTTACTAAATTATAAACAAATGATAATATTTTTTAAGAAAATGTAATCATTAATTCTTTACATTTTTACAATTTCTGAATAATTTTTTTTTTGATGGCACCTTCCCTTTAAATGGACTTTACTATTCTATGGTTGTTCCTCATGTATTTATTCGTTATCATTAATTATAACTTTTGGTAGTTACTGTACGCGGTATATGAATTGCTGGCTTTTCCAAGGATCTAGAGGTATGGTACTACAGGAAGTAGTTTTTTTTTGTCTCTGGGGCACTCAACTTTAACCCCTTTACCCCCAAGGGTGGTTTGCACGTTATGGACCGGGCCAATTTTTACAATTCTGACCACTGTCCCTTTATGAGGTTATAATTCTGGAACGCTTCAACGGATCCCGGTGATTCTGACATTGCTTTCTCGTGACATATTGTACTTCATGATAGTGGTAAAATTTCTTTGATATTACCTGCGTTTATTTGTGAAAAAAAACGGAAATATGGCGAAAATTTTGAAAATTTCGCAATTTTCCAACTTTGAATTTTTATGCAATTAAATCACAGAGATATGTCACACAAAATACTTAATAAGTAACATTTCCCACATGTCTACTTTACATCAGCACAATTTTGGAACCAAAATTTTTATTCGTTAGGGAGTTATAAGGGTTAAAAGTTGACCAGCAATTTCTCATTTTTACAACACCATTTTATTTTAGGGACCACATCTCATTTGAAGTCATTTTGAGGGGTCTATATGATAGAAAATACCCAAGTATGACACCATTCTAAAAACTGCACCCCTCAAGGTGCTCAAAACCACATTCAAGAAGTTTATTAACCCTTCAGGGGTTTCACAGGAATTTTTGGAATGTTTAAATAAAAATTAACATTTAACTTTTTTTCACAAAAAATTTACTTCAGCTCCAATTTGTTTTATTTTACCAAGAGTTACAGGAGAAAATGGACCCCAAACCTTGTTGTACAATTTGTCCTCAGTACGCCGATACCCCATAAGTGGAGGTAAACCACTGTTTGGGCGCATGACAGATCTTGGAAGCGAAGGAGCGCCGTTTGACTTCTCAATGCAAAATTGACTGGAATTGAGATGGGACGCCATGTTGCGTTTGGAGAGCCACTGATGTGCCTAAACATTGAATCCCCCCACACGTGACACCATTTTGGAAAGTAGACCCCCTAAGGAACTTATCTAGAGGTGTGGTGAGCACTTTGACCCACCAAGTGCTTCACAGAAGTTTATAATGCAGAACCGTAAAAATAAAAAATCATTTTTTTTTCACAAAAATTATCTTTTCGCCCCCAATTTTTTATTTTCCCAATGGTAAGAGAAGAAATTGGAACCAAAAAGTTGTTGCACAATTTGTCCTGAGTACTCTGATACCCCATATGTGGGGGTAAACCACTGTTTGGGCGCATGGGAGAGCTCGGAAGGGAAGGAGCGCCATTTGACCTTTCAATGCAAAATTGACAGGAATTGAGATGGGACGCCATGTTGCGTTTGAAGAGCCACTGATGTGCCTAAACATTGAAACCCCCCACAAGTGACACCATTTTGGAAAGTAGACCCCCTAAGGAACTTATCTAGAGGTGTGGTGAGCACTTTGACCCACCAAGAGCTTCACAGAAGTTTATAATGCAGAGCCGTAAAAATAAAACAAAAATTTTTTCCCACAAAAATTATTTTTTAGCCCCCAGTTTTGTATTTTCTCGAGGGTAACAGGAGAAATTGGACCCCAAAAATTGTTGTCCAATTTGTCCTGAGTGCGCTGATGCCCCATATGTGGGGGGGAACCACCGTTTGGGCGCATGGGAGGGCTCGGAAGGGAAGGAGCGCCATTTGGAATACAGACTTAGATGGAATGGTCTGCAGGCGTCACATTGCGTTTGCAGAGCCTCTAATGTACCTAAACAGTAGAAACCCCCCACAAGTGACCCCATATTGGAAACTACACATCCCCACGAACTTATCTGGATGTGTTGTGAGAACTTTGAGCCCCCAAGTGTTTCACTACAGTTTATAACGCAGAGCCGTGAAAATAAAAAATCATTTTTTTTCCCCCCAAAATTATTTTTTAGCCCCCAGTTTTGTATTTTCCCAAGGGTAACAGGAGAAATTGGACACCAAAAGTTTTTGTCCAATTTGTCCTGAGTACGCTGATACTCCATATGTTGGGGTAAACTCCTGTTTGGACACACGGGAGAGCTCGGAAGGGAAGGAGCACTGTTTTACTTTTTCAACGCAGAATTGGCTGGAATTGAGATCGGACGCCATGTCGCGTTTGGAGAGCCCCTGATGTGTCTAAACAGTGGAAACCCCCCAATTATAACTGAAACCCTAATCCAAACACACCCCTAACCCTAATCCCAACGGTAACCCTAACCACACCTCTAACCCAGACACACCCCTAACCCTAATCCCAACCCTATTCCCAACCGCAAATGTAATCCAAACCCTACCCCTAACTTTAGCCCCAACCCTAACTGTAGCCTTAACCCTAACTGTAGCCCTAACCCTAACCCTAGCCCTAACCATAACCCTAGCCCTAACCCTAGCCCTAACCCTAGCCCTAACCCTAGCCCTAACCCTAACCCTAGCCCTAACCCTAGCCCTAACCCTAACCCTAGCCCTAACCCTAATGGGAAAATGGAAATAAATACATTTTTTTAATTTTTTTTATTTTTCTCTAACTAAAGGGGTGATGAAGGGGGGTTTGATTTACTTTTATAGCGGGTTTTTTAGTGGATTTTTATGATTGGCAGCCGTCACACACTGAAAGACGCTTTTTATTGCAAAAAATATTTTTTGCGTTACCACATTTTGAGAGCTATAATTTTTCCATATTTGAGTCCACAGAGTCATGTGAGGTCTTGTTTTTTGCGGGACGAGTTGACGTTTTTATTGGTAACATTTTCGGGCACGTGACAATTTTTGATCGCTTTTTATTCCGATTTTTGTGAGGCAGAATTACCAAAAACCAGGTATTCATGAATTTCTTTTGGGGAAGGCGTTTATACCGTTCCGCGTTTGGTAAAATTGATAAAGCAGTTTTATTCTTCGGGTCAGTACGATTACAACGATACCTCATTTGTATCTTTTTTTTATGTTTTGGCGCTTTTATACGATAAAAACTATTTTATAGAAAAAATAATTATTTTTGCATCGCTTTATTCTGAGGACTATAACTTTTTTATTTTTTCGCTGATGATGCTGTATGGTGGCTCGTTTTTTGCAGGACAAGATGACGCTTTCAGCGGTACCATGGTTATTTATATCCGTCTTTTTGATCGCGTGTTATTCCACTTTTTGATCGGCGGTATGATAATAAAGCGTTGTTTTTTGTCTCGTTTTTTTTTTTTCTTACGGTGATTACTGAAGGGGTTAACTAGTGGGACAGTTTTATAGGTCGGGTCATTACGGACACGGCGATACTAAATATGTGTACTTTTATTGTTTTTTTTTTTTATTTAGATAAAGAAATGTATTTATGGGAATAATATATATATATTTTTTTATTATTTAGGATTTTTTTTTTTTTTTACACATTTGTAAATTTTTTTAAAAACTTTTTTACTTTGTCCCAGGGGGGCACAATACAGATCGGTGATCTGCCAGTTTGCATAGCAATCTGACAGATCACCGATCTGTCTGAGAGCAGTGCAGCGTTACCAAGTGCCTGCTCTGAGCAGGCACTTGGTAAGCCACCTCCCTCCCTGCAGGACCCGGATCCGCGGCCATTTTGGATCCGGGACTTGCTGCAGGAAGGAGGTAGGAGACCCCCGGAGCAACGCGATCACATCGCGTTGCTGCGGGGGTCTCAGGGAAGCCCGCAGGGAGCCCCCTCCCTGCGGGAAGCTTCCCTGCACTGCCGGCACATCGCGATCATGTTTGATCGCGGTGTGCCGGGGGTTAATGTGCCGGGGGCGGTCCGTGACAGCTCCTGGCACATAGTGCCGGATGTCAGCAGCGATAAGCAGCTGACACCCGGCCGCGATCGGCCGCGCTCCCCCTGTGAGCGCGGCCGATCGCCTATGACGTACTATTCCGTCCTTGGGAAGTAAAGCCCACCCCACATGGACGGAATAGTACGTCTAATGGCAGAAAGGGGTTAATGGCATGCACAAAGAGACACAAGTTAGCCCCCAAAACGCACAAAAAAAATGCTCCAAAACATGCGTTTTTGCCACAAGTTTTGCTGCAGAGAAAAAAGGGAGCAAACACGCCCAATGTGAACATACCCTAATAAAGTTAGTTTTATTCACCAAAGCACTTCAAAATCACCATGAAAATGTAGCAATAAAGCACCATTGTGCTTTTTGTAGCGTCTTCATTTTCGCATATCTTTTGCTGCCAAGAGGTGCAGAAATGGTGAAGAAATTTCTGCACCAAATACTGAACCTGTGCACAGTCCTGGATTTTGTAAGCATACTTTTCTGTGTCCAGATGGCTATAAAACCGTATGCACTTGACTACATGATACATAATCAATAATGCCATGACTGTGTGTTCTTAGACTATGTGACCCTAATTGAATAGGCCATGTGATCAATGTGGTAAGTGACCCTGCTACACTACATGCAGTCAGCCGCAAGCATTTTTTATCGCCAATAAACCTCTTCATAACTTGGCTGTAGAACTGTGCCCCAAGGGCAGAGCTAATATTAGCATCTTCAATAGCTTTGTGATGAAAATCTCTAATATATATACAGTATGTTGACCAATATATTGTACAGGTTGTCACATACTGTAATTGTGGAAACAGGCCACATGTACAGGTGACAGATGTGTTGCAGCTTTTTGGTGCGTATTCTGCACTGGAAGCTATGGTGCAATACATATCTATGGAGTTATCATTATTTCATTACTTTTTTTTCATTTTCACATTTCATACATGCAAATATCCTCTTCAGAGAGCAAGAGGGCAGGACGTCTAGTGCCGCCTATTGGAAGTAGCAATCGTAAAAGTAAATATTTAACCATTTCCTAACATGCGCTGTACATATACTGTTCTATGGGAGCTGCATTTCTGCAAACAGCAGTATAGGTACGGCGCTGCGATTGTGGAGCCTCATGCTGAGCACCGCGGGTCTATATGAGAGCTGACATCCCGCAACAACGTCCACGATTGGTGCTAGTGACATAGAGTAGAATTGCACAGGGAGGGAGCTCCCTACGTGCTTCCATCAGGACAACGTGATGTCCCTATAAAAGTTATCCCCTTCAGTGAACACCGAAAAAAAAATATATGGTGCCTTCCGAAAGTATTCGGCTCCCTGGAACTTTTCAACCGTTTCCCACATATCATGCTTCAAACATAAATATACCAAATGTAAATTTTTGGTGAAGAATCAACAACAAGTGGAACACAATTGTGAAGTTGAATGAAATTTATTGGTTATTTTAAATTTTTGTGGAAATTCAAAAACTGAAAAGTGGGGCGTGCAATATTATTCGGCCCCTTTACTTTCAGTGCAGCAAACTCACTCCAGAAGTTCATTGTGGATCTCTGAATGCTCCAATGTTTTCATAAATGCCTAATAATGATAAATATAATCCACCTGTGTGTAATCAAGTCTCTGTATAAATGCACCTTCTCTGTGATAATTTCAGGGTTCTGTTTGAAGCACAGAGGGCATCATGAAGACCTAGGAACACAGCAGGCAGGTCCGTGATACTGTTGTGGAGAAGTTTAAAGCTGGATTTGGATACAAAATGATTTACAAAACTTTAAACATCCTAAGGAGCACTGTGCAAGCGATCATATTGAAATGGAAGGAGTATCATACCACTACAAATCTTCCAAGACCCGGCCGTCCCTCTAAACTTCCATCTCAAACAAGGAGAAGACTGATCATAGAGGCAGCCAAGAGGCCCATGATCACTCTGGATGAACTGCAGAGATCTATAGCTGAGGTGGGCCAGTCTGTCCATAGGACAACAATCAGTCGTACACTGCACAAATCTGGCCTTTATGGGAGAATGGCAAGAAGAAATGCAATTTCTCAAAGATATCCATAAAAATGTTGTTTAAAGTTTGCAACAAGCCACCTGGGAGACACACCAAATATGTGAAAGAAGGTGCTCTGGTCAGATGAAACTAAAATTGAACTTTTTGGCAACAATGCCAAACAATATGTTTGGCATAAAGGCAACACAGCTCATCACCCTGAACACACCATCCCCACTGTCAAACATGGTGGTGGCAGCATCATGGTTTGGGCCTGCTTTTCTTCAGCAGGTACAGGGAAGATGGTTAAAATTGATGGGAAGATGGATGGAGCCAAATACAGGACCATTCTTGAAGAAAACCTGTTGGAGTCTGCAAAAGACCTGAGACTGGGATGGAGATTTGTCTTCCAACAAGACAATGATCCCAAACATAAAGCAAAATCTACAATGGAATGGTTCACAATAAACGTATCCAGGTGTTAGAATGGCCAAGTCAAAGTCCAGACCTAAATTCAATCGAGAATCTGTGGAAATAGCTGAAAACTGCTGTTCACAAACGATCTCCATCAAACTTCACTGAGCTCGAGCTGTTTGCCAAGGAAGAATGGGCAAGAATTTCAGTCTCTCGATGTACAAAACTAATAGAGACATACCCCAAGTGACTTGTAGTTGTAATTGCAGCAAAAAGTGGCGCAACAAAGTATTAAGTTAAAGGGGACGAAAAATATTGCACGCCCCACTTTGCAATTTTTGAATTTCCACAAAAATATAAAATAACCAAAAATTTTTGTTCAACTTCACAATTGTGTTCCACTTGTTATTGATTCTTCACAAAAAAAATTACATTTGGTATCTTTATGTTTGAAGCATGATATGTGGGAAAAGGTTGAAAAGTTCTAGGGGCCCGAATACTTTCGCAAGGCACTGTATATGAGGCTAAAAACAATGCTTTATCATCATCCTGCTGAACGAAACGTGCAATAAAACGAGATTAACCCTTCACCCCAAAGCCTGTTTTCACCTAAGTGACAGGGCCAATTTTTACAATTCTGACCACTGTCACTTTATGAGGTCATAACTCTGAAATGCTTCAACGGATCCTGGTGATTCTGACACTGTTTTCTCGTGACATATTGTACTTCATGATAGTGGTAAAACTTCTTCGATATGACTTGCATTTATTTGTGAAAAAAACAAAAATTTGTCGGAAATTATGAAAATTTAGCAATTTTCAAACTCTTAGTTTTTATGCCCTTAAATTAGAGAGTTATATCACATAATATAGTTAATAAACAACATTTCCCACATGTCTGCTTTACATCAGCACAATTTTGGAAACATAATTTTTTTTGTTAGGACGTTATAAGGGTTAAAAGTTGACCAGCGATTTCTCATTTTTGCAACAAAATTTGCAAAACCATTTTTTTACAGACCACCTCACACTTGAAGTGACTTTGAGGGGTCTATATGACAGAAAATGCCCAAAAGTGACACCATTCTAAAAACTGCACCCCTCAAGGTACTCAAAACCACATTCAAAAAGTTTATTAACCCTTCAGGTGCTTCACAGGAATTTTTTGAATGTTTAAAAAAATTGAACATTTAACTTTTTTTTCACAAAATTTTTACTTCAGGTCCTATTTGTTTCATTTTACCAAGGGTAACAGGAGAAATTGGACCACAAAAGTCGTTGTACAATTTGTCCTGAGTACGCTGATACCCCATATGTGGGGGTAAACCACTGTTTGGGCACATGGCAGAGCTCGGAAGGGAAGGAGCGCCATTTGACTTTTCAATGCAAGATTTGCTGGAATTGAGATCGGAGCCCATGTCACGATTGGAGAGCCCCTGATGTGCCTAAACAGTGGAAACCCCCACAAGTGACACCATTTTGGAAAGTAGACCCCCTAAGGAACTAATCTAGATGTGTGGTGAACACTTTGAACCTCCAAGTGCTTCACAGAAGTTTATAATGTAGAGCCGTAAAAAAAAATTTATATTAATTTTCACAAAAATGATCTTTTTGCCCCAAATTTTTTATTTTCCCAAGGGTAAAAGGATAAATTGGACCCCAAAAGTTGTTGTGCAATTTGTCCTGAGTACGTTGATACTTCATATATGGGGATAAACCACTGTTTGAGCGCATGGCAGAGCTCGGAAGGGAAGGAGTGCCATTTGACTTTTCAATACAAAATTGGCTGGAATTGAGATCGGACGCCATGTCGCATTTGGAGAGCCCCTGACGTGCCTTAACAGTGGAAACCCCCCACAAGTGACCCCATTTTGGAAAGAAGACCCCCTAAGGAACTTATCTAGATGTGTGGTGAGCACTTTTAACCCCCAATTGTTTCACTAAAGTTTAGAATGTAGCATTGTGAAAATTAAAAAATCATTTTTTCTTTCCACAAAATGATGTTTTAGCCCGCAATTTTTTTTTCCCAAGGGTAACAGGAGAAATTGGACCACAAATGTTATTGTCCAATTTGTCCTGAGTACGCTGATACCCCACATGTGGGGGGAACCACCGTTTGAGTGCATGGCAGAGCTCGGAAGGGAAGGAGCACTGTTTGAAATGCAGACTTAGATGGAATGGACTGCAGGTGTCATGTTGCATTTGCAGAGCCCCTGATGTACCTAAACAGTAGAAACCCACCACAAGTGACCCCATATTGGAAACTAGACCCCCCAAGGAACTTATCTAGATGTGTTGTGAGAGCTTTGAACCAACAAGTGTTTCACTACAGTTTATAACGCAGAGCCGTGAAAATAAAAAATATTTTTTTTTCCACGAAAATGATATTTTATCCCCTATGTTTTTATTTTCCCAAGGGCAACAGGACAAATTGGACCCCAAAAGTTGTTGTCCAACTTGTCCTGAGAACGCTGATACCCCATATGTTGGGGGGAACCACTGTTTGGGCACACAGGAGAACTCGGAAAGGAAGGAGCCCTGTTTTACTTTTTCAAAGCAGAATTGGCTGGAATTGAGATCGGACGCCATGTCGCGTTTGGAGAGCCCCTGATGTGCCTAAACAGTGGAAACCCCCCAATTATAACTGAAACCCTAACCCCAACCCTAACCCTAGCCCTAGCCCTAACCCTAACCCTAGCCCTAATGGGAAAATGGAAATAAATACATTTTTTTACATTTTATTATTTTTCCCTAACTAAGGGGGTGATTAAGGGGGGTTTGATTTACTTTTATAGCGTGTTTTTTAGCGGATTTTTAGGGTTGGCAGCCGTCACACACTAAAAGACGCTTTTTATTGCAAAAAATAGTTTTTGCATCACCACATTTTGAGAGCTATAATTTATCCATATTTTGGCCCACAGAGTAATATGAGGTCTTGTTTTTTGCGGGACGAGTTGACGTTTTTATTGGTAACATTTTCGGGCAGATGACATTTTTTGATTGCTTTTTATTCCGATTTTTGGGAGGCGGAATGAACAAAAACCAGCTATTCATGAATTTCTTTTAGGGGGGGCGTTTATACCGTTCCACGTGTGGTAAAATGGATAAAGCAGTTTTATTCTTCGGGTCAGTATGATTACAGCGATACCTCATTTATGTAATTTTTTTATGTTTTGGCGCTTTTACACAATAAAAACTATTTTATATAAAAAAATAATTGTTTTTGCATCGCATTATTCTGAGAGCTATAACTTTTTTATTTTTCTGCTGATGATGCTGTATGGTGGCTTTTTTTTTTGCGGGACAAGATGACGTTTTCAGCGGTACCATGGTTATTTATATCCGTCGTTTTCATCGCGTGTTATTCCACTTTTTGTTCGCCTGTATGATAATAAAGCGTTGTTTTTTGCCTTGGTTTTTTTTTTTGCGGTGTTCACTGAAGGGGTTAACTAGTGGGATAGTTTTATAGAGCGGGTCGTTACGGACGCGGCGATACCAAATATGTGTACATTTATTGTTTTTTTTTTTTTTTACATAAATAAATGGATTTATTGGGAAATGTTTTTTTTTTTTATTTGGGGATTTTTTTTTATTTTTTTTACACATTCTATTTTTTTTTTTTACTTTCTAACATTGTCCCAGGGTGGGACATCTCTGTATTAGATAAGATCGTTGATCTGACACTGTGCATAGCACACTGTCAGATCAACGATCTGACAGGCAGTTTAGGTGGCTTTCTGGCGCCTGCTCTCAGCAGGCGCCGGCTAGCCAGGTCACTTCATGACCCGGAAGGAGTCCGGCGGCCATCTTGGATCTCATTGCGTTGCTCCGGTGGGAGAGCGCAGGGAGCCCCCGTCCCTGCGCGATCCCCCTCTATTACGCTGTCACTACTGACAGCGGCATCAGAGGGGTTAAATGCCAGCGATCGGCGATAGCGCCGATCGTGGGCATTGCTGCGGGGTGTCAGCTGTCATATACAGCTGACACCCGCACCCGATCACCGCGGCGCTCAGCGCGAGACCGCGGTGATCGGTGCGCCGTACTAGTACTGCTGCTGGCACTAATGCAGTGCCGGCAGCGCAGTACTAGTACGGCGCATGTCACGAAGGGGTTAAAAAGATGAATGTAAATAAAAATGGTACCGCTGGAAACATCATCTTACCTGCTAAAGTCAAGCTTGCATACAGCTGCATCAGCAGAAAAATAACAATTATAACTCTCAGGATAAAGCAATGCAAAAAAAATATTTTAGAAGATAGTTTTTATTGTGTAAAAGCGCCAAAACATAAAAAAATATAATTTGGGTATTGCTGCAATCGTACTGACCCGAAGAATAAAGCTGCCTTATCAATTTTGAAATTCAAGGGAAAAGAAAGCGGTCACTAGGGAGCGCTGTGAGGGTCACAATTACAATTGAAAGCAAAAGATCCACCGCAGCTCCAGCCGTTAACCTTCTAGGAGGATACAAAATGCAGTAAATAGTGATAACGGTCCTAGGAGCGCTGGAAATGAGACCAAAACAAGGATTTTAGTGTTGAACCACAACGCGTTTCAACGGTTAAACCGTCTTCATCAGGTGGAAGTTTATTAAAGGAGAAGAGGAAGGGGTATTTAAACAAATAGCAACCAATAAAATTTGCAGTCAGCAGGTCACATGATAAGAACAAGTCACATGATAAAATAGTAAGGTCACATGGTAAAAACACAATAGGAACAAAACTATGTATATATAAAAAAAGATTAAATAAAGCCCCTAGACCTGATTAAAATATAAAACATGGTAAAATGCAAAAAATAGGACAACATATAATAAAATTACACTATAAAACACTATAAAATGATTAAAAACAGAGAGATCACTTGTTAACCCTTTCAATGGTAAGATTTAACCCTTCAGGTGCCAGAGTACCCAACTTAAAAATCCAGAAACTTTCCCTATTAATCAAGCTCCCATACCGATCAGATACATTTTCTGGTATAAAATCTATAATCGTCAGTTTCAGAGATTCTAAATTTTTTTGGTGCTTGGTTAAAAAATGCTTTGATAGGCTATGCAACATAAAACCATTCCTAATATTTTGGCGATGCTTGTTCAGTCTTGCGTGCATGGTCTGTATAGTCCGTCCAACATATTGGAGCCCACATCCGCATTCTATTAGATATACTACAAATGAGGATTGACAGTTAACATGGTAGTTGATTCTGTAATTAATATTAGTCGTATTGGATGTGAATTCTTTAACACCATTTCTGATGGAGTTACAACACAGACATTTTGCAGATCTGCAAGCAAAACAGCCGGGATTTTTTGTTAGCTGGGTCGCGGATGTGGCACTTGGGGCTAATAACTGTATTGCTGGGTGCAACTAGGTTGCGGAGTGTGCGATTCCGCCTATAAATTATTCTGGGGTGGGTAGGGATGTGACCTGAGAATATCGGGTCACCTTCCAATATGAACCAATATTTTTTCAAAAGTCTCTGGATAGTGGCATGAGATTGATTAAAGGTAGTAACCAAGCTCCACTTGGCAAATTCAGAGGTCACAGATTTAGCACCCCAACTAGTTTTACTTTTAATTTTCTGTATACATTCATATTGGGACAATATTCCTGTTTTAGAAAGGGCGTCTTAAACCAGTTTTTTAGGGTAGCCTTTTTGTAAAAAAACGTTGCTCTAAGACTTTGGCCTCTTCAAAAAAATCCTTGTCTCTTGTGCAATTTTTTCTTATGCGCCAGTACTGCCCATACGGGATGTTACGGATCCATTTGGGAAGGTGTCCACTATTAAAATTCAAGTAACTATTCACATCCACCTTTTTAAAGTGTGTAGTGGTGGAGAAACAGCCCTCAGTGTCAGCGTGAGAAATTAGCTGTGAAGGTAAGACCCCAAGAATTAGAGTTGAGACTGTGAACAAATTCAAGGGCTTCCAATTCAGTGCCTGTCCAAATTAAAAAGAGATCATCTATGAAGCGACGATAAAAAACAAGCTTACCAGCAGCCACACGGGACTGCGCAATGAGGACGGACTCAAAAGCCCCCATAAACAGATTTGCGTAACTAGGGGCGAATCTTGTCCCCATCGCGCAGCCCTTTATCTGGCGATAAAAGAAATGCTCAAAAGTGAAAATATTATTATGTAGAACAAACTTAATAGCATCCAACAAAAAAGTTCTTTGCAGTTCAGGCATTTGATCATCCAAAGACAAGAAATGTTCAACCGCCTCTACACCCCGATCATGGGGTATATTGTAGTAGAGGGCTTGAACATCCATTGTTATGAGGACACAATTAGGGACACGGGGGAAAGCCTGGAGAGCATCAATCAGGTCAGATGAATCTTTAAGGTATGACCCAAGACTGACAACATATTTCTGCAAAAATAAATCTACGAAGTGAGATAAGTTGCTGGTGATTGAGTTAATACCGGAGATAATGGGGCGACCTGGGGGATTAGAGGAATTCTTATGTATCTTGGGCAAAAAATAAAAAAATGGAATTCTGTAACGAGAGATATTAAGAAATCTGAATTCTTTCTTATTAAAAAGACCCAAAGAATAAGCTCCTTTTATAAAATTATTGTACTCAGAAAAAGTTATTGCGGAGATATCTTGGTCCAATCTAACATAGAATTCACAATCATTTAGAATTCTAAAACCTTCCTGAGTATACCAGTTTCTGTTCATGACCACCACTCCTCCCCCTTTGTCAGCATTCTTGATAATAATATTCACATTTTCCCTTAGGGATTTCACTGCCGCTTTCTCACCTATAGTAAGGTTACCATTTTTCTTTTTAAATAAAGGTAATGACCGAATTTCTTTAAAGATAAGCTGCTGGAATGTTTCAATGTGCGATCCCCTGTGATGGAGGGGATAAAAATGGCTTGAGGTGGCTTTGGGGTCTACATGTAGAAAAGAGTCAGCCTCATTAGTTGTCAAATTAGATACGGAGTTCATTGGCTTATTCTTACCATCAATCAAGAAGTGTCTCTGTACTGTAAGTTTCCTAATAAAATCATTCAAATCCAAATAAAGACTAAAAGCATTAAGGGGCGAGTCAGGACAGAAGGATATACCACGTTCAAGCAGTGACCTTTCATCGTTATTGAGACTATAGTCTGATAAATTGAAGATGCTTGTTAGTTCAGTAGCGGATTTAGGGAGAGCCCGAAGGTTTTTTTTGGATTTTCTCTTGCCCCTACATGGGGCTTTCTTGAATTATACTGATAATAATCTGGCTGAGGTGGACCATTACCCAGGTCTATCACAGCTTACTATTCATGATGGTGGACTCTCCCAACCCACTTCTCCATCCACATCTTTTGCTTCCCTCCCTGTTACTCTCAATACTCTCCCCAATCTGCCTGTAGTTGGCATTACTGAACCAACCTCTCTTGTTACACCCCCGATTTTACCAGTAGTCGACACTATTGAACCAATTAGTGTACCAATAAATAATTTGGTTGATTCTTCCCTTGTGAGTACCCTTTCAGTTTCTCCTACCTCTAACAAAATTCTGCATAATACCAAAATCACTCATTTTTTTCAGTTGGCACCCGGCAACCAGTCAAAAATAAAAAGAAAACGAGAGCACGAGGATGTAGGGGCAAGAGAAAATCCAAAAAAAACCTTCGGGCTCTCCCTAAATCCGCTACTGAACTAACAAGCATCTTCAATTTATCAGTCTATAGTCTCAATAACGATGAAAGGTCACTGCTTGAACGTGGTCTATCCTTCTGTCCTGACTCGCCCCTTAATGCTTTTAGTCTTTATTTGGATTTGAATGATTTTATTAGGAAACTTACAGTACAGAGACACTTCTTGATTGATGGTAAGAATAAGCCAATGAACTCAGAATCTAATTTGACAATTAATGAGGCTGACTCTTTTCTATATGTTGACCCCAAAGCCACCTCAAGCCATTTTTATCCCCTCCATCACAGGGGATCGCACATTGAAACATTCCAGCAGCTTATCTTTAAAGAAATTCGGTCATTACCTTTATTTAAAAAGAAAAATGGTAACCTTACTATAGGTGAGAAAGCGGCCGTAAATCCCTAAGGGAAAATGTGAATATTATTATCAAGAATGCTGACAAAGGGGGAGGAGTGGTGGTCATGAACAGAAACTGGTATACTCAGGAAGGTTTTAGAATTCTAAATGATTGTGAATTCTATGTTAGATTGGACCAAGATATCTCCGCAATAACTTTTTCTGAGTACAATAATTTTATAAAAGGAGCTTATTCTTTGGGTCTTTTTAATAAGAAAGAATTCAGATTTCTTAATATCTCTCGTTACAGAATTCCATTTTTTTATTTTTTGCCCAAGATACATAAGAATCCCTCTAATCCCCCAGGTCGCCCCATTATCTCCGGTATTAACTCAATCACCAGCAACTTATCTCACTTCGTAGATTTATTTTTGCAGAAATATGTTGTCAGTCTTGGGTCATACCTTAAAGATTCATCTGACCTGATTGATACTCTCCAGGCTTTCCCCCGTGTCCCTAATTGTGTCCTCATAACAATGGATGTTCAAGCCCTCTACTCCAATATACCCCATGATCGGGGTGTAGAGGCGGTTGAACATTTCTTGTCTTTGGATGATCAAATGCCTGAACTGCAAAGAACTTTTTTGTTGGATGCTATTAAGTTTGTTCTACATAATAATATTTTCACTTTTGAGCATTTCTTTTATCGCCAGATAAAGGGCTGCACGATGGGGACGAGATTCGCCCCTAGTTACGCAAATCTGTTTATGGGGGCTTTTGAGTCCGTCCTCATTGCGCAGTCCCGTGTGGCTGCTGGTAAGCTTGTTTTTTATCGTCGCTTCATAGATGATCTCTTTTTAATTTGGACAGGCACTGAATTGGAAGCCCTTGAATTTGTTCACAGTCTCAACTCTAATTCTTGGGGTCTTACCTTCACAGCTAATTTCTCACGCTGACACTGAGGGCTGTTTCTCCACCACTACACACTTTAAAAAGGTGGATGTGAATAGTTACTTGAATTTTAATAGTGGACACCTTCCCAAATGGATCCGTAACATCCCGTATGGGCAGTATTGGCGCATAAGAAAAAATTGCACAAGAGACAAGGATTTTTTTGAAGAGGCCAAAGTCTTAGAGCAACTTTTTTTTACAAAAAGGCTACCCTAAAAAACTGGTTCAAGACGCCCTTTCTAAAACAGGAATATTGTCCCAATATGAATGTATACAGAAAATTAAAAGTAAAACTAGTCGGGGTGCTAAATCTGTGACCTCTGAATTTGCCAAGTGGAGCTTGGTTACTACCTTTAATCAATCTCATGCCACTATCCAGAGACTTTTGAAAAAATATTGGTTCATATTGGAAGGTGACCCGATATTCTCAGGTCACATCCCTACCCACCCCAGAATAATTTATAGGCGGAATCGCACACCCCGCAACCTAGTTGCACCCAGCAATACAGTTATTAGCCCCAGTGCCACATCCGCGACCCAGCTAACAAAAAATCCCGGCTGTTTTGCTTGCAGATCTGCAAAATGTCTGTGTTGTAACTCCATCAAAAATGGTGTTAACCCTGCTGTTCTGTTGGTCAAAAATGACCGACTTTGAACTTCAATATTCTTTAAAATATTCAAGATGCAGCTCTGAAACCCGTGGCCGACCGACCCATCCTCATTTAAGTCAATCAACCACAAGTTTCAGAACCGCATCTTGAACACCCCAAAAAATACCAAAGTTCAAAATAGGTCTCCCCAGACCGAACAGAACAGCAGGGTTAAAGAATTCACATCCAATACTACTAATATTAATTACAGAATCAACTACCATGTCAACTGTCAATCCTCATTTGTAGTATATCTAATAGAATGCGGATGTGGGCTCCAATATGTTGGACGGACTATACAGACCATGCACGCAAGACTGAACAAGCATCGCCAAAATATTAGGAATGGTTTTATGTTGCATAGCCTATCAAAGCATTTTTTAACCAAGCACCAAAAAAATTTAGAATCTCTGAAACTGACGATTATAGATTTTATACCAGAAAATGTATCTGATCGTATTGGGAGCTTGATTAATAGGGAAAGTTTCTGGATTTTTAAGTTGGGTACTCTGGCACCTGAAGGGTTAAATCTTACCATTGAAAGGGTTAACAAGTGATCTCTCTGTTTTTAATCATTTTATAGTGTTTTATAGTGTAATTTTATTATATGTTGTCCTATTTTTTGCATTTTATCATGTTTTATATTTTAATCAGGTCTAGGGGCTTTATTTAATCTTTTTTTATATATACATAGTTTTGTTCCTATTGTGTTTTTACCATGTGACCTTACTATTTTATCATGTGACTTGTTCTTATCATGTGACCTGCTGACTGCAAATTTTATTGGTTGCTATTTGTTTAAATACCCCTTCCTGTTCTCCTTTAATAAACTTCCACCTGATGAAGACGGTTTAACCGTTGAAACGCGTTGTGGTTCAACACTAAAATCCTTGTTTTGGTCTCATTTCCAGCGCTCCTAGGACCGTTATCACTGTTTACTGCCTTATCAATTTTATCACACTCAAAACGGTATAAAAAAAGAACAAAAAACAATTCCTGAAATGCTGGTTTTTGTTTATTCTGTCTCCCAAAAATCGGAGTAGAAACCAATCAAAAAATGTCATGTGCCCGAAAATGGTACCAATGAAAATGTCAACTCATCCCACAAAAAACAAGACCTCACATGACTCTGTGGGCCAAAATATGGAAAAATTATAGCTCTCTAAATATTGTGATGCTTTTGCAATGAAAAGCGTCTTTTAGTGTGTGACAAAAGCCAAAAATAAAAACCCGACTTAAAATTTTGTTTTTTCATGTGGTCGCCGCACACGTCAGATCGCCGCATGCTGATGCATCCGCATACAACGCATGTCCCTGCATCCCCAATGTCAAAGATAGGTACGTGGGGAAATGCAGGACTCATTCAGAAGTAGGTGGAGAGTAGGTGGAGCTTCAGGAAAGAAGAAGGGAGGAAGTACACAGCCATCTGCAGCCCTCCTGAATGCAAATGTGAACCTGGTCTTAGTTAGGGAAAGTTAGATAGAAGGCACTGCCTATTCAAGGACACTCTTGATATTAAGGATTGCATATGAACTGAGAGACTATGTGGATTCCTGTGAATCAAGTTTCTGGCTGTGAAATATTACTGGAACTGATTGGGAACTTCATCTGCATCTGTATCAGAAAATTTGTTGACCTGGAAAGCTGTTTTAATCCGGTGGCCGGAAGTCTTATAACAAGTTCAGGCCTTTACTGTTACGCATATTCTGTGAAGGTAAAACCAAAAACACATGGGCTACTTGCAAAGTGAACAAGTCTGTAGAAACCTGTTCACACCACCAAAGAACTTGAAGACACAAAAGCGCACAGAGAGGTCAAAAAATACTCTGTTGTAAAAAAGTCACAGTAAATAAGCAAGTGCTAGTCAAAAAATGAAAAAATACAGGGTATTTAGTTAATACGTTTTTTTGCAAAAAAAGTATGTTAAGCTGCTCCACCAATCGCCAAGGTATACCCTTAATAGAGCAGTCCTGTCTAATGTACATAGTCCCTATCTGATGTATTTAAAAACCTGATCATCGGTATACCGATAATCAGGTTTTTAAATACATCAGATATCGGGTATTCTAAAATAAGTAGGTAGTATACAGCACAGGCTACGTACTATATTGCACAGTGACGTAGTATATAACACAACCGATGTAGTATCTAACCTAGCTACGTAGCATAAAAGAGAGCTACGTAGTATGTAACACAGCGTACGTAGTATATAGCAGAGCTACGTATATAACACAGCCATGTAGTATATAACATAGCCACGTAGTGTATTGCACAGGTATATAGTATATTGGTCAGCCACGTAGTATATAGCAGAGTCACGTATTATATAACATAGCCACGTAGTATAGTGCACAGGCACGTAGTATATTGCACAGCCACGTAGTATATAACACAGTCACGTAGTGTATTGCACAGCTACGTAGTGTATTGCACAGCCACATAGTATATTGGTCACCGACGTAGTATATAACATAGCCACGTATTATATTGCACAGTCGACGTAGTATATAACAGAACCGACACAGCCACATAATATATTGCACAGCTACGTAGTATATAACACAGAGCACGTAGTATATTGCACAGTCACGATGTATATTGCCCAGCTACATAGTATATAGCAGAGATTAGTATATAACGCAGCCCACGCAGTATGTAACACAGCCCACGTAGTATATAGCAATGTGGGCACTATATGTGTGGTTAAAAAAGACTTAAAAAATAAACATATACTCACCTTCCGAAGGCCCCTTGAAGTCCTGGCGCCTGTGTGCGGTGCATGTGGCAGCTTCCGGTCCCAGGGTTGGTATGAGCGCAGGACCTGTGATGACGTTGCGGTCACACGACCGTGACGTCATGGCAGGTCCTTCTCGCATAGCATCCTTGGCACCGGAACCTGCCGCTTGCACTGCCGAGGACAGCGCGCGACGTCGGAGGGTGAGAATAACCTTTTTTTTATTATTATTATTTGTAACATTAGATATTTTTACTATTGATGCTGCATATGCAGCATCAATAGTAAAAAGTTGGTCACACAGGGTTAATAGCTGTGTTAACGGAGTGCGTTACACCGCGGTCTGTTAACACTGGCATTAACCCTGTGTGAGCGCTCAGCGCTGACTGCAGGGCAGTAAAGCAGCGGCCCTTTCGCTGCCAGACTATGGCCATCGCTGATTGGTCGTGGCAATGGTCATGGGCGTTTTGCCACGAACAATCAGCGACTTGGATTTCCACGACAGACAGAGGCCGCGACCAATGCATATCCGTGACAGACAAACAGACAGAAGTGACCCTTAGACAATTATATATATACTAGATGGCAGCCCGATTCTAAAGAATCGGGAGTCTAGAATCCATATATACTTCATTTATTCAAATGTAAGAATAATACAATTAATAAATAATAGTAAGAAAGAACAAAAAATGGCTGCACTCACCAGCTCTTGACAATTCTTGTTATTTAAGAAATTGCTGGGCAATAATGGACAATGTCCTTATGTGGCAAATAATAGAGCAATATACCCAATGTGGCAAAGAAGAGGTTAATAAACGGCAGTCTCTCAGTATAACAGTCAGTGAATAATAGGCAGTATATGGAGAAAACCCCAAACAAAAGTTCAAAATTGGTGTGAAAATGTCACTGAACCACTTCACAACTAAATATATATAGTTTTGGTAAATGGTATTATCATTTTTTTGACGAAATTCGGCAGGAGCTTGAAGAGCAACGTCACTGGGCCCGCCTCCACGCAGTAGAAACTTGCTGTGAGGTAAAAATTCAAAAATCACACCAAAATGGCAGGCGGAGTGTGTCACAGTACGGCACGTTTCTGATTGGTCGCTCGCAGCAGGCGGCAACCAATCAGACACTGGACACTGTTGACGTCACTTATCTCCGGACATTAGCTCCGGACATTAGCTCCGGACATTAGCTCCGGACAGGAAGTTGGCACAAATTGCAGGAAGTAGTATTCTAGGCAATTATATATTAGATATATATATATATTTTTTTTGTATATATATATTAAAGGGCAAACAGAGTACCCGTGCCCTATTGTAATTTAGGCGGGAGGCGGGTGTAAGATTGTATACCTGAGAGAACCACGTGTCACAGTCGCGGTAGAACCCCGTATAGGCCCGTCACGGTTAAGGGAGGGGGTAGCATAGTCCTGGGGTACTCTGTCTCCTGTCCGAGAAGCTGGCACTTGGGATCTCTCAGGCTGCATAATTTGTTTTGTGTGGTCCATGGCTGTTGTGGCCCATATTTTGTTGAAAGATAGAATCTTGTTATTCTTTGCATTGATTATAAAGAAAAGTTGGTTTAATTTTACATTGTGTTCTGAGTCGTTCATAGCAACACCGTATTCCAACCCCAAACAACGACCGGCATACCAGCCGTTACATAGATTTCCCCACATATGGCGTATCAGCATGCTCAGGAGAAATTGCACAATAAATTGTATGGTCCATTTTCTCCTGTTACCCATGCAAAAGTAAAAACAAAAAAAAAATTTTGGTCTAAAGGAAAATTTTTGTGAAAGAAAGTTAAATGTTTATTTTTTCTTACACATTCCATTAATTCCTGTGAAGCACCTGAAGGGTTAATAAACTTCTTGAATGTGGTTTTTAGTAACTTGAGGGGTTCAGTTTTTAGAATGGTGTCATTTTTGGGGTATTTTCTGTCATATAGACCCCTCAAAGTGACTTCAAATGTGAGGTGGTCCCTAAAAAATGGTTTTTCACATTTTGAAATGAGAAATCGCTGGTCAACTTTTAACCTTTATAACTTCCTAGCAAAAAAAATGTTTCAAAAATGGTGCTGATGTAAAGGAGACACATGTGAAATGTTATTTATTAACTATTTTGTGCAATATAACTCTCTGATTTAAGGGCATAAAATTTAAAGTTTGAAAATTTCAAAATCTTCAACATTTGTACAAAATTTCCTATTTTTTTCAAGTCATATCAAAGAAATTTTCCCTCTATCATGAAGTACAATATGTCACGAAAAAACAATCTCCAAGATTCATTGAAGCGTTCCAGAGTCATGACCTCATGAAGTAACAGTGGTCAGAATTGTAAAAATTGTCCCAGTGGTCAGGAAGGTGAAAACGGGCTACGAGGCAAAGGGGTTAAAATGGATGATGTAAAAGTCTTTGCTATATGATTTAGCAGAAGAAGACATGAAATGATTTTTTGTGCTATTCATTTTGATATTACTCAGATGTTAGTTTTCCGGAAAAACTATGATTGCAAATCTGCAGTGAACTTTCATTAGTCTTGGAAAGTTTTTATTGCTAAGAAATCAGGTTTTGGCTGCAGCAAATATGGAATGAGTGAACGTAGCCTTATGGTTGAGGGTAACTCATCGTAACTGAAACCAGTATTAAAGAAGCAGCAAAGTAAAGGCTAGTGGAGTATGCTGCTACTGATCAGCATTAGGCTGCCGTCACACTAGCAGTATTTGGTCAGTATTTTACATCAGTATTTGTAAGCCAAAACCAGGAGTGGGTGATAAATGCAGAAGTGGTGCATATGTTTCTATTATATTTTCCTCTAATTGTTCCACTTCAGGTTTTGGCTAGTGTGACGGCAGCCTTACAGAAACTGCAGAGCCTAATGGCGTCACGAACTGAGCCCACAAAGTACTGTAAGGCCTTCAACACATATTGGGTCTGTGCACAGAACACTGATGTGCCAAACCCTGACATCAAACATCTATGAATAGGCTAAACTCTCTGCTATAAATGTCACCGCTCTGGCTCCTGCTGTCTTTTCAGAAACCCTTGACAGGTTCCAAGAGCCGCTAAGGTTGTAGTTTGGAGACCTTACATATTTTATCCATTAATCATACTGAATTTCTGCAGAATATCTAAAACCTAAGAGTCTTGAACAACTTATGGTAGGTCATGAACATCAACAACTGAATGCTGTGAGCAGTATTCTCTCTTCTATAAAAGTAGCTCGGGAATCACGTGTTTTGCCTTAAGTCTTCCTTGAAGTAGCTGCAAAAGCGCTAGTAGCTTTAGGTATGTAAAATCATAGCACAAATAGAACCAGGACAAAATCTGTGGTGGTTACAAACCATATAATTTGTACTTTAAGGTCGTATAAAGAAACACTTCAAGGGTATAAAGAAACACTTCAAGGAGATCCCATGTGGTGCCTAGTCCTGAATGGTTGGCAATGATTCTCCCTTTAGTTTTCTGCTGAATTCCATCATCTTGTAGCAAAATGTTAGTGTGCAAAAAATTCAAATCTGCATGATATTGTACTTATATAAAGTTTAGGGTTGAGACCCATTTTATATAGCCTTTTAGGGCCTTCTTGTTATGAAGAAGCTGCCTTGTCCTTGTGTGTATTGACAGCTCATTTACATTAATAGGCATTGTGTGATAATTAATGCTTCCCATGGTGGTGCTGTAGATTACAGCTGAAGGTTAGGGGTCCCAGCATATAATCTATTGTTACCAGACCTGTAAAGGTACCGTTACACTAAACGACTTACCAATGATCACGACCAGCGATACGACCTGGCCGTGATCGTTGGTAAGTTGTTGTGTGGTCGCTGGGGAGCTGTCACACAGACAGCTCTCTCCAGCGACCAACGATCAGGGTAAAGACTTCGGCATCATTGAAACTGTCTTCAACGATGCCGAAGTCCCCGGGTAACCAGGGTAAATATCGGGTTACTAAGCGCAGGGCCGCACTTAGTAACCCGATATTTACCCTGGTTACCATTGTAAAAGTAAAAAAAAAAAAAAACAGTACATACTCACATTCCGATGTCTGTCACGTCCCCCGGCGTCCACTGTGTCAGCGCCGGCCAGCCGTAAAGCAGAGCACAGCGGTGACATCACCGCTGTGCTCTGCTTTACGGCCGGCTGGCGCTGACACAGTCAGTGCGGGAAGCTGACGCCGGGGGATGTGACAGACATCGGAATGTGAGTATGTAGTGTTTTTTTTTTTTAACTTTTACAATGGTAACTGGGGTAAATATCGGGTTACTAAGCGCGGCCCTGCGCTTAGTAACCCGATATTTACCCTGGTTACCAGTGAACACATCGCTGGATCGGCGTCACACATGCCGATTCAGCAATGACAGCGGGTGATCAGCGACCAAAAAAAGGTCCTGATCATTCCCAGCGACCAACGATCTCCCAGCAGGTGCCTGATCGTTGGTCGCTGTCACGCATAACGATTTTGTTAACGATATCGTTGCTACGTCACAAAAAGCAACAATATCGTTAACGAAATCGTTATGTGTGAAGGTATCTTAAGTGGAGAATCCATTTAAAAAGGTAATCTGGTCTAAAATGTATATCACCTATCCACTGTATCTTTGGCACTATAACTGATGGGACCCCTACTGATCACGAGAAAGAGGGATCCTCGTCCGCTCAGCACATGAGCGCTGCAAGGAGAAGCTTAAATAATGCTGTGGTCAAACATGCAACACTGTGCGCCAGTCAAAGTCTAGGGCACTGATGGAAACATTTGGTCAAAGAGCACTGTCTTATTGTATATTGCTATTTACTTTCAAGAAGTTGTGCCAAAGTCAAACATTATTTATGTCACTCAGCAGCAAATGTTCTAAAATGAATTTGATTGAAAAAATGTAGAATTCAATTTCCAATTTTTTTATTGGTTTAAAAGTTAATGGAATCATTCTAAGTTATCACAAATCTTGTTATTTCAGTTTTTGTGCCACTCTTTTTGTGCCACAAGTGGCCTTACACAGCCTGCTTGCAATCACTTCCACAGCTCCTCCTGCATTTTGGCATATTCTTTGTCTTACCATCAGTGCACTATCTCAATACTTGGCAGAGCCCATTTCTTGTTTGTTCGTTTTTTCAAAATTAATTTTTATTTATTTTCAAAACAGATTCACAGAAATACACTAAGTATAAAACAGAACTTTATTTAAATAAAAAAATCGCTAGTCGTCCTCAAACAGAAACGACCACTCAATGCTACCAAAGTGGTATACTAATATTATATAAGTTATTTTTGGGACATGAGAGAAGTTCACAGGAAACAAACAAAGCGTAGTTGGCAATTGACACCCATTGATTTAGTTGTTTTCATTCAGTATATCCATCTTGCTTCCCTTTTAAGTATTTTTTGGTACCAGTCACCCCCCCCCTGGGTAAAGGTGAAGACTTCAAGGATGCTAAACCCAAAACAATTCAAAATATGGACTTTCCTAATATGTTTGGAGACTGGAGTATCTAGTGCATTAATAATATCACTGATGTAGTCACACACGTGGTCGGATAAGGTGTTATCGAGCATGCTCGGGTGCTAACAGAGTGTCTTCGGTGTGCTCAAATAATATGTTTGAGTCCTTCCTCCTGCATGTCTCACGGCTGATCTATAGCTACAACACATGTAGGGATTGCCTAACAAACAGGCAATCTCTACATGTGTTGGGGCTGTTGATCAGCCGTGAGACATGCGGCCACTGGGACTTTAACATATTATTCGAGCACACCAAAGACACTCGATTAGCACCTGAGCATGCTTGGATAACACCATATGCGAGCACCTTGTCTCATTACTAGTGGTTTTCTATCCTCCTTCTAAGCTCACACTTAGCTTTCCTTATATAATCAAAGGGACAAGTGCATTTGAATAGATAAACCACCCCTGTAGTACGGAAGTTGGCAAAGTGCATGCACCTCTGGTACTCAGAGGTAGACACGAGAATGCTGTCTCTTTACATTTTTCACTTTTTTTTCAAATTTTTTTAATTAGATATGGCATCAACCAGGTCAGGGTTAGCAACATAAACACAGCCCTTCTGGCCTAATAGGAAAATAAAACAAAAACAAATGGCACAGTCCGCATTGCTGCGGTGATCCGCCCGCTCAGGAAAAAAACATAGGAAAAAAAGAAGTTCAATTTACCTTATCTTCACACACAGCTCTGGAGCACACATCTCCAGGCACACCAAACACTGACTCAGAAGGCTATTTACCTCCTAAACCACACCCTGGGGTGAAGATATGGTGAACAGCCTTGCACCCACTCCTCAGCTGTTCACTAGCTCTAGCCCTCAACATGGCTGATTAACCCCTCTAAGTAATTAGTGTGCTGGAGCATTTTCTAGGCTCATATCACTCAAGCTAAAATTGAATAATTCCTGGGATTCATAAAAGATAGGAAACAAAAGCAGTTCTCTACAGATTAACTGTTAATTATCATTAACATGAAAGAATCACTGCTATAAACAACTTGTGGGCAACAAGCTGAATTGCACAACAATGACGTAACAAATAATTTTGCTCCAAGTGTAAAATATACATGCAAGTGCTGCCTTGCAAAGCCAAATATATACCCAGCAGACGCTATAGCCAGCACTCCATGTGTCACATGTTATCCAGCACCCCTACGAGCGATTCACATGCCCCTTCAGATCCAGTTTTTATTTTTGCACTTTCTTTTTTCCTCTCCTTCTTACAAGACTCATATAATGGCTTTTTTGCAAGATAAGTTGTAGTTTTGAATGACAGTATTCATTTTACCATATAATGTACTGGAACACGTGAAAAAGCGTTCACAGTGCAATAGAAATATTATGGCAACAAGAGTCTTGGGTCAAAATGATTATGGCGATTTTAAACTAGTATATATATATATATATATATATATATATACATATATATATATGTATATATATATATATATATATAATTTTTATTTTTTTTATTTTTTTTAATTTTAGTGGTAATATTTTGAGGTAAAATTTGTGAAAAAAAAGTCCGCAATTTCTAGCTAAAATCACAGCTGCCATGGAAATCCATTGGATGCCAGTGCTCATGTCAAGGGGTGGGGGAAAGGGTTCCTGGATCAGTGTGCTCCTAGGACTGGGTGTTATGAATAGGTAATTCAGAACCACAATGGACCTTGAAGTTCAGAGCACACAAGTGACCTGACAAAAACCACAAAACATAGGACGAGCTCTGAGACGTGGAAACTCTGCTGACCGCAATCCCTAAACCTATCAAACCACACTAGAGGTAGCCGTGGATTGCGCCTAACGCTCCCTATGCAACTCGGCACAGCCTGAGAAACTAGCTAGTCCTGAAGATAGAAAAATAAGCCTACCTTGCCTCAGAGAAATTCCCCAAAGGAAAAGGCAGCCCCCCACATATAATGACTGTGAGTTAAGATGAAAATACAAACACAGAGATGAAATAGATTTAGCAAAGTGAAGCCCGACTTACTGAATAGACCGAGGATAGGAAAGATAGCTTTGCGGTCAACACAAAAACCTACAAACAACCACGCAGAGGGGCAAAAAGACCCTCCGCACCGACTAACGGTACGGAGGTGCTCCCTCTGCGTCTCAGAGCTTCCAGCAAGCAAGCAAAACCAAAAAAGCAAGCTGGACAGAAAATATAGCAACAAAAGTAACACAAGCAGATCTTAGCTTATGCTGAGCAGACAGGCCACAGGAACGATCCAGGAGGAAGCAAGACCAATACTAGAACATTGCTGGAGGCCAGGATCAAATCACTAGGTGGAGTTAAATAGAGCAGCACCTAATGACTTAACCTCATCACCTGAGGAAGGAAACTCAGAAGCCGCAGTACCACTCTTGACCACAGGAGGGAGCTTGATCACAGAATTCACAACAGTACCCCCCCTTGAGGAGGGGTCACCGAACCCTCACCAGAGCCCCCAGGCCGACCAGGATGAGCCATATGAAAGGCACGAACAAGATCGGCAGCATGGACATCAGAGGCAAAGACCCAGGAATTATCTTCCTGACCATAACCCTTCCACTTAACCAGATACTGGAGTTTCCGTCTCGAAACACGAGAATCCAAAATCTTCTCCACTATATACTCCAACTCCCCCTCCACCAAAACCGGGGCAGGAGGATCAACAGATGGAACCACAGGCGCCACGTATCTCCGCAACAATGACCTATGGAATACGTTATGGATGGAAAAAGAATCTGGAAGGGTCAAACGAAAAGACACAGGATTAAGAACCTCAGAAATCCTATACAGACCAATGAAACGAGGCTTAAACTTAGGAGAGGAAACCTTCATAGGAATATAACGAGATGACAACCAAACCAAATCCCCAACACGAAGTCGGCGACCCACACAGCGTCTGCGATTAGCGAAACGTTGAGCCTTCTCCTGGGACAAGGTCAAATTGTCCACTACATGAGTCCAAATCCGCTGCAACCTGTCCACCACAGTATCCACACCAGGACAGTCCGAAGACTCAACCTGCCCTGAAGAGAAACGAGGATGGAACCCAGAATTGCAGAAAAACGGTGAAACCAAGGTAGCCGAGCTGGCCCGATTATTAAGAGCGAACTCAGCCAACGGCAAAAGGGACACCCAATCATCCTGATCAGCAGAAACAAAACATCTCAGATATGTTTCCAAGGTCTGATTGGTTCATTCAGTCTGGCCATTTGTCTGAGGATGGAAAGCCGAGGAAAAAGACAAATCAATGCCCATCCTAGCACAAAAGGCTCGCCAAAACCTCGAAACAAACTGGGAACCTCTGTCAGAAACGATGTTCTCTGGAATGCCATGTAAACGAACCACATGCTGGAAGAACAATGGCACCAAATCAGAGGAGGAAGGTAATTTAGACAAGGGTACCAAATGGATCATCTTAGAGAAGCGATCACAAACTACCCAAATGACCGACATTTTTTGAGAGACGGGGAGATCCGAAATAAAATCCATAGAGATATGTGTCCAAGGCCTCTTCGGAATCGGCAAGGGCAAAAGCAACCCACTGGCACGAGAACAGCAGGGCTTAGCCCGAGCACAAATCCCACAGGACTGCACAAAAGAACGCACATCCCGCGACAGAGACGGCCACCAAAAGGATCTAGCCACCAAATCTCTGGTACCAAAGATTCCAGGATGACCAGCCAACACCGAACAATGAACCTCAGAGATAACTTTATTCGTCCACCTATCAGGGACAAACAGTTTCTCTGCTGGGCAACGATCAGGTTTATTAGCCTGAAATTTTTGCAGCACCCGCCGCAAATCAGGGGAGATGGCAGACACAATTACTCCCTCTTTGAGAATACCCGCCGGCTCAGGCAAACCCGGAGAGTCGGGCACAAAACTCCTAGACAGGGCATCCGCCTTCACATTTTTAGAGCCCGGAAGGTACGAAACCACAAAGTCAAAACGGGAGAAAAACAGCGACCAACGAGCCTGTCTAGGATTCAACCGTTTGGCAGACTCGAGATAAGTCAAGTTCTTGTGATCAGTCAAGACCACCACGCGATGCTTAGCTCCTTTAAGCCAATGACGCCACTCCTCGAATGCCCACTTCATGGCCAGCAACTCTCGATTGCCAACATCATAATTTCGCTCAGCAGGCGAAAACTTCCTGGAAAAGAAGGCGCATGGCTTCATCACCGAGCAATCAGCACCTCTTTGCGACAAAACAGCCCCCGCTCCAATTTCAGAAGCATCAACCTCAACCTGGAACGGAATCGAAACATCTGGTTGACTTGAAACAACACAGGGGCAGAAGAAAAACGACGCTTTAACTCTTGAAAAGCTTCCACAGCAGCAGAAGACCAATTGACCACATCAGCACCCTTCTTGGTCAAATCGGTCAATGGTTTAGCAATACTAGAAAAATTACAGATGAAGCGACGATAAAAATTAGCAAAGCCAAGGAACTTTTGCAGACTCTTCAGAGATGTCGGCTGAGTCCAATCATAAATGGCCTGGACCTTAACAGGGTCCATCTCGATGGTAGAAGGGGAAAAAATGAACCTCAAAAATGAAACCTTCTGAACACCAAAGAGACACTTTTATCCCTTCACAAACAAAGAATTAGCACGCAGGACCTGGAACACCATTCTGACTTGCTTCACATGAGACTCCCAATCATCCGAGAAGACCAAAATAT
This sequence comes from Ranitomeya imitator, assembly GCF_032444005.1. Taxonomy (NCBI): domain Eukaryota; kingdom Metazoa; phylum Chordata; class Amphibia; order Anura; family Dendrobatidae; genus Ranitomeya; species Ranitomeya imitator. Next base: position 100,494,919 of record NC_091290.1, read on the forward strand.
CATCCAAGTATACAGTCAGGAATTTATCCAGGTACTCTCGGAAGATGTCATGCATAAAGGACTGAAATACTGATGGAGCATTGGCAAGTCCGAATGGCATAACTAGGTACTCAAAATGGCCCTCGGGCGTATTAAATGCAGTTTTCCATTCATCGCCCCGTTTAATACGCACAAGATTATATGCACCACGAAGATCTATCTTGGTGAACCAACTAGCCCCCTTAATCCGAGCAAACAAATCAGATAGCAGAGGCAAGGGGTACTGAAATTTGACCGTGATTTTATTTAGAAGGCGGTAATCAACACAAGGTCTCAGCGAACCATCCTTCTTGGCCACAAAAAAGAACCCTGCTCCCAATGGCGATGACGACGGACGAATATGACCCTTCTCCAAGGATTCTTTTACGTAACTCCGCATAGCGGCGTGCTCAGGTACAGATAAATTAAACAGTCGACCCTTAGGAAACTTACTACCAGGAATCAACTCGATAGCACAATCACAATCCCTATGCAGAGGTAGGGCATTGGACTTGGGCTCATCGAATACATCCCGGTAATCAGACAAGAACTCTGGGACCTCAGAAGGGGTGGATGATGAGATAGACAGAAATGGAACATCACCATGTACCCCCTGACAACCCCAGCTGGACACAGACATTGATTTCCAATCTAATACTGGGTTATGGACTTGTAGCCATGGCAACCCCAACACGACCACATCATGCAGATTTTGCAACACCAGAAAGCGAATATCCTCCTGGTGCGCAGGAGCCATGCACATGGTCAGCTGGGTCCAATACTGAGGCTTATTCTTGGCCAAAGGCGTAGCATCAATTCCTCTCAATGGAATAAGACACTGCAAGGGCTCCAAGACAAACCCACAGCGCCTAGCAAACTCCAAGTCCATCAAATTCAGGGCAGCGCCTGAATCCACAAATGCCATGACAGAATAGGAAGACAAAGAGCAGATCAAAGTAACGGACAAAAGAAATTTCGACTGTACCGTACCAATGGTGGCAGACTTAGCGAACCGCTTAGTGCGCTTAGGACAATCGGAGATAGCATGAGTGGAATCACCACAGTAGAAACACAGCCCATTCTGACGTCTGTGTTCTTGCCTTTCAGCTCTGGTCAAAGTCCTATCGCACTGCATAGGCTCAGGTTTATGCTCAGATAATACCGCCAAATGGTGCACAGATTTACGCTCACGCAAGCCTCGACCGATCTGAATGGCCAAAGACATAGACTCATTCAGACCAGCAGGCATAGGAAATCCCACCATGACATCCTTAAGGGCTTCCGAGAGACCCTTTCTGAAGATTGCTGCCAAAGCACATTCATTCCATTGAGTGAGCACAGACCACTTTCTAAACTTCTGACAATAAATCTCTATCTCATCCTGACCCTGACACAGAGCCAGCAAATTTTTCTCTGACTGATCCACTGAATTAGGTTCATCGTACAGTAATCCGAGCGCCAGAAAAAACGCATCAATATTACATAATGCAGGATCTCCTGGCGCAAGGGAAAATGCCCAGTCTTGAGGGTCGCCACGTAATAAAGAAATAATAATCTTAACTTGTTGAACTGGGTCACCAGAGGAGCGAGGTTTCAACGCCAGAAACAGTTTGCAATTATTTTTGAAACTCAGAAATTTAGCTCTATCTCCAGAAAACAAATCAGGAATAGGAATTCTTGGTTCTAACATAGAATTCTGAGCCACAAAGTCTTGAATATTTTGTACTCTTGCAGTGAGAAGATCCACACATGAAGACAGACCTTTAATGTCCATCACCACACCTGTGTCCTGAACCACCCAAATGTCTAGGGGGAAAAAAGGCAAAACACAGTGCAAAGAAAAAAAAATGGTCTCAGAACTTCTTTTTTCCCTCTATTGAGAAGCATAGTACTTTGGTCCTCCAGTACTGTTATGAATAGGTAATTCAGAACCACAATGGACCTTGAAGTTCAGAGCACACAAGTGACCTGACAAAAGCCACAAAACATAGGACGAGCTCTGAGACGTGGAAACTCTGCTGACCGCAATCCCTAAACCTATCAAACCACACTAGAGGTAGCCGTGGATTGCGCCTAACGCTCCCTATGCAACTCGGCACAGCCTGAGAAACTAGCTAGTCCTGAAGATAGAAAAATAAGCCTACCTTGCCTCAGAGAAATTCCCCAAAGGCAAAGGCAGCCCCCCACATATAATGACTGTGAGTTAAGATGAAAATACAAACACAGAGATGAAATAGATTTAGCAAAGTGAGGCCCGACTTACTGAATAGACCGAGGATAGGAAAGATAGCTTTGCGGTCAACACAAAAACCTACAAACAACCACGCAGAGGGGCAAAAAGACCCTCCACACCGACTAACGGTACGGAGGTGCTCCCTCTGCGTCTCAGAGCTTCCAGCAAGCAAGCAAAACAAAAAAAGCAAGCTGGACAGAAAATATAGCAACAAAAGTAACACAAGCAGAACTTAGCTTATGCTGACCAGACAGGCCACAGGAACGATCCAGGAGGAAGCAAGACCAATACTAGAACATTGACTGGAGGCCAGGATCAAAGCACTAGGTGGAGTTAAATAGAGCAGCACCTAACGACTTAACCTCATCACCTGAGGAACTCAGAAGCCGCAGTACCACTCGTGACCACAGGAGGGAGCTTGATCACAGAATTCACAACAACTGGGTGTCTTAAATGCCTCATAAGAGATTCAAAGTGATATTGAAGGGATTAACAGAAGTGATCCCATAGCATGGCATTTATACCACCAGCATCTGTCCGGAACGGTGAGCGCTAAGCTCCTACACCATCTCCGGCACATGCACCTAGGCAATTCTGAAATAAAAAAAAAACAGCAAAACAAAGCACACAGTAATTCTAAAAACCACAATGATATGCAAAAAAAAACACAAAATCACTAATCGTGGGTTTTAAATACTAGTTTACTACTAACACTGCACAAGTCTGTTCTCGAAGAAAAATGTGCTATGTGTGAACATAAGCCAAAAAGCTGTGTGAAACCCAAGAATAGTCAAAGGACATTGCTGTGCACATGGTCAATCTTTTGTAAGAAGTAGCATGATAATTCTTAGGGCTCATACCCATCCGCCCGAATAAAATCGGTCCAATGTTGTTCATGCAAGTGGCATGCGATTTTCATGCAAGTACAATATGATTTTTTTTCTCACCTAGCATCCGTCTGACATCCTAATGACATGCTTATGAAATCCATATGCAACGTGATTTTAACATTAGCTTTTGCATATAGCAAAAGCCCTACTTTTCAAAGTAAATATTCTTCAATACATATATAGATAGATAGATACAAATATGTATAATTAGTACTGTGCATGTATAGTTTACTGTACATGTATTTAATTAGAAATTACTCACGCCATAGCAGTGACATCAGTTAGGTAAACTGAGTTCATCGACTAAAAACTCTGCTCACCTTATTGATGTAATTGACTATGTGGTTACTAATTGAGGCATCTTATACACTGCATGCAGAATTATTAGGCAAGTTGTATTTTAGAGGATTATTTTTATTATTGATCAACAACTATGTTCTCAATCAACCCAAAAGACTCATAAATATCAAAGTTTAATATTTTTGGAAGTTTTTTTTTTTTTTTTTTTAGATTTGGCTATCTTAGGAGGATATCTGTTTGTGCAGGTAACTATTACTGTGCAGAATTATTAGGCAACTTAATAAAAACCAAATATATTCCCATCTCACTTGTTTATTTTCACCAGGTAAACCAATATAACTGCACAAAATTTAGAAATAAACATTTCTGACATGCAAAAACAAAACCCCCCAAAATTAGTGACCAATATAGCCCCCTTTCTTTATGATGACACTCAGCAGCCTTCCATCCATAGATTCTGTCAGTTGCTTGATCTGTTTACGATGAACATTGTGTGCAGCAGCCACCACAGCTTCCCAGACACTGTTCCGAGAGATGTACTGTTTTCCCTCCCTGTAGATCTCACATTTTATGAGGGACCACAGGTTCTCTATGTGGTTCAGATCAGGTGAACAAGGGGACCATGTCATTATTTTTTCTTCTTTGAGACCTTTACTGGCCAGCCATGCTGTGGAGTAGTTGGAGGCATCTGATGGAGCATTGTCCTGCATGAAAATCATGTTTTTATTGAACGATACCGACTTTTTCCTATACCACTGCTTGAAGAAGTCTTCCAGAAACTGGCAGTAGGTCTGGGAGTTGAGCTTCACTCCATCCTCAACCTGAAAAGGTCCCACAAGTTCATCTTTGATGATACCAGCCCATACCAGCAGGGCCGGCGTCAGCACCCGGCGCACCTGGGCAAATGCCGGGGCCCTACAGAGAGAGGGGGGCCCACTCACGCTGTCATAGATACAGCTGGGAGAGCAGAGCAGGAGATAACATGCTCTCTCAGCCCACAAAGTCACTGCTGGCTGCGTTCTCTTAACCCCTATGTGCCTGCTCTGACACAAGCATCTTCTCACTCAGTGCAGCCAGGCAGGCACACATAGGGGTTAAGAGAAGGCAGCCAGTGTGACATTGTTTGTGGGCGGAGAGAGCACGTTCTCTGCTCTGATCTCCGCCCCTGGCTGGCTGCCGTGCTGCTGAAGTTATGAGGCAGATTCCGGAGGAGCTCCTAGTCCTACCAGTGCCTGAGTGAGTGGCACTGCTATATACTACGTGGGCTGCGCTGCTATATACTACGTGGGCTGCGCTGCTATATACTACGTGGGCTGTGCTATATGCTACGTGGGCTGCTATATACTACGTGGGCAGTGTTATATACTACATGGCTGTGTTTATATGCGATCATGAATCGGGGTATGTGTTAAAGGTGGGGCCCACTGAGACTCTTTCGCCCGGGGCCCTCAAAAACCTGGAGCCGGCCCTGCATACCAGTACCCCACCTCCACTTTGCTGGCATCTGAGTCGGAGTGGAGCTTTCTGCCCTTTACTGATCCAGCCTCTGGCCCATAAAGAGTCACTCTCTTCATCAGTCCATAAAACCTTTGAAAAGTCAGTCTTAAGACATTTCTTGGCCCAGTCTTGACATTTTATCTTATGTTTCTTATTCAAAGGTGGCCGTTTTTCAGCCTTCCTTACCTTGGCCATGTCCCTGAGTATCGCACACCCTGTGCATTTTGTTACTCCAGTAACGTTGTAGCTCTGAAATATTGGACAACTGGTGGCAAATGGCATCTTGGCAGCTTCACGCTTGATTTTCTTGAATTCATGGGCAGTTATTTTGCGCCTTTTTTGCCCAACACGCTTCTTGCGACCATGTTGGCTATTTTCCAAGAAACTCTTGATTGTTTGTTGATAACACTTCAAAAGTTTGGCAATTTCAAGACTGCTGCATCCCTCTGCAAGACATCTAACAATTTTGGACTTTTCAGAGCCCATCAAATCTCTCTTCTGACCCATTTTGCCAAAGGAAAGGAAGTTGCCTAATAATTAAGCACACCTTATATAGGGTTTTGATGTCATTAGACAACACCCCTCCTCATTACAGAGATGCACATCACCTGTTTTACTTATTTTGAAGTTGGCTCTCAAGCCTGAACAGCTTGGAGTAGGACAACATGTATAAAAAGTATCATGTGATCCAACAAACAACTTGCCTAATAATTATGCACGCAGTGTAGATGCCTCTCTATTAGTAACCCCTGGGCTTGATGTCAGCTGGCAATACGAAGCTGACGGCAACCCCATTACTATTACATCTCTTGCCACCACACCAGGGCAAGTGGGAAGAGGGAAGGCTAAGCTCTGATTGCCGCGCCTTATGGATGCGCCTTTTGTGGGGCAGCCGAGAGCTGATGTTTTTAGTCTGGGTTATCCATGAACCCTTCCTTGGCTATTAATATCAATCAACAACTTTCTGCCCTGCCTTTGCTAATTATTAACTATAGGCGGGACCAACGTCATTTTTTTGGCAGGTCCCCCATTTTAATAACCAGTAAAGGCTAAGTATACAGCTGTGAGCTGATAGCCTGGGAAGCTTCATGGATATTACCCCCTTCCCAGGCTAGAAACATGTGCCCCCTGGTGTCCAATTTCCTTCTGCTGGTTATTAAGTTTCAGGGGACCCTATGCCATTTTTTTGTTCAGTTATTTAATTAGCTAAATCTAATAACATTAAACTGCACATGCACTGTACTAATTATGTATGTGACTGACATCTCTCTACCTTTCTATTCAAGGCATATATATCTATTCTATTTTGACGGGTTACACAGTGAATTTACTGTACTCAACTGATGAAATGTTGGGTTTTCTAGGAGATGAATGCATAAAAATCAGACGGCACATGCATGGTTCGTGTGCTACGCGATTTATTTATTTTTTCTCGTTCCCATTGACTTACATTGGTGAGTTACATCTGATGTACGTGGCTACTCACAGCGTGCTGCAATTTGTTTTCTCAGGCTGATCTGAGCTGAGAAAAAAATCACAGATGAACAGGGAAACACAGAGTAACATTAGTCAGAGTGCAATCCATTTTTTGTTTATTGTATTGCACTCGTCTGTTTTTCTCACACATGAGTATGAGCCCTTAAGAATGCTTAAGGCCCCACCTCAAAAAACGACAGTGATGCCTTTTTCAGGATAAAAACCACTGGTGTTTTCTGTTGCAGAGTGCGTCTTCTTGCAGTCACCGCTGTACTTAGGAAAGCTTCAATCAGCAAGATATCTTGAGTAAACAGTATTTACTTCATACTGGATAAACATGAGATACAATTCAGTGTCACACAGTCCGTGCACTGAAGACAACACATTCATGAAGAAAAGCAAAACCGAAAGTAAGAAAACAACCAACCACTGAGAGCTTCCCTCCCCACATTACAGCAAGTATATGACTTTACACACTATCGCTATCTGCTGTCTGGTTAGTATAAAGTCCTCCTTTCACTTATAATAAGTCCTAATCTGTTGCATATGCCAACACCCTTTCTCAACAGTAAGGACTTATTCAATCAAACCCAACTTTTTTATTAGTCTCTGATGTTTATCAGCATTCAACACCTTCGTGAAAATGTCTGCTGTCATTTCTTCAGTATTTGGTAGCATATTTTGCTCACTGTTCATCTCTTTGAGATAATTAGTTTCCATTGGAGACTTTACTGTTTTTGCATCTTTTAATCCAAATTTTTCTGTTATGTCTTGAATCATATGATTTTGATTCAGTAGGAAACTTCCATCTTCTTCTCTTTCTACTTGTATTCCTAGATATTGTTTTACATTTCCCAAGTCTTTGATTTCGAAATGTCGCTTCAGGATTTTTAGAATGTTTTTGTTATCCCTTTCTTGTTCAAAACAAATCAAAATATCGTCTACATGTATGAGTATATAAATCCATCTATTAATCAGCCTTTTTGTGTATAAGCATGGATCAGCTTTGCTTCTTTGAAATTTTTCATTTGTAAGTACTTCCGTGATTTTGTCATTCCACGCTTTAGCTGCTTGCATTAAACCATATATGCTTTTCTGTAGTTTACAAACTTTGTTTGGATTTCTTTCATCTTTGAATTCCTGGAGGTTGTTCCATATAAATGTCTTCTGTTAAATCTCTATTCAGAAAAGCTGTCTTTACATCCAGATGTCTCAGTTGCATCTGTTTCATTGCTGCAACTGTAAGTAAAGTTCTTATTGTAGTGTGTTTGACAACTGGAGCAAATGTTTCATCATAGTCTTCTCCATATTTTTGAGAATACCCTTTAGCTACGAGTCTTGCTCGGTATCTTTCAGCTGTGCCATCTGTTTGGTATTTAACTTTAAAAATCCATTTACATCCTATGGTTTTTCTTCCTTCTGGTAAATCTGTCAGTGTCCATGTATTTGAATCTTGCATGGATTTAATTTCTGTTTCTGTTGCTTCTATCCATTTATTAGCTTCTTCTACAGGCAGTTTAGATATTTCTTCCCAAGAAGTAGGCTCATAGCTTTTCTTGTGCTTGTCTTGTATGAGAGACGTTTTGGTGGTTTTCCTTTGTTCTCTCTCATTGAACGTCTTGGTTCTGTGTCTGTTTGTAGTTGTGATTCTTCACTTTCAGTATTTTGTTCTTCATTAACTTCTACTTCTTTCTCATCAGATATTTCTTCAGTTGTGTCATTATTGGTTTTCTCATTTTTTGTTTCAACTGAAATCATAATGTCTTCATTTAAATCTTCAATGAATGTCACACTGTTACTCACCGTAACTGTCTGTTTTGGGATCTAGGATTCTGTATCCTTTGCAATTTTCACTATATCCAACAAATATTCCTTCCACGGATCTGTTTTGAAGTTTGGAACGTTTTTCTGTTGGAATGAATATGAAAACTTTACATCCAAAAACTTTTAAATGATTGACACTTGGTTTTATACCTTGCCACAGTTCATATGGAGTTTTCGTCAGATTTCTGCAAAAAAGTCGGTTCTGTAGATAAGTAGCTGTCATTGCTGCCTCACCCCAATATTTCTCTGGTAGTTTGGAATCCGTCAGCATACATCTTATCATCTCTGTTAGAGTTCTGTTTTTCCTTTCTGCTACTCCATTTTGTTCAGGTGTGTGTTAGGAGTCGAGTTTCCTCTGCTGCACAGGGGGAATCTCGATCCGTCTCCGCTGCGGTCTCCCATTCTCCTCCAGCTGCAGTGGAGTCTGCTCAGCAGGGACGTTGCTCCCAGTGTCTTGCTCGCTCTCACTCTGTACAGAGAGTTACTGCTGCTTCTTCAGCTCCTGCCATTAAAGTCAGTGCTGGTCAGCGGCGAGCGGACTTCCCTGGGACTATGTCCTTGTTTGCACACACTGAGCATGCCCAGAACAAGATCTTCCGTTGGAGATCGAGGGTCATGTGCTCTGGCTCTGCAGCGCATTCCATTGGTCCTCTTGGCAGGCCCTGGAAGGGCAAAGTTTCTGTGGCCACTTCCTGTCCTGCAATTATATAAACTGCGCATGACCGCACGGCCATGCGCTAGTGTACAATTGAATACGTGTGTTTGTTGTGAGTGCAAGTCGTTCATTAAATACCCCTACCCTATTGTATGACTGTTCGCGTATGGAGTATGGCTGCTATCTAGCGCCCGACAAATCACTCAACGTGTCACACACGTATCAGCGTCTATTGCTGTGACCGCCAGTGCGGCGCCACGCGCCAGTAGTGCGCTTCCTGACCCACGTCTGGGTGCTTAGTGGTGCCTGCCAGCACGGCACAGTTCGCACTTCGGTGCTCTAATTATAAGAGTTGCCTAACACACCCTGTTGCGGTGTTGTGTCAGCAAGTGGTCTAATCGGACTTCAATCCTAGTTGGGGTTAAGTTCGCTGACTGCTTGCTCGCCTTCTATGTGCGGTACCGCGATCCTGTGACGCAACAGGATCGCTTCCTTCACGTTGGGTGAAGTTTAACCCACGCGAGTATACTTATGAGTACCGCCATATAGTCCGTCATTACTCAGCAGCAGGTTCCATCTCTGCACGGTGGACCCCGGGCTACGAACGCACCGTACACTATCAGTCTTATTATTTGGTGCGTTCCGCTAGCCCTAACATTACACTAGCGCCAGGGTCTGGCTAGTGATGACGGACAAACAGCAATCCCTGCGGTATATACAGCAGCTGGAGGGTAGGTTGGCGGCTCTCGAGAGCGCAACCTCAGCTGTGGATGTTACCGCAGTTGCTGTACAGGCTGCCAGCGTGGCTGCAGCAACTTTGTCCATTGCCACCCCTGTTCCGACATTTTCTCGCCTCCCGCTGCCAGAAAAATTTTCTGGTAATAGCAAATTTTGTAGGGGATTCGTGAGTCAGTGCTCTATTCATCTCGAGCTTCTGGCTGCACGTTTCCCCACAGAGCGGGCTAAGGTGGGATTTATTGTGTCTCTATTGTCGGACAGGGCGTTGGAATGGGCTACGCCGCTGTGGGAGCGTGGCGATCATGTGGTGCAGAGTGCTCCTCTGTTTTTGAGCACTTTAAAACAGGTCTTTTTAGGACCTCAAGTCACCCATGACACTGCGCTCCAACTGCTGGCATTAACTCAGGGTGAGTCCTTGGTCAGTCATTTTGCCGTCCAATTCCGCACTTTAGCATCTGAGCTGGAATGGTCGGATAAAGCTCTTATCCCCATATTTTGGAGGGGCTTGGCTGACCATGTAAAGGACGCTCTGGCCACTAGGGAGATTCCTGCCACACTGGAGGAGTTAATAACAGTCTCCACTCGAATTGACCTCCGTTTTAACGAGCGGAGGTTAGAGCGAGCCCAGTGTAGGCAGAGGTTTCGGCTGGCTCCTACTTTCTGCCAAACCTCTGGAATCTCCGGTCCTGGTTCCTGAGTCACATGAGGCCAGGGAGGTGTCACAAGCGGGACCTAAGTCCCGGACCGCTTGTGCACTCAGGGTCTGTCATGTTTGCCAGCAGTCTGGACATTTAGCCACCAGATGTCCTCAGCGGTCGAGGAAACGTCAGCGTCTAGTGGTCGTAGGTGGAGGTACACTAGACACGGCGACGTTTGCCTCTAAATTGTCCTTTAAGGGGACAATTACTATAGGCTCATTCTCCCACTCGGTAGAGCTCTGCGTGGATTCTGGGGCGGAGGGCAATTTTATGTCTTCTGCCTTCGCCCAACGCCACGCAATACCTCTGGTTGTGCTAGCTCAACCTGTAACGGTACGAGTGGTGAATGGGTCGACTCTGCCCTCACAGATAACTCACCAGACCATCCCTTTTACTCTGTCCATGTCGCCATCTCATCAGGAGATTATTTCTCTGCTCGTCATTCCAGAGGGAATTGATGAAGTCCTGTTGGGAATACCTTGGCTACGGTACCACTCTCCTCATATCGAGTGGTCCTCAGGCATAATTCTGGGATGGGGTGAATCTTGTGGGGGTAGGTGTCAGAGGGAGTGCGTTCAGGTAGCTACAACTGAGGTACCTGCAGATCTTTCCTCTCTCCTCAAGCAGTATTGGTCGTATGCAGACGTATTCTCCAAAAAGGCGGCGGAGACCCTTCCGCCCCATCACCCCTATGACTGTCCTATTGTGCTGAGCCTCCCCGGGGTCGAGTCTATCCGCTATCTCTCCCGGAGACGGAGGCAATGTCACAGTACATGGAAACAGGAACACATGGGCTACTTGCACAGTGAACAAGTCTGTATGATCATGTTCACACACCACCAAGAAACCTGAAGACACAAAAGAGAATAGTAAAACCAAAAACACTCAGTTTGAAAAAATGTTGCAGTAATCCGCAAGTGCTAGTAAAAGATGTAAAAAACAGGGTATTTGGTTGATACGTTTTTTGCAAAAAATGTATACTAAGCTGCTCTACCAATCTTCACGGTATACCCTTATCAGAGCAGTCCTAACTAATGTATGCAATCCCTATCTGATGTATTTAAAAACCTGATCATCTGTATATAACCTGTGTGAACAGGGTTCAGAGAGGAAAAAATCCATGTGTGCATACAGGGTAGAACAGCTTTTGTGCAGATAGCCCAAGAGGAGTGGTGGAACTCCCCAGTCTTGTAGACACAAGAGAACAATTATGGAAACAGGAACACATGGGCTACTTGCACAGTGAACAAGTCTGTATGATCATGTTCACACACCACCAAGAAACCTGAAGACACAAAATGTCACAGTACATCCAGGAAAATCTGGCAAGAGGGTTCATCAGGAAGTCAGTGTCACCTGCTGGGGCAGGGTTCTTCTTCGTGCAGAAGAAGAGTGGGGAATTGCGTCCATGCATAGACTACAGGGGTCTTAACGCCATCACCGTTAAGAATAAATACCCTTTGCCTTTGATATCTGAACTGTTTGATAGGCTTCGGGGAGCAAGGGTATTTACTAAATTAGATCTGCGGGGTGCTTACAACCTGATTCGCATCCGTGAGGGGGACGAATGGAAGACGGCTTTTAACACCAGGGATGGGCACTATGAATATCTGGTGATGCCCCAGCCGTTTTCCAAGACTTTGTGAACGATATCTTCCGGGATATGCTTTCCACCTCGGTCGTAGTCTATCTGGATGAGATTCTCATCTACTCTCCAGATATTGACTCCCACCGGAGAGATGTTTGCAAAGTCTTCGACCTCCTTCGGGCAAACTCCCTCTATGCCAAGTTGGAGAAGTGTATGTTTGAGCAGGAGTCCTTACCTTTCCTAGGCTACATCATCTCAGCCCAGGGATTGGCTATGGATCCTGCCAAACTACAGGCTGTGATGGACTGGCAGGAACCCCATTCTCTTAAAGCGGTGCAGCGCTTTATGGGGTTCATCAATTATTATCGCCAGTTCATCCCGCATTTCTCAACTTTGGTAGCTCCCTTGGTTGCCCTCACCAAGAAGGGGGCGAATCCCAAATTGTGGTCTGAGGAGGTCTCCAAGGCTTTTATCTCTATAAAGTCACACTTCGCTAGCGCTCCCATTCTTCATCGCCCCGATGTTGATAAGCCATTTATCATGGAGGTGGATGCTTCTTCTGTTGGTGCTGGAGCAGTCCTCTTCCAAAAGGATGCTCAAGGTCGGAAGCATCCTTGCTTCTTTTTCTCCAAGACCTTCGCACCAGCAGAGAGGAATTATTCCATCGGGGACAGGGAGTTTCTAGCCATGAAGTTGGCTTTCTCGGAGTGGAGACATCTCTTGGAGGGAGCACGTTTTCCCTTCCAAGTCTTCACAGATCACAAAAATTTGGTTTATCTGCAGACAGCTCAGCGGTTGAATTCTCGCCAGGCCAGATGGTCCTTGTTCTTCTCCCGGTTTCATTTCACCCTCCATTTCCTTTCTGGGGAGAAGAACATTCGGGCCGACGCTCTCTCTCGCTCTGTTGTGTCATCTGCGGAGGTGGAGGAGGAGCCTCGGCTTATTGTCCCCACCGAGAGTTTGAGAACCGTGGCCCCGGTTTCGCTGGAATCTGTGCCCCCGGGCAAGACTTTTGTTCCATCTAGTTTGCGACCGGAGGTTCTCTCTTGGGCACACTCGTCCAGGGTGGGTGGACATTTTGGTACTAAAAGGACATCAGAGTTACTGGCGAGGACATACTGGTGGCCGCATATGGCTCGTGATGTCGCGGAGTACGTTCGGGCGTGTGTCTCTTGCGCCAGGAACAAGACTCCTCGGCAACGGCCAGCTGGTTTGCTTTATCCTCTGCCCGTGGCTGACAGGCCCTGGGAGATGGTCGGGATGGACTTTGTGGTTGGCTTACCCAAGTCTCGTAATTGCACCATTATCTGGGTGATCACCGATCATTTTTCCAAAATGGTGCATTTGGTGCCTCTTCCACGGCTACCATCTGCACGGGCGTTGGCTGTCTTGTTTATCAAGCATATCTTTCGCTTACACGGTATGCCAGACAAAATTGTTAGTGACCGGGGTCCCCAGTTTGCGTCTCGATTCTGGAGGGAGCTATGTCGTCTACTCAGTATTGAGTTAAATCTCTCTTCGGCATATCATCCCGAGACGAATGGGTTGGTAGAAAGGGCCAACCAGACTCTGGTCACATATCTGCGACATTTTGTTTCTGCCAGACAGGATGACTGGGCATCCTTGCTACCGTGGGCAGAGTTTGCACTTAACAATGCCGTAGCCGACTCCACCGGTCAGACTCCATTCCTCTTAAATTACGGCCAGCATCCGCGTGTTCCTGTGCCCATGCCTGTGTCTTCCGCTGATCCCAGGGTGGCAGACTGGGCTGTGGAGGCACGGGACATTTGGGATCGCACGCAGGATGCCATTCAGGCCTCCAAGGAGAGAATGAGGTCCTCCGCCGATGTTCATCGGCGCCCCGCTCCGACTTTTGCCCCTGGCGACTTGGTGTGGCTCTCCGCCCGTAACATCAGGCTGCGAGTTGAGTCCACTAAGTTTGCTCCTCGCTACTTGGGTCCCTTCAAGGTTCTCGAACAGGTTAATCCTGTGGTCTACCGCCTGGCTCTTCCTCCACGCTTGGGTATCACCGACACCTTTCATGTGTCCCTCTTGAAACCCGTATACATGTCCCGGTTTTCCGAGTCATCTGCCGGGACATCGGGTTCGTCTACGGACGATTACGAGGTGAACGCTATTTTGGGGTGCAAGGTGGTATGCGGCAAAAAGTTTTATTTGGTGGATTGGAAGGGTTATGGTCCAGAGGACAGGTCTTGGGAGCCTGCTGAAAACATTCGGGCCCCACAGCTCATTGCTGCCTTCGAGCGTAGCGAGGCCCAAGGAGGGGGGGGCCCTAGGAGGGGGGGTAATGTTAGGAGTCGAGTTTCCTCTGCTGCACAGGGGGAATCTCGATCCGTCTCCACTGCGGTCTCCCATTCTCCTCCAGCCGCAGTGGAGTCTGCTCAGCAGGGACATCGCTCCCAGTGTCTTGCTCGCTCTCACTCTGTACAAAGAGTTACTGCTGCTTCTTCAGCTCCTGCCATTAAAGTCAGTGATGGTCAGCGGCGAGCGGACTTCCCTGGGACTAAGTCCTTGTTTGCGCACACTGAGCATGCCCAGAACAAGATCTCCCGTTGGAGATCGAGGGTCATGTGCTCTGGCTCTGCAGCGCATTCCATTGGTCCTCTTGGCAGGCCCTGGAAGGGCAAAGTTTCTGTGGCCACTTCCTGTCCTGCAATTATATAAACTGCGCATGACCGCATGGCCATGCGCTAGTGTACAATTGAATACGTGTGTTTGTTGTGAGTGCAAGTCGTTCATTAAATACCCCTACCCTATTGTATGACTGTTCGCGTATGGAGTATGGCTGCTATCTAGCGCCCGACAAATCACTCAACATGTCACACACGTATCAGCGTCTATTGCTGTGACCGCCAGTGCGGCGCCACGCGCCAGTAGTGCGCTTCCTGACCCACGTCTGGGTGCTTAGTGGTGCCTGCCAGCACGGCACAGTTCGCACTTCGGTGCTCTAATTATAAGAGTTGCCTTAACACACCCTGTTGCGGTGTTGTGTCAGCAAGTGGTCTAATCGGACTTCAATCCTAGTTGGGGTTAAGTTCGCTGACTGCTTGCTCGCCTTCTATGTGCGGTACCGCGATCCTGTGACGCAACAGGATCGCTTCCTTCACGTTGGGTGAAGTTTAACCCACGCGAGTATACTTATGAGTACCGCCATATAGTCCGTCATTACTCAGCAGCAGGTTCCATCTCTGCACGGTGGACCCCGGGCTACGAACGCACCGTACACTATCAGTCTTATTATTTGGTGCGTTCCGCTAGCCCTAACAGTGTGTATGGAACCGTTTTCTGGTGTTCTATTCCATTTTGTCTTAAGTAGTCTTCTATTCTGTGACCTGTAAATTCACCTCCATTATCACTTCTGATGACAATTGGCTTCCTTTGAAATTTGTTACTTGATCTTGTTACATAGTCTACAAGTTTATCAAAAACTTCACTTTTGTTTTTAATTAAGTATGTGACTGTGTATCTTGAGTAATCGTCTATAAAAGTCAACATGTATCTATTGCCTCCTGATGTAGTCACTTTCATGGGTCCACATACGTCAGTATGCACCAAATCAAGTGGTCTTTCGCTTTTCATCCCACTTTCTTTTGGAATAGATATCCTTGTGGCTTTGGATTTTATACAACAATCACATCTTATGGTAATTGAGCAATCTGATATCTTTAAATCTTTTGTCAATTCTTTTCTCTGTAGTTCCCTTATACTGTCAGGGTGTCTATGTCCTAGACGTCTATGCCACATGTGAATACAGTTTTTGTGATCATGTGTACATACCTTCATCTGTTCCTTTGGTGTGTCAAAATGATATAATTGTTCATCTGCCTTGACTTTGGTTATCACCTTGTTTCCTGCAATAATTGCACACTCATTGTCTTTGAATTTCACTGTAAGACCTTTTGCTGTTAAACGTTTCACAGATAATAATCCGCCTTCCAATTTTGGAACATACAACACATCTTGTACAAGTATCTTTGAATCTTGTCCGAACTTGTTTGAACAATTTAGCATACCTTGTCCGATACCATCTGCGGTTATTTTGCTTCCATCTGCGAGATAAATGGCTTCTTTCTTATCTAAATCAAGATCAGTAAAGAAATTCTTGTCACTTGTCATATGACTCGTTGCTCCTGAATCAATAAACCAACCAAGTGATGATTTCTTGTCTGTTACTTTAAATGTGCCATTCCAATTATTCTCACATGAATCGGAAATTGTGTTTTTTACTTTCTCTGTATGCTTTTTATGTTGTAATTTTTGTTGTTCTGCTTTCCATATGGTACAGTCTTTCTTTAAATGACCTTTTTTCTTACATCTGAAGCATTCTCTTGTCTCTTTATTATAGGGTTTTTGGAATTCTGTATCTTTAAGAGCGTTTTCATTGTTCTTTTCAGTAGAAGAATCATTTCTTTGTTCTTTTCTTCTCTGATATTCATCTATTAGTCTTGTTTTCACAAAATCTAATGTAATGTCAGTTTCTGGTCTCGTCTCAAGGGCATTTATCAAGGCTGTATACGAATCTGGTAAACTGCACAACAATATAGCTGCTACATGACTTTCTTTAATATCTTCACCAATAGATCTTAGCTGTGATATCACTTCCATCATTGAGAATATGTGCTTCTGCATATCGTCATTTGCACTCAATCTCATACTGTACAGCTTTCTTAATAAAAACAACTTGTGATTCAAGGTAGGTCTTTCATACAGTTTTCTTAATGCTTCCCACATTCCCTTAGCTGTTTCTTCATTTCTTATATGTATTAATTGAGCATCATCCACTAATAAGCTAATGGTGGCTCTCGCTTGTATATCCTTCTTATCCCATGTCTGATTATCTTGATCTGGTCTTGCTGTAACAATTACTTCCCATAGATCATCCTTAGATAACAACATCTCTACTTTGAATTTCCATAACTAATAATTTTCACTATTCAGTTTAGCTACTGTAAATTTCAGTTCTGTGTTACTCATCATCTTTATATAGTTTTACTTGTTTAGAGAGTTGTACTGAAGATATTCTCCTGTATGTCCTGTGAATTCTCTGCAATTATATCCAGCTCCTGGGATGCTGAATTCCTCTGTCACTCTGTATCTGGATTTAGTTCCTTCTGTTTACAGAGCTTATCTGTGTGCTCTGTTATCTGGGCTATAAACCAGGATCCTTCTGCCTGAGCTTGTAGTGCAGACCTGTAGTGTCTGGGGTGCCTGGGTTGCCTGGGGTTATCTGGGGTGCCTGGGGTTATCTGGAGTTATCTGGGGTGCCTGGGGTGTCTGGGGTTATCTGGGGTGCCTGGGCCCATAACCTGTTGCAGAGTGCGTCTTCTTGCAGTCACCGCTGTACTTAGGAAAGCTTCAATCAGCAAGATATCTTGAGTAAACAGTATTTACTTCATACTGGATAAACATGAGATACAATTAAGTGTCACACAGTCCGTGCACTGAAGACAACACATTCATGAAGAAAAGCAAAACCGAAAGTAAGAAAACAACCAACCACTGAGAGCTTCCCTTCCCACATTACAGCAAGTATATGACTTTACACACTATCGCCATCTGCTGTCTGGTTAGTATAAAGTCCTCCTTTCACTTATAATAAGTCCTAATCTGTTGCATATGCCAACATTTTCGTGAGGTGGCTTTGCCTAAAAACCTGTGGATAAAAGACGACGTGTGCATGTTCCTTAAGGTTGTGTTCGCGCTGTCTACTAAATAATCCAGATATTTTTGGCCAGAACTCTGGTGTAAAGTGCTTTAAAAAATTGCTAAACTTTGGTACAACTCAGAGTTGCACAAAATGTTTGCAACCCTTTGGTGTTTTTACTCAAGTTTCTCCCAGCCCTGTAAAGATGGGCAGAGCTGGGCAGGGAAAGGGGAGTGATGGGGGCTTGATGTCACAGCTTGTCTAATTCATGACAAGCTGTGGCATCCGCAATGCCAAAAATCTTACTTTACTAGACTGAGAAGTGCATGCCACTCATCAGACATTCCAGATTCTTTCATGCACGTCTGCTGTTGGGTTGAGAGAGTTCCAGAGTATGGGGGAAGCATGGGAGAAGTCTTGGATGCGGTTGTGGCAAGAAGAGATGAGAGGGGAGTAGAAAAGGAGATCTTGAGAGGATCGAAGGTTGCGTGTAGGTAAGTACCGGGAGACCATGTCACAGATATATGGAAGACACAGGTTGTGGATGGCTTTGTTTGCCATAGTAAGGGTTTTGAACTGGAGTCTCTGGGCGATAGGAAGCCAGTGAAGGGCTTGGCATAGGGGAGATGCTGGGGAATAGCCGGGAGACAGGTAGATTAGTCGGGCAGCAGGGTGTAGGATGGATTGGAGTGGTGCCAGAGTGCTAGAGGGGAGGCCAGAGAGTAGGAGGCTGCAGTAGTCAAGGCAAGAGATGATAAGGGCATGCACTAGTGATTTTGTGGTTTCGTGGTCAAGGAATGCGCGGATCCGGGAAATATTTTTGAGTTTGAGACAACAGGAGGAGGCAAGGGCTTGGTTATGTGGCTTGAAAGAGACGGCAGAGTCAAGGATCACCCCGAGGCACCAAGCATGCGTGACTGGGGAAAGTGAGCAGCTATTGACATTGATGGATAGGAAGAAACTTACTGATTGCTAAGAGTCTGACATCTGTGACCACCAGTGATCCTGAGAACAGGGTCCTGGATCCCAGGAACCATGTTCTGCAGAGCCCTGTTGTGACTGGAGCATGCTTCACCTCCAATCCATTCATTGCCTGTAAGACTGTCTAAATATTAACGGTGTACATAGGCTACATTACTTTAACATTTGTAAATTATTCCTTTATTTGTGTCACGCATGGAATGACATATGTATGACATATACATATATATATATATATATATATATCTATATATATATATATATATATATATATATATATATATACAGTACAGACCAAAAGTTTGGACACGCCTTCTCATTTAAAGATTTTTCTGTGTTTTCATGACTATGAAAATTGGTAAATTCACACTGAAGGCATCAAAACTATGAATGAACACGTGGAATTATATACTTAACAAAAAAGTGTGAAACAACTGAAAATATGTCTTATATTCTAGGTTCTTCAAAGAAGCCACCTTTTGCTTTGATGACTGCTTTGCACACTCTTGGCATTCTCTTGATGAGCTTCAAGAGGTAGTCACCGGAAATGGTCTTCCAACAATCTTGAAGGAGTTCCCAGAGATGCTTAGCACTTGTTGGCCCTTTTGCCTTCACTCTGCAGTCCAGCTCACCCCAAACCATCAGGTCATCTGGCATAGCACCCCATCACTCTCCTTCTTGGTCAAATAGCCCTTACACAGCCTGGAGATGTGTTTGGGGTCATTGTCCTGTTGAAAAATAAATGATGGTCCAACTAAACGCAAACCGGATGGAATAGCATGCCGCTGCAAGATGCTGTGGTAGCCATGCTGGTTCAGTATGCCTTCAATTTTGAAAAAATCCCCAACAGTGTCACCACCAAAGCATCCCCACACCATCACACCTCCACCTCCATGCTTCATGGTGGGAACCAGGCATGTAGAGTCCATCCCTTCACCTTTTCTGCGTCGCACAAAGACACGGTGGTTGGAACCAAAGACCTCAAATTTGGACTCATCAGACCAAAGCACAGATTTCCACTGGTCTATTGTCCATTCCTTGTGTTCTTTAGCCCAAACAAGTTTCTTCTGTTTGTTGCCTGTCCTTAGCAGTGGTTTTCTAGCAGCTATTTTACCATGAAGGAATGCTGCACAAAGTCTGCTCCTAACAGTTGTTGTAGAGATGTGTCTGCTGCTAGAACTCTGTGTGCCATTGACCTTGTCTCTAATCTGAGCTGCTGTTAACCTGCCATTTCTGAGGCTGGTGACTCAGATAAACTTATCCTCAGAAGCAGAGGTGACTCTTGGTCTTCCTTTCCTGGGGCGGTCCTCATGTGAGGCCAGGTTCTTTATAGCGCTTGATGGTTTTTGCAACTGCACTTGGGGACACTTTCAAAGTTTTCCCAATTTTTGGGACTGACTGACCTTCATTTCTTAAAGTAATGATGGCCACTCATTTTTCTTTACTTAGCTGCTTTTTCTTGCCATAAAAATACAAATTCTAACAGTCTATTCAGTAGGACTATCAGCTGTGTATCCACCAGACTTCTGCTCAACACAACTGATGGTCACAACCACATTTATGAGGCAAGAAATCCCACTTATTAAACCTGACAGGGCTCACCTGTGAAGTGAAAACCATTTCCAGTGACTACCTCTTGAAGCTCATCAAGAGGATGCCAAGAGTGTGCAAAGCAGTCATCAAAGCAAAAGGTGGCTACTTTGAAGAACCTAGAATATAAGACATATTTTCAGTTGTTTCACACTTTTTTGTTAAGTATATAATTCCACATGTGTTAATTCATAGTTTTGATGCATTCAGTGTGAATTTACAATTTTCATAGTCATGAAAATATGAAAAAAATCTTTAAATGAGAAGGTGTGTCCAAACTTTTGGTCTGTACTGTATATATAAATATATATATATATATATATATATATATATACACACACACACACATATGTATTTCTATTTTCCTCTAGCATCATGGAGAGCTGAGGGTTAACAGTTTTTCCCATATTTGTGACCATCTATGCTGTCCTTATTGCCATATGTCACTGGCTGAACACCTAGAGTTCATACTTCCTCTAAACTCCCCGTTCAATAACGTCTCCTCGCATTCAGGAAGTCGAAATCAATATCGGAGCAGGTGGGCATCACACGCTGGCCACAGCAGGTCATCGGCCTAGGGAATTAAAGGGCCTTAACACGAAAGGCATCTGAGACCCCCACTGGGTCTGTCTGTGATGATATTAATAGTTGTGGGTTCTGGGTCCAGAACATAGCTCACCCCACACAATCCAGGCCTCCTGGAACACTTTATTTCTAATATATTTATAATTTGTAACTCTGATTTAGGAAAGAGCGTAAGACATATGTGCACTACAGTGATCTGAAATGGTGATGCAGTGATACCTTCTTCTATTTTCCCATAAATGCAATGGCTGTATTTTCTTTGGGTGTCTGTATGTAGACTAGAAAAATATTTAGAATTGAGAGTCCTCAGTGGTTGATACCTTTTAATGGCTAACTGAAAAGATGGTAACAAATTGCAAGCTTTCGAGACTACTCAGTTCCCTTCATCAGGCAAAGACTAATAGAAATTCTGAAGAATCACATATTTAAGCACAACACAGCACAGAAAAATGCCATAGATAAGACAGGTGACGTTAAGCAGAATTACCATTATGTGAGTGATAAACAGTTATGTCCATATATATTCTCCGATTGGGGTCTGGTTCTGTTGTGATGACCCCACATTGTCTGAGGAGCAAATTCCTTAGTTGATGTAAAAAGACATAAATCCATGCACCACATTCATTCATTCATTCATTAATTCCTGTATGTAGACTGCAGGGGACAGATGGAGGAGATTAGGCCTGCAGAACCAATGTACACAGATATTTCTAGTATGCTATAAGCAAGACATAAAGGTCGTCTGCATTGGAGCAGTAGAAAGGAAACAATCAGCATTTTCTAATAATAACTTGTATGTAAAGATGTCACTAAAGTTGATGCGAATCGGTTTGCATGACCCAGTCCATCGGCCATATGTTATAAAGGCAGATGTTGCAAAGTTGTTGTCCCACAAATATTTGGAATTGAGAGTCCTCAGTGGTTGATACCTTTTAATGGCTAACTGAAAAGATGGTAACTGGCTAACACGGTACCAAGATATATATCTTTCCTATTCCCCACAAATAGCATTTATCACTTGCTCACAGGTGATAGATGTTTGACTAGCTGAGGTTTTACTGATGGAATGCCCTCAGCTTCCTAGAATATGTGTCCCGTAACCCTGTGTGAATGAAGTGGCAGTGCACTCGTGTGATCACTTGTCCATTCACTTGTAAATTCATCTATAGCCGAAGCAATCACACCTTCGCACTACCATTCCCATAAAACTATTGGTCAGACTCTCATATCTACCTATACCATGGATAGTAGATAAATGCCACTGGTGGAACAGGGCCTTTAACATATTAAAGATCTGGCATCAAAAGCCATATTTTCTTGCTTTTGCTTCCCTGTGCGTCAGCAGCCATAAATGTATCTCTTCACCGACATTGCTGTATAATGCCTTGTTTTATGAAAGAGAAATAGTTATTTTTCATCTTGGTTTAGAGTAGCGGTGGGGACCCTCCAGACGTGGGCATTTCTTCCAGCCCCAGGCAGATTTTTTTATCGGCTACTCGCCCTTTAACTCATCCCTAGTATGTGTAAGGGGGTCATAAGAATGGTCTTGTGCCCTAAACATGTCCCGGTTAACTGTTTGTATATTGTTGTATTTAAGATGCCGTATCTAGTGCTGCTATGTACATCTACTATATAATTGTCTAAGGGTCACTTCCGTCTTTCTGTCTGTCTGCAACGGAAATCCCAAGTCGCTGATTGGTCGTGGCAAAACAGCCATGACCAATCAGCGACGGGCACAGTCAGGCCGAGAATTAGTCCCTCCCAATTCCACGCAGTCAGTGCCTGCTCCATACTCCCCTCCAGTCAGCTCTCACACAGGGTTAATGGCAGCGCCAACAGACCGCGTTATGCCGCGGTGTAATGCACTCTGTTAACGCTGCTATTAACCCTGTGTGACCAACTTTTTACTATTGATGCTGCCTATGCAGCATCATTAGTAAAAAGATCTAATGTTAAAAATAATAATAAAAAAAAAAAATACAGTAGTTATATACTCACCATCCGTCGGCCCCTCGGATCCAGAACAGGCCTTTCCTGCTCCTCGCGACGCTCTGGTGACTACTCCATGTATTGCGATCTCGCAAGATGATGACGTAGCGGTCTCACGAGACCACTACATCATCATCTCGCGAGACCGCAATGCACTCTTGGGACTGGAGCGCGCAAGGAGCACCGGTAAACGCTTCGCCTGGATCCGGGGGCCAACGGAAGGTGAGTATATAACTATTTTTTATTTTAATTCTTTTTTTTAACCGGGATTTGATGCCCACATTGCTCTATACTATGTCGGCTGTGCAATATACTATGTGAGCTGTGCAATATACTACGTGGGCTGTGCAATATACTATGTGGACTGTGCAATATACTACATGGGCTGTGCAATGTACTACATGGGCTGTGAAATATACTACGTGGGCTGTGCAATATACTATGTGGGCTGTGCAATATACTACGTGGGCTGTGCAATATACTGCGTGGGCTGTGCAATATACTATGTGGGCTGTGCAATATACTACGTGGGCTGTGCAATATACTACGTGGACTGAGCAAAATACTACATGGGCTGTGCAATATACTGCGTGGGCTGTGCAATATACTACGTGGGCTGTGCAATATACTTCGTGGACTGTGCAATATACTATGTGGGATGTGCAATATACTACATGGGATGTGCAATATACTACGTGGGCTGTGCAATATACTACGTGGGCTGTGCAATATACTATGTGGGCTGTGCAATATACTGCGTGGGCTGTGCAATATACTGCGTGGACTGTGCAATATACTACGTGGGCTGTGCAATATACTGTGTGGGCTGTGCAATATACTGCGTGGGCTGTGCAATATACTATGTGGGCTGTGCAATATACTACGTGGGCTGTGCAATATACTACGTGGGCTGTGCAATGTACTACGTGGGCTGTGCAATGTACTACGTGGGCTGCGCAATATACTACGTGGGCTGTGCAATATACTACGTGGCTGTGCTATATACTCCGTGGGCTGTGCTATATACTACGTGCTTGTGCTATACACTACGTGGGCTGTGTTATACACTACATGGGCTGTGTTTTATACTGAGTGCATGGGCTGTTATATACTACGTGAGCTGTGTTATATGCTACGTGGGCTGTTATACACTCCGTGGGCTGTGTTATATACTACGTGGCTGTGCTATATACTCCGTGGGCTGTGCTATATACTTTGTGTGCTGTGCTATATACTACGTGGCTGTGCTATATACTATGTGGCTGTGCTATATACTACGTGGCTGTGCTATATACTACGTGGCTGTGCAATATACTACGTGGCTGTGCAATATACTACATGGGCTGTTATATACTACGTGGTTGTGCTATATACTACATGGCCGGACGCGAAAAATCAGTGACTGGCGCAGTCCGGCCGCGAATTGGCACGGGATTTGAACCACGCTTCGCTAATTGGTTGCGGCCGGCCGAATCCTGTGTATTCAATGTCTTATTCTAAAATCTTCATAAATAAACTACATACAAATTCTAGAATACCCGATGCGTTAGAATTGGGCTACCATCTAGTATATTTATATACTGTCTTGGTGTATATGCTGTTTAATGTATATGATTATTTGGGGAAGTGCAGGACCTTAATTAGTACACTAGACGGGGTACTTCAGTGTATTTAGTTAATCTAGGAGGTACTTGCTGTGAGTAAGAAAGGGAATTTCCTGTTTTCTAGTCAGTGGAGCCTGGGAACTGAGACAGGCCAGTTGGGCCAGAGAGCCCAGGCAGTTCCATATGGCCCAAGAGCCCGGGGCAACATAGTAGGCCCCGCAACTTTCCAAGTGAGAAGCCCAGCTGTCCTGGGTAAGTGGGTCAGAAGTGCAGCAGAGAGAACAGCAGCAAAAAGAAGCAGTGACAGTGGTAGTGAGAGCAGGAGCTACAGCAAAAGTCACAGCAGGACAATAACGCAGGTCACTCCCAAAAATGTGGCAGCTTGCTACTTTGGCAGATGCCCTCATGTCTGGTGCCAAATGGACAAGGGAACTCCTAAGGGTAGTCAAGCTGGGCAGGGAGGACGCTGCAATACCGTGCTGGACGGAACATCCCAGGTACGAACTGGAGGACTTAGGGAATAGCACAGGGAAAGCGAAGTATATAAACTGTTTGGTACCCTGTGTTGATGCTGCAAAAGACATGGATGTGCTGAGAGAAGAAACCAGTAAAGTTATCTGTTTTAAACTTAATGTGGACTCTGTCTCTATTTGTGCAACAACACCAACAGCAGAACTACTTTGGACGCTCAGATGGGACCCTGAGGGTGCAGATGATGTAACCATTTACCAGCGACCGCAAAAAAAAGATTCTTCCTCTTGTTTTATTTTGGTCACTGTGAGATCCTATCACAGTGAACAAAATAAAAAATAGTAAATAACCCCCCCCCTTATCACCCCCCTAGTTAGGAAAAAATAATAAAATTAAAAAATTAATGTATTTCTATTTTCCAATTAGGGTTAAGGTTAGGGCTAGGGCTAGGGTTAGGGCTAGGGTTAGGGTTGGGGCTAAAGTTAGGGTTAGGGTTGGGGCTAAAGTTAGGGTTAGGGCTAGGGTTAAGGCTAGGGTTGGGGCTAAAGTTAGGGTTGGGGCTAAAGTTAGGGTTGGTGCTAAAGTTAGGGTTAGGGCTAGGGTTAAGGCTAGGGTTGGGGCTAAAGTAAGGGTTAGGGTTGGGTCTAAAGTTAGGGTTAGGGTTGGGGCTAAAATTAGGGTTAGAGTTGGGATTAGGGTTAGGGTTGGGATTAGGGTTAGGGTTGGTATTAGGGTTACGTTTTGGATTAGGGTTGGGTTTGGGATTAGGGTTAAGGTTAGGGTTGTGATTAGGGTTAGGTTTGAGGTTAGGGTTGATTATGATTAGGGGTGTGATGGGCTTAGGCATTTGATTTGGGTTAGGGTTGGGATTAGGGTTAGGGGTGTTTTGGGGTTACGGTTGGAGTTAGAATTGGGGGCTTTCCACTGTTTAGGTACATCAGGGGGTCTCCAAACGCGACAGCCAATTTTGTGCCCAAAAAGTCAAATGGTGCTCCCTCCCTTCTGAGCTCTGCTGTGCGCCCAAACAGTGGTTTACCCCCACATATGGGGTATCAGTGTACTCAGGACTAATTGGACAACAACTTTTGGGGTCCAGTTTCTTCTGTTACCCTTGCAAAAATAAAAAAAAATTGGCGGCTAAAAAATCATTTTTGAAGAAAAAAAAGGATTTTTTATTTTCATGGCTCTGCCTCAAACTTCTGTGAAGCACTTG
Source organism: Ranitomeya imitator (assembly GCF_032444005.1). Classification (NCBI taxonomy): domain Eukaryota; kingdom Metazoa; phylum Chordata; class Amphibia; order Anura; family Dendrobatidae; genus Ranitomeya; species Ranitomeya imitator. The sequence continues at coordinate 100,520,934 of NC_091290.1, forward strand.
GGCGTTCAAAATGCTCACCACATATCTAGATAAGGTCCTTGGGGGTCTAGTTTCCAAAATAGGGTCACTTGTGGGGAGTTTCTACTGTTTAGGTACATCAGGGGCTCTGCAAACGCAATATATTTTTTTTTATTTTCATGGCTCTACATTATAAATTTCTGTGAAGCAGTTGGGGGTTCATCATGCTCACTACACATCTAGATAAGCTCCTTGGGGGGGGTCTAGTTTCCAAAATGGGGTCACTTGTGGGGGGTTTCTACTGTTTAGGTACATCAGGAGCTCTGCAAATGCAACATGACGCCCGCAGACCATTCCATCAAAGTCAGCATTTTAAAACATCACTACTTCCCTTCTGAGCACCGATGTGTGCCCAAACAGTGGTCCCCCCCACATATGGGGTATCAGCGTACTTTTGTGATCCAATTTCTCCTGTTACCCTTGAGAAAATAAAAAATTACGAGCTAAAAAAATCATTTTTGAGGAAAAAAAAGGATTTTTTATTTTCATGGCTCTGCGTTATAAATTTCTGTGAAGCACTTGGGGGTTCAAAGTGCTCACCACACATCTAGATAAGTTCCTTAAAGGGTTTAGTTTGCAAAATGGGGTCACTTGTGGGGGGTTTCCACTGTTTAGGCACATCAGGGGCTCTCCAAACGCGACATGGCGTCCGATCTCAATTCCAGCCAATTCCGCATTGAAAAAGTCAAACGGAACATTTTATTTTCACGGCTCTACGTTATAAATTTCTGTGAAGCACTTGGGGGTTCAAAATGCTCACCAGACATCTCGATAAGTTCCTTAAGGGGTCTAGTTTCTAAAATGGTGTCACTTGTGGGGGGTTTCCACTGTTTAGGCACATCAGGGGCTCTCCAAACGCGACATGGCGTCCGATCTCAATTCCAGCCAATTCTGCATTGAAAAAGTCAAACGGAGCTCCTTCTCTTCCAAGCTCTGCCATGCGCCCAAACTGTGGTTTACCCCCACATATGGAGTATCGGCGTACCCAGGACAAATTGCACAACAATTTTTCTGATCTAATTTCTCCTGTTACCCTTGTGTAAATTAAAATTTAGGGGCAAAAAAATCATTTTTGTAGAAAAATGTGATTTTTTTTATTTTCACGTCTCTACGTTATAAACTTCTGTGAAGCACCTTGGGGGTTCAAAGTGCTCACCAGACATCTCAATAAGTTCCTTAAGGGGTCTAGTTTCTAAAATGGTGTCACTTGAGGGGGGTTTCCACTGTTTAGGCACATCAGGGGCTCTCCAAACACGACATGGCGTCCGATCTCAATTCCAGCCAATTCTGCATTGAAAAAGTCAAACGGTGCTCCTTCTCTTCCAAGGCCTGCCGTGCGCCCAAACAGTGGTTTACCCCCACATATGGGATATCAGCGTATTCAGGAGAAATTGCACAACAAATTTTGTTGTTCATTTTCTCTTTTTACACTTGTGAAAATAAAAAAAATTGGTTCTGAACTAAAATGTTTGCAAAAAAAGTTAAATGTTCATTTTTTCCATCCACATTATTTCAGTTGCAGTGGAGCACATCAAAGGTTAATAAACTTCTTGAATGTGGTTTTGAGCACCTTGAGGGGTGTAGTTTTTCAAATGGTGTCAAGTTTGGGTATTTTCTGTCAAGTGACTTTAAATGAGAGATGGTCCCTAAAAAAATGGTTTTGTAAATTTTGTTGTAAAAATGAGAAATCGCTGGTCAACTTTTAACCCTTATAACTTTCTAACAAAAAAATGTGTTTCCAAAATTGTGCTGATGTAAATTAGACATGTGGGATATGTTATTTATTAACTATTTTGTGTGACATATCTCTCTGATTTAAGGGCATAAAAATTTAAAGTTTAAAAATTGCAAAATGTAAAAAAAACGCGCTTCAGGGCAGAGGGACTCCATCTTGTAAAACTGCGGCTCATCTCTGACAGGTATATAACATTTTTTTTTAGAAACTCTGGGATGACCCACCTGTTTCTGATTCATAAAGGCACTTCATGCACTTCATTTAAGCACCTTAATATAGTGAGAATTGAGTCCCTAATTTATTTGCCTGTCAGCTACATCTAACATTGTCTGTGGGGGAGGGGTGACAAATAAAAAGCATGCAATGAATAGCAGCTAGAAATGTTGAACATCTCCCTAATTACCTAGAATTAAATATATTCTATTCATCTTCTTGAGCTGCTCTGGGATATCCAGCACAATATTGCCATTTATTCCCTTACATTAACAGCACCTTTCTGTATTTATTTTGCAGTTTTTTTCTGAAGGCTTTATATATATATATATATATTATTGTGAGATAAAAATAATTTTTTAAGGAAAAATATTTAACATACTTCTTTTTTTGGTCATCTGGATGATACACATCCTTGGTCAAATGGTTGATTTGTCATTGTGTTGGGAAGCAGCAGGGCTGGCGTCAGCACCCGGCGCACCCGGGCAAGTGCCGGGGCCCTGAGCAGGCAGGGGACCCACTCGGTGTCGGGGACACTGGCACGCTATAGTGACGGCCCCCGCGAGTGGCCCCCCGCCTGCTCTGGGCCCCAGCACTTGCGATACTTACCTCTCCCGGTTCCAGCGCTGCAGCGTCTTCCATCCTCTGACTGTGACATTCAGGTCAGAGGGCGCGATGACATCACCAGTGCGCGCCCTCTGCCTGAGCAGTCGCAGCACAGAGAGCCATATATACTGCCAGGGGGAAGGCTTCCTGTTTTCTGGGAATTTATCAGGCTGCCAATTTAGCTTACAAATACTGAGGTAAAAATACTGACCAAATAACGTGTGAACGCGGTCTAATACAGGAGGAGATGACATACAGATATATACTATATACAGGGGAGATGACACACAGATATATACTATTTACAGGAGAGATGACACACAGGTATTTACTATATATACACAGGAGCAGAAGACACACAGGTATATACTATATACAGGAGGAGATGACACACAGGTATATACTATATACAGAAGGAGATTACATACAGGTATATACTATATATAGGAGGAGATGACATACAGGTATATACTATATACTGTATATTGTGTGTATATATATATATATATATATATAAATATATGTATATAAAGTGTGTATATATATATATATATATATACTGTATGTATATATATATATATATAAATATATATATATACAGTTATATGAAAAAGTTTGGGCACCCCTATTAATCTTAAGCTTAATGTTTTATAAAAATTGCTTTTTTGGAACAATTATTTCAGTTTCATATATCTAATAACTGTTGGACACAGTAATGTTTCTGTCTTGAAATGAGGTTTATTGTACTAACAAAAAATGTGCAATCTGCATTCAAACAAAATTTGACAGGTGCATAAGTATGGGCACCCCACCAGAAAAGTGACATTAATATTTAGTAGTTCCTCCTTTTGCAAAAATAACAGCCTCTAGTTGCTTCCTGTAGCTTTTAATGAGTTCCTGGATCCTGGATGAAGGTATTTTTGACCATTCCTCTTTACAAAAAAAATCCAGTTCAGTTAAGTTTGATGGTCGCCGAGCATGGACAGCCCTCTTCAAATGATCCCACAGATGTTCAATTATATTCCGGTCTGGGGACTGGGATGGCCATTCCAGAGCAGTGTAATTGTTCCTCTGCACGAATGCCTGAGTAGATTTGGAGTGGTGTTTTGGATCATTGTCTTGCTGAAAGATCCATGCTCTGCGTAACTTCAACTTTGTCACTGATTCATGAACATTATTGTCAAGAATCTGCTGATACTGAGAGGAATCCATGCGTCCCTCAACTTTAACAAGATTCCCGGTGTCGGCATTGGCCACACAGCCCCAAAGCATGATGGAACCTCCACCAAATTTTACTGTGGGTAGCAAGTGTTTTTCTTGGAATGCTGTGTTTTTTGGCCGCCATGCATAACACCTTTTTGTATGACCAAACCACTCAATCTTGGTTTCATCAGTCCACAGGAACTTCTTCCAAAAAGAAATTGACTTCTCCAAATGTGCTTTTGCATACCTCAGCCGACTCTGTTTGTGGCGTGCTTGCAGAAACGGCTTCTTTTGCACCACTCTCCCATACAGCTTCTCCTTGTGCAAAGTGCGTTGTATAGTTGACCGATGCGCAGTGACACCATCTGCAGCAAGTTGATGCTGCAGCTTTCTGGAGGTGGTCTGAGGATTGTCCTTGACTGATCTCACCATTCTTCTTCTCTGCCTTTCTGATGTTTTTCTTGGCCTGCCACTTCTGGCCTTAACAAGAACTGTACCTGTGTTCTTCCATTTCCTTACTATGTTCCTCACAGTGGAAATTGACAGGTTAAATCTCTGAGACAGCTTTTTGTATCCTTCCCCTGAACAACTATGTTGAGTAATCTTTGTTTTCAGATCATTAGACAGTTGTTTTGAGGAGCCCATGATGCCACTCTTCAGAGGAGATTCAAATAGGAGAACAACTTGCAAGTGGCCACTTTAAGTAGCTTTTCTCATGATTGCATACACCTGGCTATGAAGTTCAAAGCTCAATGAGGTTAGAAAACCAAAAAAAGTGCTTTATTAAGTCAGTAAAAAGTAGGTAGGAGTATTTAAAACAAGAAAATTATAAGGGTGCCCATACTTATGCACCTGTCAAATTTTGTTTGAATGCAGATTGCAGATTTTCTGTTAGTACAATAAACCTCATTTCAAGGCAGAAACATTACTGTATCCAACAGTTATTAGATATATGAAACTGAAATAGCTGTTGCAAAAAATACAATTTTTATAAAACATTAAGCTTAAGATTAATATGGGTTCTCAAACTTTTTCATATAACTGTATATATATATATATGTATATATATATATACATATATATATATACATATATATATATACTAGCTATTGAACCCGTTCTACGCCCGGGTGGCGAGCATTTATATTGGTATATGGTCTCCATCCTGGTATGTGCTGCTCCATCCTGTGTCCCCATCCTGTCATGTGCTGCTCCCATCCTGCGCCCCCATTCTGTCATGTGCTGCTGCCATCCTGCGCCCCCATTCTGACATGTGCTGCTCCATCCTGCGCCCCCATTCTGTCATGTGCTGCTCCCATCCTGCGCCTCCATTCTGTCATTTGCTGCTCCCATCCTGCGCCCCAGTTCTGTCATGTGCTGCTCCCATCCTGCGCCCCCGTCCTGTCATGTGCTGCTCCCATCCTGCGCCCCCATCCTGTCATGTGCTGCTCCCATCCTGCACCCCGGTTCTGTCATGTGCTGCTCCCATCCTGCGCCCCCGTTCTGTCATGTGCTGCTTCCATCTTGCACCCCCGTTGTCATGTGCTGCTGCCATCATGCACCCCCATTCTGTCATGTGCTGCTCCATCCTGTGCCCCCATTCTGTCATGTGCTGTTCCCATCCTGTGCCCCCGTTCTGTCATGTGCTGTTCCCATCCTGCGCCCCCGTTCTGTCATGTGCTGCTCCCATCCTGCACCCCCGTTCTGTCATGTGCTGCTCCCATCCTGCGCCTCCATCCTGTCATGTGCTGCTCCCATCCTGCACCCCGGTTGTCATGTGCTGCTCCCATCCTGCGCCCCCATTCTGTCATGTGCTGCTCCCATCCTGCACCTCCGTTCTGTCATGAGCTGCTTCCATCTTGCACCCCCGTTCTGTCATGTACTGCTGCCATCCTGCACCCCCGTTCTGTCATGTGCTGCCCTATTCTGTCGTGTGCTGCTCCCATCCTGCGCCACCATTCTTTAATTTGCTGCTCCCATCCATATGCCCCATACGCTGCTCCATAATATATGCCCCGTCTCAGGTGGCGTAAGTAACAAATAGCCACAGCCACAGCCTCATGCCACAGCAATTTGTTACTTGCGCCACCTGATTCCTTTCCGCCGCCATTTTCTTGGTCCTCCTGCTGGCGGAATCGGCGCCTGCGCAGTCCGTGCTTTCCAGCGCCATTTTCTTGAAGACACACTGCACTGTGTCTTCAAGAAAATGGCGCCGGAAAGCGCGGACTGCGCAGGCGCCGATTCCGGCAGCAGGACCAAGAAAATGGCGGCGGAAAGGAATCAGGTGGCGTAAGTAACAAATTGCTGTGGCATGAAGTGTCACAGCTTCATGCCACAGCAATTTGTTACTTACACCATTCCTTTCCGCCCATTTTCTTCGTCCTCCTGCTGCCGGAATCGGCGCCTGCGCAGTCTGCGCTTTCCGGCGCCATTTTCTTGAAGACACACTGCAGTGTGTCTTCAAGAAAATGGCGCCGGAAAGCGTGGACTGCGCAGGCGCCGATCCAGGCAGCAGGAATCGCCGCCTGCGCAGTCCACGCTTTCCGGCGCCATTTTCTTGAAGACACACTGCAGGGCGCAGGCGCCGATTCCGGCAGCAGGACAAAGGAATCAGGCGGCATAAGTAACAAATTGCTGTGGCATGAAGTGCCACAGCTTCATGCCACAGCAATTTGTTACTTACGCCATTCCTTTCCGCCCATTTTCTTCGTCCTCCTGCTGCCGGAATCGGCACCTGCGCAGTCCGCGCTTTCCAGCGCCATTTTCTTGAAGACACACCTGCAGTGTGTCTTCAAGAAAATGGCGCCGGAAAGCGCGGACTGCGCAGGCGCCGATTCCGGCAGCAGGAGGACGAAGAAAATGGGTGGGGCGGAAAGGAATGGCGTAAGTAACAAATTGCTGTGGCATGAAGTGCCACAGCATAATCAGGGCGCAAATATGTGCACGGTGTCCTCCTGCTCCCGACCCCCTGCTCCCGGCAGTCCGCGCCTTCCGGCGCCATTTTTTTTCCTGACACTATAATGTAACGCAAGGAGCGTCGCGCCTGCGCAGTCTATAAAGGCTTCGGAAAGAGTGACGCTCCCAGCGTTATATTATAGATATATATATATATATATATATACACACACATATTTATACACAGTTGTGCTCAAAAGTTTACATGCCCTGGTAGAATTTTTGCTTTCCTGGCCTTTTTCAGAGAATGTGTATGATAACACCAACGCTTTTTCTCCACTCATGATTAGTGTTTGGGTGAAGCCATTTATTGTTAAACTACTGTGTTTCCCCTTTTTAAATCATAACGACACCCCAAAACATCCAAATGACCCTGAACAAAAGTTCACATACCCCATTTATTAATACCGTGTATTGCCCTCTCTAACATCAATGATGCTTGAAGTGTTTTGTGGTAGTTGTGGATGAGGTTTCTTATTTTCTCAGATGGTAAAGCTGCCCACTCTTCTTGGCAAAAAGCATCCAGTTCCTGTAAATTCCTGGGCTGTCTAGCATGAACTGCATTCTTGAGATCTCCCCAGAGTGGCTCAACGACATTGAGGTCAGGAGACTGAGATGACCACTCCAGAACCTTCACTTTGTTTTGCTTTAGTACGTCCAAGTACTTCCAAGTACATTCCATACGCAGCAGTATTTGCTGCTAAAATGCTGCATTCATCTTTCCTTCAACTTTGACCAAGTTTCCTGTGCCTTTGTAGCTCACACATCCCCAAAACATCAACGATCCAACTCCGTGCTTTACAGTAGGAATGGTGTTCCTTTCATCATATGCCATATGCATTGTTAACCACTCTCCAAATGTAACGTTTATGGTTGTGGCTAGTGTTGAGCATTCCGATACCGCAAGTATCGGGTATCGGCCGATACTTGCGGTTTCGGAATTCCGATACCGAGATCCGATACTTTTGTGGTATCGGGTATCGGTATCGGATCCATAGTGAGGTGTAAAATAAAGATTTAAAATAAAAAATATTGATATATTCACCTCTTCGCGACGCGACCAATCAGAAGCCGCGACATCATTCTCAGGCACTAAACTCCTCATTCTAGGAATTTAGGACCTGAGGAATGACGTCGCGGCTTCTGATTGGTCGCGTCGCGGTCACATGGGCGGCACGCGACCAATCAGAAGCCGCGACGTCATTCCTCAGGTCCTAAACGCGCTCATTTTAAACAAAGAAGCCTGCCGGTTACCTGCGGTGATGTCCAGGGGCCGCCGGTGAGGTGAATATATCAATATTTTTTATTTTAATTCTTTATTTTACACATTAATATGGATCCCAGGGCCTGAAGGAGAGTTTCCTCTCCTTCAGACCCTGGGAACCATCAGAATACCTTCCGATACTTGGTGTCCCATTGACTTATATTGGTATCGGATATCGGTATCGGCGATATCCGATACTTTTCGGGTATCGGCCGATACTATCCGATACCGATACTTTCAAGTATCGGACGGTATCGCTCAACACTAGTTGTGGCCAAAAAGTTCAATTTTGGTCTCATCACTCCAAATTACCTTTTTTCAGAAGTTTGAGGCTTGTCTCTGTGCTGTTTTTGCATATTGTAGGTGAGATATTTTGTGGCATTTGGGCAGTAATGGCTTTCTTCTGGCAACTCCATCATTCAGCCCATTCTTCTTCAAGTGCTTCATTATTGTACATTTTGAAACAGCCACACCACTAGTTTTCAGAGTCCTGTATTTCAGCTGATGTTATTTGTGATTTTTTTTTTTTTGCATCCCAACAATTTTTCTGGCACTAGTGGACAACATTTTTGTTGGTCTACCTAACTGTGGTTTTGTTTTTACAGAGCCACTGATTTTCCATTTGTTAATCACAGTTTGAACGCTGCTACATTATCAATTCCTTGCATATCTTCTTGTATCTTTTTCCTGTTTTATACAGTTCAACTACCTTTTCCCGTAGATCCGTTGACAATTCTTTTGCTTTCCCCATGACTCGCAATCCAGAAACGTCAGTGGCTGGATGAAAGATGCAAGAGTCTGTCTAGATGATACTCAGCTTTTATGCACACACTGATTACAAGCAAACAAGTTACAGGTGAGGATGTTACCTTTAGTAGCCATTCAAACCCATTTGTGTCAACTTCTGTGCATGTTATCAGGCCAAAAGCACCTGTGTATGTGAACTTTTGATTAGGGTCATTTGGATGTTTTAGGTTGTCATTATGTGACACGACCCAATGGGTGCTTGGTCAGCGGATGGCATAACAAACTCACAATGGGAAAAGGGGGGAGGAAGGCCCTATCAATAAGTAATGAAGGAATGGTCACCTCCTGCTGAAACTTGAGCCTGTCCCTGCACTCCCCTAATTCCCTAAGTGGGTCCTTCCCCACCACCACCATCAGGAACATCGTCCCTCACTGTCACCTCACACTGCCCTGGCTAGTGCACTGGCTGGCAAGGAGCACTAGCCTCACCACTGCAGAAGGTACCACACAGGGGACAGTGACAAACACAAAAGGGACAAGGAATAAACACAACACTTAGCTTCCAGACACCGCAGCCAAGCTCCGTACCGCAGATAGCACAGCAACAGGACTCCAAAACATCACTCAGCGTAGGATACGACCCTAGGACCTCAAACAGCTGTAACACACTGGCATCAGAGAGCTCCTCACACACTGCCTGGTCTCCAGAGAAACTCTATCACCAACAGTCAGCTGATGCATAAGGTGACCATTTAAAGGATGGTGGGAGTGGTCACCACCCACATCAGCTGACCCAGCAGCACTGCAGCTATACCATATTGCCAGCAGGGGGAAAACTGACATTAACCCCCGATAGTCATAAAAGTAAAAAAGCTACTTTTAAAACAGTGTGGAACCAGAGCTGCCACAAATCCAAAAATGAATTGTGCCAGATTTAAAAAGAAACACAGTAGTTTGACAATAAATGGCTTCACCCAACCACTAACTATTAGTGGAGAAAAAGTTTTGGTGTTATAATTCATATTCTCTCAAAAAAAGGCCAAGAAAGCAACAATTCTGCCTGGGTATGTAAACTTTTGGGCACAACTGTATTGTCTATCTGTATATACATATTTGCCCAAAATAGAAAGGAAATGTGTAATCTTTAACTTTAGCCCTTTTAGAGATCATTTCATCTTCAACTTGCTTAACTGTTTACAATAACAGTAATTTTGACCAGGGGTGTCTAAAGTTTTGCATGCCACTGTATGTGTGTATATATACAGTGGGGCAAAAAAGTATTTAGTCAGTCAGCAATAGTGCAAGTTCCACCACTTAAAAAGATGAGAGGCGTCTGTAATTTACATCATAGGTAGACCTCAACTATGGGAGACAAACTGAGAAAAAAAAATCCAGAAAATCACATTGTCTGTTTTTTTAACATTTTATTTGCATATTATGGTGGAAAATAAGTATTTGGTCAGAAACAAACCATCAAGATTTCTGGCTCTCACAGACCTGTAACTTCTTCTTTAAGAGTCTCCTCTTTCCTCCACTCATTACCTGTAGTAATGGCACCTGTTTAAACTTGTTATCAGTATAAAAAGACACCTGTGCACACCCTCAAACAGTCTGACTCCAAACTCCACTATGGTGAAGACCAAAGAGCTGTCAAAGGACATCAGAAACAAAATTGTAGCCCTGCACCAGGCTGGGAAGACTGAATCTGCAATAGCCAACCAGCTTGGAGTGAAGAAATCAACAGTGGGAGCAATAATTAGAAAATGGAAGACATACAAGACCACTGATAAGCTCCCTCGATCTGGGGCTCCACGCAAAATCCCACCCTGTGGGGTCAGAATGATCACAAGAACGGTGAGCAAAAATCCCAGAACCACGCGGGGGGACCTAGTGAATGAACTGCAGAGAGCTGGGACCAATGTAACAAGGTCTACCATAAGTAACACACTACGCCACCATGGACTCAGATCCTGCAGTGCCAGACGTGTCCCACTGCTTAAGCCAGTACATGTCCGGGCCCGTCTGAAGTTTGCTAGAGAGCATTTGGATGATCCAGAGGAGTTTTGGGAGAATGTCCTATGGTCTGATGAAACCAAACTGGAACTGTTTGGTAGAAACACAACTTGCCGTGTTTGGAGGAAAAAGAATACTGAGTTGCATCCATCAAACACCATACCTACTGTAAAGCATGGTGGTGGAAACATCATGCTTTGGGGCTGTTTCTCTGCAAAGGGGCCAGGACGACTGATCCGGGTACATGAAAGAATGAATGGGGCCATGTATCGTGAGATTTTGAGTGCAAACCTCCTTCCATCAGCAAGGGCATTGAAGATGAAACGTGGCTGGGTCTTTCAACATGACAATGATCCAAAGCACACCGCCAGGGCAACGAAGGAGTGGCTTCGTAAGAAGCATTTCAAGGTCCTGGAGTGGCCTAGCCAGTCTCCAGATCTCAACCCTATAGAAAACCTTTGGAGGGAGTTGAAAGTCCGTGTTGCCAAGCGAAAAGCCAAAAACATCACTGCTCTAGAGGAGATCTGCATGGAGGAATGGGCCAACATACCAACAACAGTGTGTGGCAACCTTGTGAAGACTTACAGAAATCGTTTGACCTCTGTCATTGCCAACAAAGGATATATTACAAAGTATTGAGATGAAATTTTGTTTCTGACCAAATACTTATTTTCCACCATAATATGCAAATAAAATGTTAAAAAAACAGACAATGTGATTTTCTGGATTTTTTTTTCTCAGTTTGTCTCCCATAGTTGAGGTCTACCTATGATGTAAATTACAGACGCCTCTCATCTTTTTAAGTGGTGGAACTTGCACTATTGCTGACTGACTAAATACTTTTTTGCCCCACTGTATATTAGATGGTTGCCCGATTCTAAGTCATCGGGTATTCTAGAATATGTATGTCCACGTAGTATATTGCCCAGCCACGTAGTATATTGGCCAGCCACGTAGTATATTGGCCAGCCACGTAGTATATTGCCCAGCCACGTAGTAGATTGCTCAGCCACGTAGTATATTGCCCAGCCATGTAGTATATTGCCCAGCCATGTAGTATATTGCCCAGCCACGTAGTATATTGCCCAGCCATTTAGTATATTGCCCAGCCATGTAGTATATTGCCCAGCCATGTAGTATATTGCCCAGCCACGTAGTATATTGCCCAGCCACATAGTATATTGCCCAGCCACGTAGTAGATTGCCCAGTTACATCATATATTGCCCAGTGACATAGTATACAACAGAGCCACATAGTATATTGCCCAGTGACATAGTATATTGCCCAGTGACGTAGTATACAGCACAGAGCCACGTAGTATATTGCACAGCCCATGTAGTATATTGCCCAGCCACGTATGACACAGGTTAAAATAAAAAATAAACATATACTCACCTTCCGCAGGTGCGTTGTAGCACTGTCGCCTGTGTGGGGTGCAGGCGGCATCTTCCGGTCCCAGGGTGTGCTGACGTCGCGGTCACATGACCGTGTCACGGTCACATGACCGTGACATCACGGCAGGTCCTTGTCGTGCAGGACCTGTCATGACGTTGCGGTCACATGACCGTGTAGCGGTCACATGACCGTGACTTCACAGCAGGTCCTTTCTGCGCAGGCCTTGTGATGACGTCGCGGTCACATGACCGTGACGTCATGGCAGGTCCTTCTGCCAGACCTTCCGTGCGACCGGAACATGCCAGTTGCATCGTGAGGAGTGGGAAAGGCGGTGTAGGTGAGTATATAATCATTTTTTATTTTTTTAAATTATTTTTAACATTCGATGTTTTTACTGTTGGCGCTGCATAGGCTGCGTCAATAGTAAAAAACTTGGTCACACAGGGTTAATAGCAGTGGTAACCGACTGCATTACACCGCAGCATAACGCGGTCCATTACCGCTGCCATTAACCCTGTGTGAGGGCAGACTGGAGGGGTTTATGTGGGTGCAGGGCAGTGAGTGCAGGGAGTAAGGAGCGGCCATTTTCTTCCGGATTGTGCGCGTCGCTGATTGGTCACGGCAGCCATGACAGGCAGCTGCCGAGACCAATCAGCGAACGAATAACCGTTACAGACAGAAGGACAGACGGAAGTACCCCTTAGACAATTATATAGTAGATATAATATACACCAGCCCCAGCCCCTATTTGATGTAAAAACACTAGTCCCAGTATCTCCTATGTGAGGTATGTACACCAGTTTTCCAGTGTCTCCTATATGACTTATATACACCAGTCCCAGCGTCCCAGTGTCTCCTATGTAATATACAGTGTACAGTATACAGCACAGTACACTTTTGACTTTCAGGCTTCATACCTCACCATCCACTACAGCTTCAAATGTAAGACTACTATTATTTTATAGACAATCATCTTGGCTATCTCATACATAAATTCGGTTGGCAACTATTTAGCATATGATTAGGTATGCAGATTCTTGTCATGTCGCTATATTGTTACCATGTATCTCTTGGAGATGGAAAAATCTTTTTCTTCCTGTATATTACAACCTGTTCTCACATTCCCTATAGCTCAATGTTTGATTAGGTTGATTTCCAAGCGAAAGGTTAATGGTTCAAATTAAGGAGTAGCTACTCAGAAGATTTCTCAAGAAATGAGAAGCAGCATCATTCAGCTCGGATAGGTGTCTCTTGGCTAAGAAAATTGCCAAACTTCATCATGCGAGTGCCATGACAGTTGGAAAATATGAAATGAAGCCCATCCATACATTCAAAAGCCAAGAGCTGAACATCCAGGCAAAATAAAGGAGTCAACCGTAGCTGAATGTACTTCTGTCAGAGGTTTGGGAGAAAAAGACTTTAGACTCCGGAGGGAGCAGACGTGCCTATCTGCTCTCTGCAAGTCAGAGGACATAACACGGCACCGTGCTACTGGCAGCCCTTTGCAGCAGCAGCTACTCTTTTGTTTGTTTTGTCTCTGTATGTTGTCTGTTCTTTTGGACTTTCTTTTGGACTTTCTACTGGCTTTGGTACCTTTATGGACTCCTAATTTGTAACCGCGGATTGATGGATGGTTTATACTCTGTGGATCGCACTGTTCCTGTATGACGGACCATTGTGGGAAGGCGGAAACCATTCACCCATACAACTACCTCTGGACACGCAGAGCTGGATTAGCACCTGGATCTGCCACTACTACGTACATCCCCCCCTACAGTTACATGCAACTCCTAAATCGATATCAGTGATGTGACGCACCCATGGGCATGAATCTAATGCAACCACTACTAGCCACAGTTGGTTACTGATGCAGCCATCCGTGTACAGAGGAGAACACTGGAAACAGTCAGTTACAGCGCAGACTGGAGCAAAGAACAGGGACACTGATCTGCTGGTTGCCCCTAAGTCTGTCACTAAAAGTGTTGCGTATTCAAGGGATCGACTTCTGGAGCTGAGCAGGATGAAGGCTACTCCAGTTGTGGCAATACCACTTGATCCCCGTGAAGTGTGGAAACCTTTCAGAGGCTGCAGAGTAGGAAAAAAGGTGAAGTCCAGGAGAATAAGGCTGCCGTCACACTAGCAGTATTGGGTCAGTATTTTACATCAGTATTTGTAAGCCAAAACCAGGAGTAGAACAAATAGAGGAAAAGTATAATAGAAACATGTGCACCACTTCTGCATTTATCACCCACTCCTGGTTTTGGCTTACAAATACTGATGTAAAATACTGACCAAATACTGCTAGTGTGACGGCAGCCTCAGGTTTAAACCAGCAGTCCCATCCATTATCATGGGTAATGTACGCTCGCTGGGAAATAAGACGGATGAACTACTATCCCTGTGTAAAACCCAGATGGAGTTCAAGGAATGCAGTCTCATGTGCTTTACAGAAACTTGGTTACTTGGGGAGGTCCCGGATTCAAGTGTCTCGATTCCAGGGTTTCACATGGTTCGAGCTGATAGAGACAAAGCTAAGTGTGGTAAGAAGAAGGGGATGGGGTGATATTATACATTAATAACAGATGGTGTAGTCAGAGGCACGTAACTGTGAAGGAAAGTCATTGCTGTCAAAACATTGAACTCTTAGCAGTTGACCTCAGGCCCTACTATCTACCTAGAGAATTTTCCATTTGCATTAAAGTAGTCATGTATATACCTCCATCCCCAAACCAAGAGGCAGCTGGGGAAGTATTGTCAAGGGTGCTAGATCGCCTCCAGACAATGCACCCAAACTCGTTAACTATAATCTCTGGGGACATTGCAAGAGCCTTTGAGATCATGGCTCTGTTAAAGTTCAATCAATATGTAAAATGTGGCATAAGGGACAGCAGTATATTGGATCTCTTCTATGCGAATATTAAAGACGCCTATTCATCATCTGCACTGCCCCCTGGGGAAATCAGACCACAACCTCATACTATTGTCTCATCATACCACCCTGTTGTTAGCAAACAACCAGTGACAATAAAACTAATTAGGAAGTGGACTCAAGCGGCAGAGGAGGCTCTACAAGACTGGGAGGTGATATGGGACAGGGGAGAGCATGATGATGTAAATGATATTGTCGGGTGAGTAAAGGATTATATACATTTTTGTATTGACACTGTTGTACCAGCTAAAAAGATTCAATGCTACGCAAATAACAAGCCTTGGATTACAAAAGAATTGAAACATTTACTAAACGAGAAAAAAATGGCACTTAAAATGAAGGATACAAAGAAACTGAAATTGATACAAAGGGATTTAAAGGGGAAAATTAAGAATGCCCGTGAGGCGTTCCGAATTAAATTAGAAAATAAATTGTCACACAACAATTCCATGGTGGTGTGGTCAGTCATGAAACAGCTAACTGGGTTTATGGCAAAGCCGGAGCAAGGGAAAGTGGATCTGCCCTTGGCTAATGAAATGAATGAGTTTTTCAACACATTCACCAACACAAGCACAGCATCATCAGGAATGGGGGATGGAGCTGGGAAACGATTGGCAGCATTGACATTGGGGGATAAATTGCCTGCTTTCACTGTCTCCCAAAGCGATGTGAGAAAACAGTTTAGTAGACTAGTTATTGGCAAAGCAGCTGGGCCTGATAGCATTCCGATACAGCAAATATTGGCTGATACCCGATATTTGCAGTATCAGATATCCGATACCGAGTTCCGATATTTTTGCGATATCGGAAATCGGAATCGGAAGTTCCTATAAGTTCCCAGTCATCTTCGGCGTATGGTTCCCAGGGTCTGGAGGAGAGGAGACTCTCCTTCAGGCCCTGGGATCCATATTCATGTAAAAAATAAAGAATAAAAATAAAAAATATGGATATACTCACCCCTCCGACGAACCCTGGCTGTCACCGCTGCAAGCGTCTGCCTCCGTTCCTAAGAATGCAGAGAGTGAAGTACCTTCAATGACGTCGCAGTCACGTGAGCGGTCAGGTGACCGGTCACCTGACCGCGATGTCATCGAAGGTCCTTCACTCTCTGCATTCTTAGGAACGGAGGCAGACGCTTGCAGCGGTGAGAGCCAGGGTTCATCGGAGGGGTGAGTATTAGTGTTGAGCATTCCGATACCGCAAGTATCGGGTATCGGCCGATATTTGCGGTATCGGAATTCCGATACCGAGTTCCGATATTTTTGTGATATCGGGAATCGGTATCGGGATTTAGATTAATGTGTAAAATAAAGAATAAAAATAAAAAATATTGATATACTTACCCTCGGACGGGCCCTGGTTGTCACCGCTGCAATCGCCATGTTTTCCTTCCTATGAATGAGCTTGTTAAGTACCTTCGATGACGTCGCAGCTTGTGATTGGTCGCTGAGCGGTCATGTGACCGCTCACGCGACCAATCACAAGCCGCAACGTCATCGAAGGTTATTAACGCGCTCATTCCTAAGACAGCTCAGCACACCCCTGCACCAAACTGGACGACTGAGCTGTCAAAGTTCTGACAGTTTCAACATTGCACTGTACCAGATTCGATGACTGAGCTGTCAATAGCTGCATCCCAGACACACTGATGGGTGAAACCATGACAGTACCCTCAGCCTTCACATCTCAAGCTGGGAACCAAGAACTCTCCTCTGGGTTGTATCCCCTCCAGTGGATGAGGTACTAGAAGAGATTACAGACCTTATGAGAATCCACAAACCTCTGAACCTCATACTCCAAGCCTCCATCAACCAAAATCGGAGGAGGCAGGGATGAGGGAGACAATACCAAAAGTACAAGCTCCTTTAATAGGGATTTATGTAACACTTTTAGGGATGTGAATTGATGGAGGAAGCTTTAATCTGAATGCCACTGGACTGACCACCTCTATGATCTCATATGGACTAATAAACTTTGGACCCAACTTTGTCAATGGCACTTTAAGTTTAATGTTCCTGGATGACAACCAAACCTTATCCCCAATCTTAAACACAGGACCCATCAAACGCTCCCTGTTGGTGTTCTGTTTTTGGTGTATCTGAGCAGTCCCAATATACTTTTGAACCTTCCTCCAGACATCCCCAAGTCTCTGTACGGCGACCTCCACCCCAGGACATTCAGAACTAATCTTGCAAAATTCACCAAAATGGGAATGCAAACCATAATTACAGAAAAACTGTGAGGTTTCAGTAGACTGATTTACTCGACTGTTAAAAGCAAACTCAGTGAGAGGTAAAACGAAGACCAGTGCTTCTGCCGAGCTGTCACAAAGCACCTTAAAATTTTTTCCAAAGACTGATCTGTCCTCTCAGTCTGACCATAGGTTTCAGGGTGGTACTGTAAGCAGAAGTCAATCCCAAGTTTACTACAAAAAGCTTTCCATAATTTAGAGACAAATGGAACTCTAAGCAACTATGTGTCTTCCTTCCGTATAAGTTGCTGTTCACTGTTTACTGTTGTGTGATCCATCTATAGCATCAAAGACACGGAGACAAACCACAGGAAATGTGTGTGTGTGTGTGTGTGTGTGTGTGGTGGTCTCTCTGCTTGCCCTTTCCTGTCTGTCCAACTGCATACAGGTATATTACAAAGATATAGCATTGCAGTAAAGGGCTTTGGGTAATGGCAGAAGCAATGCAAGATGTCAACCAAGGGATCGGAAGTTCCAACCTCTATAGTGCTGACAGAATACTGATGAATAGAAACTATCCACTCAGAGCATTGGCATTAGCCAGTCCTTGGGCACACCAGACTGATATATGCACAAAAAAACTTGTTGTGGGGGATGAAGGAAGGAAGACCATGCTTTTTTGGTAGGTTTTCTGTAAAAGGACAGGTAGGCTTTAAAGTTAATCACATAAACGTGTTAAGCAGCAGTGCCTGTTCCTTATGAGAAAAATTAAGTAAAAATTGAATTTTCCAGAGGAACATTGCTATTAGCGTCCAATGCATGACTGATTACGTTTTATATAATCAATAGCAATCTCGGCAACAAACTAAAAAGCTTCCATTGCTCTGTGAATTCGGTGCACTACACTATGTCTTCTTATTGTAACATACATAGAATGCTCAGTATCATAACAGTAATTCAAGCAGCCTGGAAACAAAATGCAGTTCTAGTCAGAGCAGCGGAGGATGAAAATAATTAAGATGATCAATGATGTTTATCAGCTTATAAAAGGATTTATGAAAACATTTGATACATGGACATTTTAACCTCCACCTCCATAAATTGAATCATGAATGTATTCAGATTTCATTAAGTTGTTGCATACATCAATCTGAGTATGAGTTTGTATCTGTCTGTACAACCGACACCGTATCAAATGGCGTCTGAAAGTCTGCTATCTGCAAGCGATATTCAGAACAGTGACAGCATCTAAGCATTACCGTGCAGTCTATGTAAAATACGCACCACTGACTCACCTTAATAAACAGAGCTCCCTTGGCGGCCAGCGCATCTATTCCTCTCCCATTGGGATAACAGTGATAGGTAGCATCCAGTATGGGGTAGCGGCTTGCAAACATGAGCCCACTGTTCAGACACTTAAAGCCGCAGCAGCCGTGACAGCTGTAGACCCCCACATCGTACAGAATATGCTCAAAATAATAGTGTAATTGTTCTTTCAACTTTTCTGCAGCCCGTTTGTCAAATACTTCCTGAAGGCAAAGGAAGTCCAAATTGGCTGGAAAGAAGGCAGATATTTCATGGTCAAGAATATCGTCTGTATGCTTTTTTTTCCTAGCTGCAGCTTTTTTAATGATGGATGCTTTGTACAGAAGTTTGTTATTAATGCTGCTTTGGTCAGTAGCTCCATCTGCCACCCGGCCCTTGACTAACGATTCACGGGAAGTGGTGCAGCTGTCCAGACTTCCACCATCCCCTTCCCTGTGCTTATGGTTAGAGGTTGGGCTTTTTTGAAAGTCTGGTTCAGTTTCGGCCAAGCAGGCCGCATTGACATGTCCACTCATAGCATCAGGCTCCATGTCAGATATGTGGTCCTCACCACTGATTCGAATAATACACGCATCTTCTCCTTCACCCATATCTCCACCATTCTTCCCATCCCTTCCCTCTTCATTATTTTCCCCCAAATTTTCTACTTTGTATTCCATGGATGTAGTTCTCTTCATGCCCATATTGACAGCTCGGTGGGTGACATCTGCACCCTGTGGAGAAACTAGGCTACTAAAGCTTGCAGCACTAATAGATGTGTTGGTTGGAGAGTCTATGTAAATCTTGATTTGAGGTCTACTGGCACCATTACGAATTCTCCTTCCAATTTCTTTGGCCCGTGCCTGAGTATTGAAGAGGTTTGTAAACCTGGCCAATGAGTCTGGCAACAGGCAGACATTGGCTGAGCCAAAGCAAAAACTTTTAGCGCTGCTTGTGGCCCTCCATTCTGTTAGCAGCTTTGCTCCAGTGGCCCTGGCCTTGTCTTGTAGTCGAGAGTAGATATACGGTCTACGAACAGCTTGGAGAGGTGACCATAGAAGAAATCCAATGAAAGCAAAAGGGAGAGAGGAGACAAGCAAGGCCAAGTATATTGGGGTAGTAATGATAATACAAAGTGCCTGGAAGTAACAGGGATCATCGGACCGCTGACGTTTCTCATAGGTTGTTGGCAGAAAAGAGGCTAGGAGACGATCTCCAAGCCAAAAGCAAGGAAAAATGAATGCCCACGATAGGGAGTGGAGGAATGACAGGAAGCTACTGGGAAAGGGGGAAGTGTGCAAAACCATCTCAGCTCAGTAGTGTCCTCTTCATGGGAGCTTCTGTATAATGCCACTCTTGACGAATTATACAAATAAAGGGGGCAGAAGGCAAAAACCACCTCCAAACCCCCCTCCAAAATTGAGTAATTTGTACTTCTGTCAAATATCACCCTGACATGTCACCTGAATCAAAGATATATGTAGGATAGGAATGTTTTTGAAACAAGAAGTGTGTCATTGCTTGATTGAAGACTTCATATCTGGTATTCTGGAGAGAGAGAAAGAGGAAAAAAAAGTGATTTATATATAATATTTAAAAACGCATCGCAACTCATGCAAATCAATATAACGTGAAAAATCGCAAAGAATTGGCTTGTTCCTATTGGTCTGAAATTGTTGAGTAAGAAAATATGGCAACTGGAGACTGACTGACTAAAGGTCCTTATATACGGAGAGGGACATTACCTGTAACAACTGATGATATAGCAGGTTGATCGGCCTTTATTTCCTTGCATTTATATGCTAAAAGCATTGTATGTTTTTGTGTAAATATGATTGTGAGATCGTCCTCTCCTCCCTATGCATTTTCCATTAAGAAATATGCAGGTTCCTGTTTACACGCGGGGATGTACCAATGGCAAACAATGATTTATATGTCTGCACAAAAGATGCGATCAATGACAAATGTCCAAAATATGGTTTGTCGTTGGACGTGTTTCCTAGGGAAATAATTGTGAATGATTATGCACTTAAGTCTTTCTGTGTACGTTTAGTCTGTGGAATAGTGGCAATTGTCAGTCATATACTATTCACATCCTAAAACATTCTTAGGGTACAATTTTGAGGACATTTTATAGCCCTTCTTTTTGAGCATTTGCTTGGCCTTCAGAATGGGAAATGGAAAGACAAAACCTTATGTAAAGTAAGTAAAAAATACATAGTTTTATCTAGTATACTCTCCTGAATATCACGCCAATCAAGTTTTGCATGTGAAAGTATATAATTCAGACAAATCAAGGTATATGCACACATGAAATTGTTGCAGATTTTCCGTTGCTGTCATGGGTATGTCAGAAGCTGCAGACAGTCCTACTGCATCTAGCTGCAGAAGGTCTCTGCATTTGGCTTTGGAGACACCTTCTTAACCCTTCTGACTCTTTGACCCAGTGGCAACCTTTCTCTCGCTTTAATTGACACACCTAGACCTGGGTGTTTATAGACTTCCAGACTGCTGCTGGGAGTTGCCGGTGATATTTCCATTTTCCCCTGTTGAGGCTTGGAGCTATAGAAGTCGGCTATTTTCCTCTTTGGTTTTGCTGGAGGATGGCTGTGTTTCATCCGAGTCTCCTCAAGATAAGTGTTCCCCTTGTTCGCCTATCCAAGCTGTTTTTAGTGGTAGTGGGGATTGATTAGTGCTTCCCCATCATTCCCTAAGCAGGGCTTATCGTCAGGGACAGGCAGGAATTCGGTTCCTGCTCGGCGATAGTTGCACAACCTATATAGGGACGTTTAGGGCAGACAGGGTGACTTTAGATCTGCCCAGGGGTCTCCATTCCCCCCTTCCTTAGTTTTGGGCTCCTTTCACCTCATCCTTTTGTGTTGCACGTAGTCTTTCCTACACTGTGAGTGACAGTTGTTTATCCACACTTATCCATCTGCAACGTTACCGCATCAAAATCTGAACTTGTGACAAGCAAATTTTGTTATGAACTGTGTTGAGAATATCACTCTATGCATGATTTGCATGAAATCTGCTAAACAAGTCAATTTACAGTATGTGTGGAAAAATTCTGCAGTGTGTAGATGAGACTTGTAAAATGCATTATCTTAGCTGTTACCGTATTTTAATGCGGCTCCATGCAGAAAATATGTTCCAAATCTGCAATGTGTGCATCCATCCTAAGAGATCTACATCTCTGCAGAACCCAGGATATTTAAAGGGGGCATGTCAGCATCTTTTCCACAATCATGAATTTATTTTGTATATCATGAGAACAAAAAATGCATACTGTTCTCTTAGCCAAATGTGGTGCCCATGTCTATAGCGCCACAAAATGCCTGCATGTGTGATATACTTTTATCTGTATTGCCAACTATGGTGAGAGCTTAGTTCTCTGCTATTATAAATGCATCCACACATTTTACCTGATCCCTTACTGGGAGATTGTGCACTTTTGCCTGAACTAGGAAGCATGCAGGATCCCTCAGAGGGGAGGAGGTGCTTCTGAGTGGTTGCCATGTGCAGAGTAGCCAAGATGTAGAAAGAGGTAGGAACATGGAGTTCCACAGCCAGAGGAATGAGCATGCTCTCTCTGCCAGGATAAGCTGCAAGAGGCAGGGTATCAGTCCCTAGAGCACAGAGACTTCCAGGGTCCGTGCTAAACTGAAAGACTGCTCGGTTTTCATATAACAAGCAGTAGTGTGCTTTTGCCCAGGAGCTCAGTAGCACAAAAAATCAGGGACACTGCTACAAGAGAAAGGGTTTTCCATATGATTCGAGCTGCCTGCTCGCTGGAAGAGCTCACAGATCCAGTAACTGCTTACCTTGAACCCCTCAGGGTCTAAAAATTAATTTACCAAAGTTACTATTAACAGCAGGAAGTCTACACTATGCCACAGCAGAGAAACTGAAACTGACCAAAACACTGTATGTCAATTGTATGGAAGCTTCTAGAACTGATTGCAGAACTTCAGTAAAAGTTACAAACTGTCTAGTAATGAGCGAATATACTCATTACTCGACATTTCTGGAGCATGCTCGGGTGTCCTCCGATTATTTTTTAGTGCTTGGAGATTTAGTTTTTCTTGCCGCAGCTAATTGATTTACATGTTAGCCAGCATACGTACATAGGGGATTCCCTAGCAACCACGCAATCCCCATATGTACTTAAGCTGGCTAACAGATGTAAATCATTTAGCTGCGCCAAGAAAAAAATATATCTCCGAGCACTAAAAAAATGCTCGGAGGACCCCCGAGCATGCTCGGGAAATCTTGAGTAACGAGTATATTCGCTCATCACTAAAAGTGATCATTACCCAGTCTAGCACTAATTATTCTCTGCTGCACCATTCCTGCTCCAACTCCCCTGGGAGCCAACACTAGTATGGAAGGGGTTAATCGTCTGGCACTGTCCATCACCACCTAACTCTCAGGGACCTTCATCAGTGCCTGGCCATACAAGACCAAACATCCCATCTGGCTTTACAAACCTTTTTATTAACCCCACAATTGACAAACTAGCACTCACCACCGGGTCAAACTCGACCAGCCCTCAGACTGCAGTGACCCAGTACCGTTACAGCAGCAGCCCGGCCGGGGCAGCACACAAGCATCTAGGACCCTCCACAAAGAGCTGCAAGCACACTGTTGCCCATGATTGAACATTAATATTATGTATTATTAACCCAGACAGGATCTCCTGTTTAGGGTAAAGCTGTTTGGCTGCACACTTCCTGGCACATTATTTTTCATTGTATGTGATAAATACAAAGCAAAATAGTATATTATTCACACACAAGCTTACAATTCTGAAAAAAAATGACTATAAATTTCAATTGGATGACAATTGGTGCAAATCGGACAAATGTACATGCCTTTTTTGGTGATTTAATTAGAGGATCAGTCCCTTGCTAAAAAAATGTAGTTAAATGCTTTGTAAATATCCCCGAGCTCTCCTGATTCTCCTGCTTTTTTCCTTTTTGAGTTGAGTCACTCCATTGCAGAGATATTTACATTTGTCTTTGGAGTATAATATGTGAAATTCCTGTTTGCAGACCAACTTGGTGTGTCTGCGGAGTTTTCCCTGGTGGTGTGCACTTTCATCCCTCCACAACTGCTGCCAATAACAGCTCAGACTCTGATTAAACAGTCTAGCAGACTCAGATTCTGCCAAGCATCTAGGAGGGATTGGGCGAAAGACTCAGAAGAAACACCCAGTTAGCAAGCAGAGATTTCACATACTGGCCTCCAAAAGCAACAAATGTGAATATCTCTGCAAAGGGGTGATGGAGCGCAAAATAGAAAAGAATGGCAGAATACCGAGAGCGCAGAGATTTTTGCCAGATATGTAAATCAGTTTTTGGAGCAAGTGACAGATACTTTTTAAACAGTTTTCCCTTGTATGATTACAATTTTTTGTGACCTAAACTTGCATGTGTATATTGAGTATGACTTATTTGTGCATTAAGGTGCAGCACTAAATGTAAATTTAGCCCTGTGCATCACACCTCCAGTAAGAACAGACGTTTAATACCCATTAGTGACATAGAGTCAAATATACTTTCTCACAAGGGATGGATGTACTGGCATGAGTTATCTATGCCAGTATCTCAGTATGAAAGAAGAAATGACACCTCTCACATAAACAAAAAGCGTTCTCTCCCTGGGACTCCATTAACTCTGGTTTTAGCCAGGAGCCATTTATCTTTGCCATGACAGAACAATAACCATTATTTCCTGTGACAACTCCACTGAGAAGAACAGATGAAGTGAGCACCTTCATTCTGCCTGTGTTTGGGGGGTCTGCTCCCTGAGGCAAGAACTCTGTTATAGCTGAGTCTGTTCTGTTCAGAGAACATACCGTAGATGTAGATGATCGCTGCAAACATCTATCAATCTATGGAGACAATGGAAAACATCTGCAAATTCCCAGATTTTGTCAGTTTTACTTCCAATCTATTTTGTATTGTATGTAATAAATTGTGCTTGAGATTACGCCGTGAGTATAAGTACTGATAACCACTGAGATCATTAATATAAAAAAAGTTTAAAATTGTCTTGGTAAAAAATAAAATCAGAAATGTCGCCTTAAGGTATATACACACAATGACTTTTCTAGTTTTTCTAGAGGACATCACTTCAGGAAATGTCGACATTTTTATTCCCAAGCACTTTTTTACATTTCTTTTGAGCATTCTTCCGTCTTTTTTGCTTTCATTTTTTTGAATGCCATTTTCTGGCCTTTATTTTAACTTGCTTCAACAATGAAGGAACAGCTAGCAATATTTGAAGCAAAAATGCTGTCAAAACACGCAAAAAGATGCCTGAGTGTCTTTTGAACATCTTTAGAACCTTCTCATTGACTACTATTTTAAATTATAGAGCTCATCTAAGTGAAAAATGGTCAAGTCACGTTGAACCGCCGAGGGTCTTTGGAAACCTGAAGTGGTTAAAAGATGCTCAAAAGACTGCACATATGAACAACAAGAAGTGCAACAGCATAGAAATACATATTTTCATTCTTTTGAGAGTTTAGTTAGCACTTTTGAGCAGATTCCACTTGAAAAAGACACTGGACTGATTAATCAAGATCAGCGCTGTTCACACCAGTCTGTGTGCGGTGACATGATGAAGTTAGGAGCTCTTGCTTCCTGAAGTGGTGCACCGACACTCAGTCTATCTGAACAAGCCAGTTGAATTACATTGGTCAATGTGCTTTTCCCATTTTTATGCAGACTTCTCACATCTGTAATATACACTAGTCTGAACGAGTCCTTAATGTGAACTTGTCAGCAGGTTTAGCAAATATAAGATGCGGTCACTGCCTTTCAGGGCATATCTACAGCGAATGCTGTAGATAAGCCCCCGATCCAACCTGTAAGAGAAGAAAAATGTGACACCAAAGGAGTCGGGTTTCCACAGTGGCATTGCCTCCCTCACAGGGAGTAATGTCATGCCTGGAAGCAAGGAGGGTTCCTCTTACTAGGTGTCGGTAGGAGAGAAGTAGATCAAAACCTGGGGAGTGGAGTTGTGATTAAACGCGCCCCAGACCTGAGCGCTAGGAACCGGATACTGGAGTCCGTGGTTGCATGGGTACTGAAGTCTTGGCAGCTAAATCTGGAGGGCAGGGGATTGCAGGTCTCCTGGCCTGATCTAATACCCAGCGGCACAGCAGCATACCAGAGCCTGGAGCCCACACAAAGGAGCGGCACCTGTGATAGGCTCAAGCTGCCTGCCATGCGGGCAATGGTTAGTTTTTAAAAACAGAGAGAGACAGTTAGCAGCAGGAGGGTGAGCTGTTAGGCAGCAAGTAAAAAGAGAGGACAGCGCAGAAGGAAGGCCTCCGTACCTACCTGGCCATGTGTATCCAAAAATTGCTTCCAGGTTGCCCGGCTCTCCATTATGATCTGATACCAGTACACTATGGTGCATCATGTGTGGCCATTATACAGTATTGAGCATCATGTGGGATCATTATACAGTATGGAGAACTGTGTGTGGCCGTTATACAGTATGGAGTGCTATGTGTGGCCATTATACAGTATGGAGCGCTATGTGTGGCCATTATACAGTATGGAGCACTGTGTGGCCATTATACATTATGGAGCATCATGTGTGGCCATTATACAGTATTGAGCATCATGTGTGGCCATTATACAGTATGGAGAACTGTGTGTGGCCATTATACAGTATTGAGCATCATGTGTGGCTATTATGTGTGGCCAAACTTTTTTTGTTTTGTTTATAATTATTGTATATAAAACAGTGTGATCAGCAGTGCTAAATGGCTGTGGTTGGGACGTGGATATGGGTGTGACTAGTTGTGAAATGGGTGTGGTCAGAGGCGTTGCCTAAAATTTGCCGCGGCGCACTACGCGCGCCGCAAACTTTATACCTCCTTCCCTTCAAAAGTTGGGAGGTATGGTACCGCATTTGCCAGATCACGGCAAGTGCCGCAAATCCCATAGGGAATGAATGAGGCCGAATGCAGTGTTGCTGTAAGTGATCCGTTACGCGGCAGATGCAGAAAAACTTCCCGATCTGCTGCAAAAGGCGACTTTCACATCAGCGATTCTTGCCAAAGTCACTGCCGATAGTGTCATACTCACCAAAGGGGGAGGCAGCACTAAAAGTGCCTAGGGCAGCAGAAACTCTAAATACGGCCCTGGGGGGCTACATTATATTCTGTGGGGGGACTGCATTATACTCAGGGTACTACATTATATTATGGGGGGCTACATTATACTATATGAGGGGTTACAGTATACTGTATGGTGGGCTGCATAATATTCTGTTGTGGGGCTGCATTATTCTCTCGGGACTACATTATATTATGGGGGGCTATATCATACTATATGAGGGGGCTACAGTATACTCTATGAGGGGCTGCATTATATTCTGTGGTGGAACTGCATTCTCTCCGGGGACTACATTATATTCTGTGGTGGGTTGCATTATATTATATGAGGGGGGCTGCATTATACCTTATGGGGGTGCTACATTATATTCTATGGTGGGGACTGTGTCATACCTGAAGGGGTTGCATTATATTTTGTGGGGTGCTGCATTATATTCTATGAGAGGGGACCGCATTATATTTTATGAGGGGGCTACATTATATTCTGTGAGGGGGCTACCCCAACCCTTGCTACATTATGAAGACGGGAACTACCTTATATTATACCCTGATATTAGCAGCGCTTTTTACCGCACAATTGGTGGTCTTGTATCTATTTCTATGTAGCTATATAGTGGGCCCCAAGAATGATTTTCTCTGGTGGGCCCAAGGTGCTCCAGTCCGACGCTGGTTATACCCACTGCTAATAATATTATTACAATATAATTATTCTCCAATCCGTCCCTTTATTCATCATCCTTAGGTTTACCCAATATAAACATCAACTTTCTTTCTTTCCTTCTCACACCCCTACCCTTTCCTCTTCAAATCATTTATAAAATTTGAACAAAATGATTGGAATATAAAATAATGTGATTCAGACTTTAAGATCAAAAGTAGGAAAAACAGGAGATTTCACCAGTTGGGTAATGGCAAAGTATATGCACAAACCAAAGTAAATATTGTATTCGCATCAGGCACAGTTTTTTATGCTTCCATGCTAGATGCAAATATTATTTATACATTTGTGGCAATCAATCACTGAACTGTTTTGGCTAAGAATCAAAGAAATGAATTATAATTTTTTTTTTCAAAATTCATTGTAGCACAGAAATGGATAAATTGGAATTAAATTTATGTGGTAAAATTGCCAATCACCAACTGTCTCATCTAGAATTTTCCTTATACATAAGTTCCTATGTCTCTTCTCTTTTATTGTAATTTTTTTTATTATACTTCTCTTGAAAATCATCAAAAGATTATGAGGTCTGGCACTTCCTTACCACGGTATGTAGAAAGAAAAAAACCGTTAAAGTTAGCTACTTTGATAAACTCATGCCTTAATATATCCTGTTCTCTCATTAGCCTCTGCTGCCCAGAGTATGAAAAGTGATTCTTGCTGCTCATTTATGCCAGACGGATCATACGGTCCCTTTAGGTCACTCACTAACTTTTAGAAAAGTACAAAAAGTCCCAACAGACAAACCCTTAATCTCTTTTTTGTCATCATAGAGAAATATATTTTTGTACGATTTATTTTTTCACATCCCGTAACTGGCAGTATTTGTAGCTAATAGTGACTGATAGTCACCTGTATAATAATAAAAAAATAGATGTAATTATTTACTTAATTGTTTTTAGGCCGCGGCCTGGCACCTATGCCAGTATGAAATGATCCTTAAATAATTTCAATTTAAGAGTATGGGGAGAATGTTTTATCCCTTTCTATATGTTAAGCTGATGCTCTTATGGGCCAGAATAGTTCAGCATTAGAGATGATTGAATCTTTTTTAAATTCAAATTCACCAGATTTGGCAAATTTTTCAAAAAACGTTATCACAAATTGCAGGTACCCCAATTTCCCTGAAAAGATGTGCGTATCACTGATGTCTTCTGTGACTGTATCTGACTCATTTTAATTTTTTTTAACACAAACACAGTCTTAGTATTGTTAAAGTGACTTAAGTATAGAAATGATCGTAATTTAATAATGCAGTACACTGGCAGACTTTTCAGATTTTTTTAATAAAAAAAATTCAAAAAAATGATCCCTTTTAGTGTTTATGATCAGATAGACTGTTCTGTGAAAACCACTGACTTATACTGACGGCGTTGCTGTTAGAGGCAACATCAACCTACTGTGACTGAGACGAATAATGTGCCATATATTCCTTAATGCACTCCACTCCATCCCCAATATATTTGCCAGAGGCAAAGGAGACTAATTCTGACCTCCGTTTGGTAGTGCAATTGCCTGGATGGCTGGTGCCACTGTTGGTGGTGCTTCTGCTACTACATCATTAGCCATGTGTAAGGAGGAAGACTGAGCTGCGGATACCTGTGCAATGCCGGGCCCGGAACTGTCGAGGCTGCATCCAGTGTTGCCGGGGGAAAGAATAGGGAACCGGACAGACCCATGACCTGGTGAGAGGGGGCGTGGTGAGCAGAGAGGCGAGGGAGCAGGAAGCGCGGGAGAAGGCAGAGGGTTCCTGCTGAGAGAGAGAGGAAGCAGGGGTGCATCGCACTCTGCAGAGTGAGAGAAGGTAAAGCCTATACATGCAAGGCCAAAATCCACATGCAACAAAATTAATGTGGAGGAAGTCAGAAAGAGATTCAGTGCCAAACTAGACAAAACTCAAAATAGAGAGCAAGCACCACCACGAATCAAGGTGGAAGAAGGCTTTAGCGCCGAAATGCGCGTTGGGGACGGTGGGTCGCACAGGGCTCCAGACATCGGCAGGTAAATATTATGACTCCTTGATTGGGTTTGTACTTCTCCTAGCATTTTCAGATGTGGTATACAGCCCTTCTGATTTCTGTTTGTTCTAAGGTGTGCACTTGTACTTTGGATCTTATACTTATGCTGGTTACTGGAGCAACTTTAAATTAACCCTCTATACCTATTTACACCTGCTGGTGCCTGGTCCCTTTGTGTGATCCCAGCCATGTTTTGGCTAAACCCGTGTCATATCCCATGTACTTTGATGTATTTGTTTCAATTAAGTTGTATATTTTTATATATTGATTCGGGGTGGAGAGTGAGAGAAGGTGCAGAGCTGAGATCCAGGAGAGATCCAGTAAGGGTCCCCGGGAATCAGCGACCGCGGGGAGCGTTGGGCGCTCAGCTAAACAGCGTGTGGTGGTTGCATTGAGAAGTGAATGCCAGGTGTGGGATCGTGAAGTGTGTTCCCCCTCGGTGCCAGATGTGCATTGGAGTACACATCAGACAGAGACTTTTACGGCACTCCTCACTTCATCTTTACAAATTAACGGACTATAGGCTCAATGGGCAAAACCGGTGACCGCCCGTTGCCCCCAGAAGTTGGATCGCATGTTGATGGGGCACACCTGAAGACACAGTGCCGACTGCTGCCGGTTTTACATCTCCCATCAGAATGCATGTGACTACAGAGTCACGATAAGTGAAGTTTAACCCCTTACCGGCATCGGACGTACTATACCGTCCGATGCCGGCTCCCCTGCTTTGATGCAGGGCTCCGCGGTGAGCCCGCATCAAAGCCGGGACATGTCAGCTGTTTTGAACAGCTGACATGTGCCCGTAATAGGCGCGGGCAGAATCGCGATCTGCCCGCACCTATTAACTAGTTAAATGCCGCTGTCAAACGCAGACAGCGGCATTTAACTACCGCTTCCGGCCGGGCGGCCGGAAATGACGTCATCGCCGACCTCCGTCACATGATCGGGGGTCGGCGATGCTTGTATATTGTAACCATAGAGGTCCTTGAGACCTCTATGGTTACTGATTGCCTGTCGCTGTGAGCGCCACCCTGTGGTCGGCGCTCACAGCACACGTTCAATTCTGCTACATAGCAGCGATCAGCAGATCGCTGCTATGTAGCAGAGCCGATCGGGTTGTGCCTGCTTCTAGCCTCTCATGGAGGCTATTGAAGCATGGCAAAAGTTAAAAAAAAAGTTTAAAAAAATGTGAAAAAAATAAAAAAAACATAAAAGTTTAAATCACCTCCCTTTCGCCCCAATCAAAATAAATCAATAAAAAAAATATCAAATCTACGCATATTTGGTATCGCCGCGCTCTTAATCGCCCGATCTATCAAATAAAAAAAAGTATTAACCTGATCGCTAAACAGCGTAGCGGGAAAAAAACTCGAAACGCCAGAATTACGTTTTTTTGGTCGCCGCGACATTGCATTAAAATGCAATAACGGGCGATCAAAAGAACTTATCTGCACCGAAATGCTATCATTAAAAACGTCATCTCGGCATGCAAAAAATAAGCCCTCAACCGACCCCAGATGATGAAAAATGGAGACGCCACGAGTATCGGAAAATGGCGCGATTTTTTTTTTTTTTTTTTTTTTTTTAGCAAAGTTTGGAATTTTTTTTCACCACTTAGATAAAAAATAACCTAGTCATGTTTGGTGTCTATGAACTCGTAATGACCTGGAGAATCATAATGGCAGGTCATTTTTAGCATTTAGTGAACCTAGCAAAAAAGCCAAACAAAAAACCAATGTGGGATTGCACTTTTTTTGCAATTTCACCGCACTTGGAATTTTTTTCCCGTTTTCTAGTACACGACATGCTAAAACCAATGATGTCGTTCAAAAGTACAACTCGTCCCGCAAAAAATAAGCCCTCACATGGCCAAAATGACAGAAAAATAAAAAAGTTATGGCTCTGGGAAGGAGGGGAGCGAAAAACGAACACGGAAAAACGAAAAATCCCCCGGTCATGAAGGGGTTAATAACCAAACTGTAGTGTTATACCATATTTCTACTGTTAATTACCTGTTACCTCCATATGCCATACATTTTGTACAACACTCTAATTAACTTTTGATAATCTTTTGAACCAAATTCTTCACACTTTACCAAATAGGACGCAATAAGAAATGCTAGGAGGATATATGTGCAAACAGCAGAATATGGTAGCTGGCATAAGTATAAATTTGGCAGGTATAGTTATCAAATTGCACTAGTAAAATAGGTCTACAAAAACAGATCTGCACAGTCTACATTGCTTAAAATTAATTTTTCAACAAAATTGAACCCTCTTCACAAAAATGACAAAATCAGAAATGATAGGTAGGTACAGGACCAAAAAGTAATCACCTGTAACAGGACACTATACCAGTGTCGTATGTACAGATGTAAGATTTGAATAATAAAACTTATGTGCAAAACACATAAATAGTTTGTGACACACACACTTTGTGAGGTAGACAGTCACATTTAAATGTCTGGATTTTGGGGAATTTTCTTTTGTATTTTCTATAATAGAATTATTCTCCCCTCACAAAAACAATTGTGCAAGAAATGCCAAAGCTCAGTACAATTGTGCACACTGTCTGACATTGATTTCAGGTTTTTTTTTTCCTGTGGCTTCCTGCTGCTTTCTAGTGCATTAAGAATGAAGAAAAAAGTTTGTAAATTTATTTCAAATGCAGCAGTACAAATGCCAGCAACACCATATCACTGTCCAATCACACTAGCAGTTCGGCTGGCACCTCTCTTATCTCCCTCTCTCCCCATATTAACTGTATCCCCGTATTATTCGCATACTACTATTCACATCACCTTCACTGCAGCTGATAGTCAACACATTACTGTCTGGTGTATTTTTCCAATTATTTAGGGATTTCTATTCCTGTCTGTGTTGTTGAGATATGAACGTTGATGTTTTCTAACTTTCTTGAAGCACCCTTAAATTTCTGCTGCATTTCCAGCCTAGACTTTTATACAGTCTATGATATTCCCTACCGATTGACTGTGCTAAACCATGTGATTTGATAGCCGCAAGGCATGATGGGGAAGCATGTGCTGCCGAATCTGAGGTTATGACAGTCCTCTTTCTCTTATTTAATATTCTGCAATGTGTACAATAGTGACAGACATTTTTTGGGCAATTTGCAAATGTATGCATGTAAATCAGTACGATAAAATGATGTTATGTTGTATAACTGGATCAGATGTATAACGTGATCTATCATGCTGACGAGCCGAAAGTTGAGCATGTTGTGTGTCACATATGTAAATTAGTGCCAGATCATCACTGTTAGTGCTGTAATAAGGGAACAACTTTGGGACTGATGGAAGGCAAGTTATGGGGAGGAACTGTATGGTGTCTGGAGTGAGTGGGTATTTAAAACTTACATTTTATTACCTTAAATGGGTCTACATACAGTGTGTTACCTACATTATAACTATACCCCAACCACTGATTAGCATCTTAAAGTCAATATACAAAGTTCACAGAAAGCTGCTAATCAGGGGTGTGGGCAGGGTCATCTTTTGAGCTCTGGTACATATACAACAAAGAAAACTTTGATTTTAGCTCAACTGTAAATGAATTGATACAGTACTGGAATAAGGGTCTGAGCTCCTACATCAGATGAGGTAGCAAAAACCTGGTGACCGATTTCATTTAACCCCCTTCACGACGCAGCCTTTTTCGCTTTTGCATTGCTTTTTTTCCGCTTCCCTTCTTCCCAGAACCATAACTTTTTTTATTTTTCCGCGAAATGGCCATGTGAGGTCTTGTTTTTTTGCAGGACGAGTTGTACTTTCGTACAACATCATTGGTTTTACCATATCATTGTACTCGAAAATGGGGAAAAAAATCCAAGTGCAGTGAAATTGCAAAAAAAAGTACAATTCCACAACTGTTTTTTGGATTTTTTTTTCAACAAGTTCACCAAATGCTAAAACTGACCTGCCATTATTATACGAGTCATTACGAGTTTGTAGATACTAAAAATGTCTAGGTTATTTTTTATTTAAATGGTGAAAAAAAAAAATCCGACGTCAGTTACACAAAAAAAAAAGTGGCGTCATTTTCCGATACCCGTAGCGTCTCCATTTTTCGTGATCTGGGGTTGGTTGAGGGCTTTTATTTTTTGCATGTCAAGATGATGTTTTTAAATATATATATATATATATTTTTTGGTGCAGATTCGATCTTTTGATCGCCCATTATTGCATTTTAATGCAATGTTGCGGCAACCAAAAAAACGTACCGTATTTTCCGGCGTATAAGACGACTGGGCGTATAAGACGACCCCCAACTTTTCCAGTTAAAATATAAAATCTTCTCAAAAGTCGGGAGTTGTCGTATATGCCGGGTGTCGTCTTATAGGGTGGGTGCGGAGCAATCTGCGGTCGAAGTATATAGTAGGGGGGAGTGGTCCTGATGACGAGGTGAGGGAGCGCCTCACCAGGAAGGTGTAAGTGAAGCAAACTGTCAGCATCTGGGATGCCAGGGGTATGCAAAAAAGAGAGAGAGAGGTGCTGTGCCTAGAAAAACACTCCTCTTTCACTCATCTGGCTCGCCCTTGTATCCTATTATCTCCTTCTCTGCCTCTGCTTCACTTACACCTTCCCGGTGAGGTGCCCCCTCTCCTTATCTTTGGGGTCGCTCCCCCACAATATGCGGCTACCGCAGATTACTCCGCATCTGCCCTATAAGACGACACCTGGCGTATAAGACGATACCCGACTTTTGAGAAGATTTTCAAGGGTTAAAAAGTAGTCTTATACGCCAGAAAATACAGTAATTCTGGCGTTTTGACATGTGACACGGGTGGCGATGGATGGGATTAGTGACGTTCTTCCAGTGCCATCACATTGTCAGAGTTTGACAGCAGCATTTAATGGGTAAACTGCCCCGGGTGGAGCGCGATTCCACCCATGACTATGGGGCACATGTCAGCTGTTCAAAACAGCTGACCTGTACCGGGAAAGATGTGGACTCACCGCCGGGGCCCACATCAAAGAGAGGGACACCACAGGCGCTGTACATGTATGACACATGTCATGAAGGGGTTAATTCCATTACTACATATCTAATTCAAACATTGATATAGAGGTGATGACCTCGGCTCTGTCTAGTAAGGCTTTCATATTAACAGG
The DNA here is from genome assembly GCF_032444005.1 of Ranitomeya imitator. Lineage (NCBI taxonomy): Eukaryota > Metazoa > Chordata > Amphibia > Anura > Dendrobatidae > Ranitomeya > Ranitomeya imitator. The sequence goes on from NC_091290.1 coordinate 100,555,514, forward strand.
GTAAGTGCTATAACTGAAACAGCTAAGCTTGGCTGTTCTATATACTACATGGCTGTGCTATATGCTACGTGGGCTGTGTTATATACTACGTGGGCTGTGCTGTGTACTGCATGGCTGTTCTATATACTACATCGCTGTGCTATATGCTACGTGGGCTGTGTTATATACTACGTGAGCTGTGCTGTATACTACATGGCTGTTCTATATATTATGTGGGCTGTGCTGTATACTACTTGGGCTGTGCTGTATACTACATGGCTGTTGTATATACTACATGGGCTGTGCTTTATACTATGTGGGCTGTGTTATATGCTACATGGCTGTTCTATATACTACATGGCTGTGCTATATGCTATGTGGCTGTGCTATATGCTACGTGGCTGTGCTATATGCTACGTGGCTGTGTTATATGCTACGTGGTTGTGTTATATACTACGCAGGCTGTGCTATATACTAGGGGTATATTATATTCTATGGGGGTATTTTATATTCTATGGCGGGCTGTGCTATATACTGTGGGAGTATATTATATTCTATTGGGGGTATATTATATTCTATGGGGGAGGCTGTGTTATATACTGTACTATTGGGGGGTATATTATATTCTATGGGGGAGGCTGTGTTATATACTATGTTGCTGTGTTATATACTATGGGAGTACATTATATTGTATGGTAGAGGCTGTGTTAGGTACATTATATTCTATGGGGAGGCTGTGTTATACTATGGGGGTACATTATATTCTATGGGGGAGGCTGTTATATACCATGGGGGCTGCATTATATTCTATGGGGGGCTACATTATATACTATGGTGAGGTGGGATGTTTTATATTCTATGGGGGGCTGTATTAGATTTTATGAGGGAGGATTGCATCATACTCTTTGATGGGGCTACATTAGATTCTATGGGGAGGTGGGCTGTATTCTATTCTAAACGGGGCTACATTATATTCTATGGGGGGCTGTATTATATTTATATTCTATGAGGGGTGATTGCATCATACTCTATGAGGGGGCTACATTATACTATATGAGGGGGGCTGCATTATATTCTATAAGGGGTTACATTATACTCTGTGGGGTGGTTGCATTATGCTTCATGGGGTGGCTGCATTATACCATATGTGGGCTGCATTATACTGTATTGAGGACTATACTATATGAAGAACTACGGGGTGCATTATACTATGGGAAGTGAATTGTATGACACGGATGATGATAGCAGTGCATTATACTATATGGAGCACTATGAGGAGTGTATTATAGTATGTGGAGGACTGAGCAGTGTATTTTAATATATGGAGGACTGTGGGGCATATTATATTATATGGAGGACTATGGGGCATATTATATTATATGGAGGACAATGGGGTGTGCATTTTATGATATAGAGGACTATGGGCCGTGCATTATACTATGGGAAGTGAACTGTACTATATGGATGACTATGGCGGTGCATTATACTATAAGGAGCACAATGAGGAGTGTATTATACTATGTGGAGGACTGAGCAGTGTATTTTAATATATGGAGTACTATGTGGAGGACTATGGGAAGTGAATAATACTATATGGAGGGCTGAGGAGTGTATTATATTATATGGAGGACTATGGGGCATATTATATTATATGGAGGACTATGGGGTGTGCATTTTACAGTATTGAGGACTGTGGTGCACATTATAATATATGGAGGACTATGGGGTGTATTATACTAAACAAGCAAAATGCTGCATATTCATCGAATGATTGGATTGTTTATGCTCAAACAGAAATCATTGTTCTCAGCAGCACATCACCGGTGTAAGCTGTAGATGTGCTGCTGATACCATGATCCTGTATGGTGATCTGTTACTGATCTATTAGTGATCATTCTGTCCCCTTCATTCTTTCTCAGACGGTGGAAAGAGGCCGGGAAACAAGCGTTGAATGACTTCAATATTTTTGATCACACTCATTTAATGACCTGAATGCAGCGCATGTAAATACAACTGAAATGCTTCTGTGTGATGTGCAATGTTCTGTGTGATGTTAGCATTTGGGGCCCCATTTTAAACTTTGCCTAAAACCGGCCCTGCCTGCAGGGCGGCTAATATTGAGGCCAATCTGGCCAGTTTATCCAGCCCCGAGGCTCCGGGGGGCCCTTGGCCAGATTGCCTTCTTGTGCGGTGGGCAGGGAACAAGCCCTGCAGCTTCACGGCCTGCAGGAGAAAATGGCAGCAGAGCAGAGCTGCAGGGAATGGATTCATCCTGCTTACTGCCTGTGCTTCCTGTCTCACACAGCAGCGGCTGAATGACATCATCATTCAGCGCAGCGGCTGTGCGAGACAGGAAGCTGCCGGCGATGGTGGAGCTTCAGGATATCATGCGCAGAGGTGAGGTGAGGAGAGTGTGTGTGTATGCATAGAGGTGAATGGTGCTGTGTGTGTGTAGGTGGAGGAGAGGGCAATGATGGGGGTGATGGGGCGGAAAGCAATGATTGGGTTTACGGAGAGGTCAATGATAGGGGTGGTGGGGGAGGAGGAAATGATGGAGGTGGTGAATTGGCAATATTGGGGTGGTGGGGATAAAGCAATAATGTAGGTGGTGAAGGGGCAATCATGGGGGTGGGGGAGAGGGCAATAATGGGATGCGGGGGGAGGAGGACAATGAGGGGTGTGGGGGATTGGGATGGAAGGAAAGGGGATTTATAATGGATTTAGGAACCGGGAGGTGGAGGAAGACGTTATTATTGATTATTATGTCTAACACAGTCCCTTAGTATATAGTGTACTCACTTATGTATAGCACAGTCCCTTAGCATGTATGTGTGTGTGTATATATCTATATATCTATATATCTATATATATATATATCTATATATATATATATATATATATCTATATATATATATATATATAGATATATATATATATATATATATCTTTGTCGCCTTAAAAGGAGGGGGGCCCAGACACTTTTCCTGCACAGGGACCCCAAGCTGTCTGTGTCTGCCATCGTTCTCTATATATGTTGTCTTAAAGAAACTGCGGGTTGGGGTGTAAAGGATGCATCTCTTGTTCCTCATACCGTGTTGTACTGTCAATAGAAAGCACATTCTGAAATACTCATGTGGATGATCATACATGAATGACTGTCCTGAATCTTTCAAGACTGCGCATAATTGGAGGAGTGTGCCTATTTCTGTTCTTCTGTTCATTCTGTGTTACAGACGATAACCAAGATGTTAAGAGGAATGACCTCTTATCAATATAATGATTCTCGTTGTCTTCCAATTTCCTTTTTTATTGTCACTCCTTTTCAAAATGGTTCTGAATAATGTGAAATATCTTCTGAAAAAAATTCATCAAGTGAAAGTTTTTTTCTATAGAGCTCTCATGTTAAATACAAAAGAGCAAATTGTATTAAATAATTTAAAACAAGAAACAATGGGAAGGAAGAACAGAAAAACCTAAAACTTGGTCTTACACTGGTATTGGCACACTTTACATTAAATTAGTATGGAAACATAATTTAACTCACCTGTGGTAAATCACAAATGAGAATCACCTGTGATTAATTGTAGGTGCTCATGTGACATGAATTATCCAATGAATGATGACTTCAGTGTTTTAAAAAGCCACATGGTAGGCCCTGTTCCTTTGTCACAACGGTGAAGACAAAGGAGCTGTCTGAGGACATTAGAACTACCATTATTGGGAAACACAAGGCTTTCAAATGGTATAAGGCCATCTCCAAAGACTTTGGTATCCCAGTTTCAACAGTGCACAATGTTATAAAGAAGTTTGACTAGCATGAAACTGTTAAGAACCTCCCTGGACGTGGGGGGAAAGAGGAAAATTGACAAGAGATGTCTTCAATGGTTGTTTGACGTGGAGTTTTTTTGCACAATTTGCGCCATCTATGGACCTGAAGGCCAACATGGAACAGTCTTGGGTCATGGTTTCGATAAGTACCATATACCGTACACTAAACCAAGCAGAGCTTTATGGGCGAAGGCCAAGAAAGAAACCAGTGCTGAAGAAAAGACATAAAAAGGAATGACTGATCTTTGTCAAAGAGTACCTTAACAAACCACATCTGTGGACAGATAAAACAGAAATAGAGCTTTTTGGCAATGCAAAGCAACAGTTTGTTTACAGATGGCACAATGAAACTTGTAAGGAAAAGAACACCCTACCAACATTTAAGCATGGTGGAGGATCCATAATGCTATAGGGTTGCTTTCCTGTGTCTGGTACTGGAGGCCTTGACCGTATCACAAGAATCATGAAATCAGAGAATTATCAAGAGGTTTTAGAGCGAAATGTCCTACCCAGTGTAAGAAAACTTGGTTTGAGTCAAAAGTCATAGGTCCTCCTGCAAGACCATGACCCAAAGCATAAATCCAAAAGTACACAGGAATAGTTGAAAAAAAATGACTGCTTTAAAATGGCCAGCAATGAGTCCTGACCTCTATTCCATTGAAAATCTTTGGGGTGAGCTGAAACATGCCATTGGAAAAAAGAAAGCGGAAAAACCAGAGTGAAAAAGAAACCCCTTAAAAAATAACTTTTATTACTATGTATATAAAAAAATTCCCAAAAAATTCTCTTTAATAGTAAAAAGGAGTTTTTGAGGGTCTGATACAGGTTATCCCAGAGGGAATACACAATGGGATACAGGAGACAAAAAATAGCGCCTAGTCAATAACAAATAAGAAGGGTCTAGGGAAGTTAGGTTGTGTGTTATATATACATACATACTAATAAAAGTTATTTTTAAAGGGATTCTTTTTAGCTCTGTTTTTTTTCTCTGACTAAGGCTGCCGTCACATTAGCAGTATTTGGTCAGTGTTTTACATCAGTATTTGTAAGCCAAAACCAGGAGTGGGTGATAAATGCAGAAGTGGTGCATATGTTTCTATTATAATTTTCCTCTAATTGTTCCACTCCTGGTTTTGGCTTACAAATACTGCTAGTGTGACGGCAGCCTAAGATCCTATAAAATTGTTCTGGTTTTTGATCATTGGGAAAAAGAACCCTGCAAACATTCAAGAGCTTGAACAGACTGCAAAGGAAGAGTGGGAGAAAATACCAGCTGAGAAGTGTAAGAAACTTATAGATGGCTACAAGAAACGTTTGGAGGCTCTCATTAAATGCCAAAGGGTGTGCAACCAAGTATTAATTAGAGATGCCTTTATTGCTGCACATGCTCTTTATTCTGTTTCTTCTTTAAAATTGCAACACGTAAGTGGAAAAACAATGTTTTATTGTTGTATTACTTTCAACAACTAATTAAAAAAAATCCTGAGGATAGAACTATGGTACATTTCCATTTATTTATGAAGATATTGTACATTTTAGAAAAAAAATTGACAGTGCCAATAAAGGCGAGCAGCACTGTACCTTTGTTTGGTAGATAGGAGGGAGTTTAAACCACCACTCTGATTTCCGGTCAGTTAAAAATTGTTGACACAAGATGGAGGATCAGGACTGGAGTGGCACTAGGAAGACTTTAAGACGGAAACTGGTGAGTATAAGACTACAGTCAGGGAATTTACATTAGTGGCATCTGTTATGGCTGGCAATCAGGCAACACAGCGTGCAGTAATCAGCGCACATACAGAGATCTGGCAATAACCCAAAACAATAGGACGAGCTCTGAGACGTGGAATCTCTGTAGACTGCAGTACCTGATCTATCCTCACACAACTGGAAGCAGCAGTGGATTGCGCCTATCAACTACCTATGCAACTCGGCACTGCTTGAGGAGCTGACTAGCCTGAAGATAGAAATACAAGCCTGACTTACCTCAGAGAAATACCCCAAAGGAATAGGCAGCCCCCACATATAATGACTGTTAGCAAGATGAAAAGACAAACGTAGGAATGAAATAGATTCAGCAAAGTGAGGCCCGATATTCTAGACAGAGCGAGGATAGCAAAGAGAACTATGCAGTCTACAAAAAACCCTAAAACGAAAACCACGCAAAGGGGCAAAAAGACCCACCGTGCCGAACTAACAGCATGGCGGTGCACCCCTTTGCTTCTCAGAGCTTCCAGCAAAAGATTAAAACAAGCTGGACAGAAAAAACAGAAAACAAACTAGAAGCACTTATCTAGCAGAGCAGCAGGCCCAAGGAAAGATGCAGTAGCTCAGATCCAACACTGGAACATTGACAAGGAGCAAGGAAGACAGACTCAGGTGGAGCTAAATAGCAAGGCAGCCAACGAGCTCACCAAAACACCTGAGGGAGGAAGCCCAGAGACTGCAATACCACTTGTGACCACAGAAGTGAACTCAGCCACAGAATTCACAACAGTACCCCCCCCTTGAGGAGGGGTCACCGAACCCTCACCAGAACCCCCAGGCCGACCAGGATGAGCCACATGAAAGGCACGAACAAGATCTGGGGCATGGACATCAGAGGCAAAAACCCAGGAATTATCTTCCTGAGCATAACCCTTCCATTTGACCAGATACTGGAGTTTCCGTCTAGAGACACGAGAATCCAAAATCTTCTCCACAATATACTCCAATTCCCCCTCCACCAAAACAGGGGCAGGAGGCTCCACAGATGGAACCATAGGTGCCACGTATCTCCTCAACAACGACCTATGGAATACATTATGTATGGAAAAGGAGTCTGGGAGGGTCAGACGAAAAGACACCGGATTGAGAATCTCAGAAATCCTATACGGACCAATAAAACGAGGTTTAAATTTAGGAGAGGAAACCTTCATAGGTATATGACGAGAAGATAACCAAACCAGATCCCCAACACGAAGTCGGGGTCCCACACGGCGTCTGCGATTAGCGAAAAGCTGAGCCTTCTCCTGGGACAAGGTCAAATTGTCCACTACCTGAGTCCAGATCTGCTGCAACCTGTCCACCACATAATCCACACCAGGACAGTCCGAAGACTCAACCTGTCCTGAAGAGAAACGAGGATGGAACCCAGAATTGCAGAAAAATGGAGAGACCAAGGTAGCCGAGCTGGCCCGATTATTAAGGGCGAACTCAGCCAACGGCAAAAATGACACCCAATCATCCTGGTCAGCGGAAACAAAACATCTCAGATATGTTTCCAAGGTCTGATTGGTTCGTTCGGTCTGGCCATTAGTCTGAGGATGGAAGGCCGAGGAGAAAGATAGGTCAATGCCCATCCTACCACAAAAGGCTCGCCAGAACCTCGAGACAAACTGGGAACCTCTGTCAGAAACAATATTCTCAGGAATGCCATGTAAACGAACCACATGCTGGAAGAACAAAGGCACCAAATCAGAGGAGGAAGGCAATTTAACCAAGGGCACCAGATGGACCATTTTAGAAAAGCGATCACAGACCACCCAAATGACAGACATCTTTTGAGAAACGGGAAGGTCAGAAATGAAATCCATCGAAATATGTGTCCAAGGCCTCTTCGGGACCGGCAAGGGCAAAAGCAACCCACTGGCACGTGAACAGCAGGGCTTAGCCCTAGCACAAATTCCACAGGACTGCACAAAAGCACGCACATCCCGTGACAGAGATGGCCACCAGAAGGATCTAGCAACCAACTCCCTGGTACCAAAGATTCCTGGATGACCGGCCAGCACCGAACAATGAAGTTCAGAGATAACTTTACTAGTCCACCTATCAGGGACGAACAGTTTCTCGGCCGGACAACGATCAGGTTTATTAGCCTGAAATTTCTGTAACACTCTCCGCAAATCAGGGGAGATGGCAGACACAATTACTCCTTCCTTGAGGATACTCGCCGGCTCAGATAACCCCGGAGAGTCGGGCACAAAACTCCTAGACAGAGCATCCGCCTTCACATTTTTAGAGCCCGGAAGGTATGAAATCACAAAATCAAAACGAGCAAAAAATAACGACCAACGGGCCTGTCTAGGATTCAAGCGCTTGGCAGACTCAAGATAAGTAAGGTTCTTATGATCAGTCAAAACCACCACGCGATGCTTAGCACCCTCAAGCCAATGACGCCACTCCTCGAATGCCCACTTCATGGCCAGCAACTCTCGGTTGCCCACATCATAATTACGCTCAGCAGCAGAAAATTTCCTGGAAAAGAAAGCACATGGTTTGAACACTGAGCAACCAGAACCTCTCTGTGACAAAACCGCCCCTGCACCAATCTCAGAAGCATCAACCTCGACCTGGAACGGAAGAGAAACATCAGGTTGACACAACACAGGGGCACAGCAAAACGACGCTTCAACTCCTGAAAAGCTTCCACGGCAGCAGAAGACCAATTAACCAAATCAGCACCCTTCTTGGTCAAATCGGTCAATGGTCTGGCAATGCTAGAAAAATTACAGATGAAGCGACGATAAAAATTAGCAAAGCCCAGGAATTTCTGCAAACTTTTTAGAGATGTCGGCTGAGTCCAATCCTGGATGGCCTGAACCTTAACCGGATCCATCTCGATAGTAGAAGGGGAAAAGATGAACCCCAAAAATGAAACTTTCTGCACACCGAAGAGACACTTTGATCCCTTCACGAACAAGGAATTAGCACGCAGTACCTGGAAAACCATTCTGACTTGCTTCACATGAGACTCCCAATCATCTGAGAAGATCAAAATGTCATCCAAGTAAACAATCAAGAATTTATCCAGATACTCACGGAAAATGTCATGCATAAAAGACTGAAAAACAGATGGAGCATTGGCAAGTCCGAACGGCATCACCAGATACTCAAAATGACCCTCGGGCGTATTAAATGCCGTTTTCCATTCATCTCCCTGCCTGATTCTCACCAGATTATACGCACCACGAAGATCAATCTTAGTAAACCAACTAGCCCCCTTAATCCGAGCAAACAAGTCAGAAATCAATGGCAAGGGATACTGAAACTTAACAGTGATCTTATTAAGAAGGCGGTAATCAATACACGGTCTTAGCGAACCATCCTTCTTGGCTACAAAAAAGAACCCTGCTCCCAATGGTGACGACGATGGGCGAATATGTCCCTTCTCCAGGGACTCCTTCACATAACTGCGCATAGCGGTGTGTTCAGGTACGGACAAATTAAATAAACGACCCTTAGGGAATTTACTACCAGGAATCAAATCGATAGCACAATCACAATTCCTATGCGGAGGAAGGGCATCAGACTTGGACTCTTCAAATACATCCTGAAAGTCCGACAAGAACTCTGGGATGTCAGAAGGAATGGATGACGAAATAGACAAAAATGGAACATCACCATGTACTCCCTGACAACCCCAGCTGGTTACCGACATAGAGTTCCAATCCAATACTGGATTATGGGTTTGTAGCCATGGCAACCCCAACACGACCACATCATGCAAATTATGCAGTACCAAAAAGCGAATAACTTCCTGATGTGCAGGAGCCATGCACATGGTCAGCTGGGCCCAGTACTGAGGCTTATTCTTGGCCAGAGGTGTAGCATCAATTCCTCTCAACGGAATAGGACACCGCAAAGGCTCCAAGAAAAATCCACAACGTTTAGCATAATCCAAATCCATCAGATTCAGGGCAGCGCCTGAATCCACAAACGCCATGACAGAATATGATGACAAAGAGCACATTAAGGTAATGGACAAAAGGAATTTGGACTGTACAGTACCAATAACGGCAGAGCTATCGAACCGCCTAGTGCGTTTAGGACAATTAGAAATAGCATGAGTAGAATCACCACAATAGAAACACAGTCTGTTCAGACGTCTGTGTTCGTGCCGTTCTACTTTAGTCATAGTCCTGTCGCACTGCATAGGCTCAGGCTTACTCTCAGACAATACCGCCAGATGGTGCACAGATTTACGCTCGCGCAAGCGACGACCGATCTGAATGGCCAAGGACATAGACTCATTCAAACCAGCAGGCATAGGAAATCCCACCATTACATCCTTAAGAGCTTCAGAGAGACCCTTTCTGAACAAAGCCGCTAGTGCAGATTCATTCCACAGAGTGAGTACTGACCATTTTCTAAATTTCTGACAATATACTTCTACATCATCCTGACCCTGGCATAAAGCCAGCAGATTTTTCTCAGCTTGATCCACTGAATTAGGCTCATCGTAAAGCAATCCCAGCGCCTGGAAAAATGCATCAACATTACTCAATGCAGAATCTCCTGGTGCAAGAGAAAACGCCGAGTCCTGTGGGTCGCCGCGCAAAAAAGAAATAATAATCAAAACCTGTTGAATAGGATTACCAGAAGAATGAGGTTTCAAGGCCAAAAATAGCTTACAATTATTTCTGAAGCTCAGGAACTTAGTTCTGTCACCAAAAAACAAATCAGGAATCGGAATTCTTGGTTCTAGCATCGATTTCTGATCAATAGTATCTTGAATCTTTTGTACATTTACAACGAGATTATCCATTGAGGAGCACAGAGCCTGAATATCCATGTCCACAGCTGTGTCCTGAAGCACTCTAATGTCTAGGGGAAAAAAAAGACTGAAGACAGAGCTAAGAAAAAAAAATGATGTCAGGATTTCTTTTTTCCCTCTATTGGAAATCATTGAATGTCTCCTTGTACTGTTATGGCTGGCAATCAGGCAACACAGCGTGCAGTAATCAGCGCACATACAGAGATCTGGCAATAACCCAAAACAATAGGACGAGCTCTGAGACGTGGAATCTCTGTAGACTGCAGTACCTGATCTATCCTCACACAACTGGAAGCAGCAGTGGATTGCGCCTATCAACTACCTATGCAACTCGGCACTGCCTGAGGAGCTGACTAGCCTGAAGATAGAAATACAAGCCTGACTTACCTCAGAGAAATACCCCAAAGGAATAGGCCCCACATATAATGACTGTTAGCAAGATGAAAAGACAAACGTAGGAATGAAATAGATTCAGCAAAGTGAGGCCCGATATTCTAGACAGAGCGAGGATAGCAAAGAGAACTATGCAGTCTACAAAAAACCCTAAAACGAAAACCACGCAAAGGGGCAAAAAGACCCACCGTGCCGAACTAACAGCACGGCGGTGCACCCCTTTGCTTCTCAGAGCTTCCAGCAAAAGATTAAAACAAGCTGGACAGAAAAAACAGAAAACAAACTAGAAGCACTTATCTAGCAGAGCAGCAGGCCCAAGGAAAGATGCAGTAGCTCAGATCCAACACTGGAACATTGACAAGGAGCAAGGAAGACAGACTCAGGTGGAGCTAAATAGCAAGGCAGCCAACGAGCTCACCAAAACACCTGAGGGAGGAAGCCCAGAGACTGCAATACCACTTGTGACCACAGAAGTGAACTCAGCCACAGAATTCACAACAGGCATCACTCTAGTTCTGATATAAAAACAAATAAACATTGGAATGGTGCTGTAACCCCTTCATGATCTTGCAATTTTCTGCTTTCCCTCCCCTTCTTCCAAGAGCCATAACTATTTTATTTTTTCATAAACATAGTCGCAGGACGAGATGTACTTTTGTTTTACATTATTCATTTTATCATGTGATGCACTGGAAAACAAGAAATTCCAAGTGTGTTGAAATTGCAAAAAAAAGTGAAATTCCACAATTTTTTTTTGTCTTTTTTTTTTATTTACAATGTTCAATATTTGGAAAAACTGATCCGGCAATATGATTATCCAGGTCAGTACGAGTATGTAGATACCAAACATATATAGTTTTATTAGTGTAAGTAGTGAAAGAAAAATCTTAAATTTGTAAGAAAAAAAAATGTTGTCGCCATTTTACAAGACCTGTAACATTCTCAATATTTGAGATATGGAGCTATGTGATGGCTTATTTTTTGCACCCTGAGCAGACATTTTTAATTATAATACTTTGGGGTTAAAAAAAAAAGTAAGTCTGGCATTTCAATCTTATTTTGGTGGTGGTTTACTGATCGGATTATTTTATTTTATATTTTGACAGAACAGGCAAATTTGTGCATTTTCTATATTTTTAAATTGTTTTTTTTAATGGGAAAAGTGGAGGTGAGTTGAACTTTTGTGTTTTTTGAATTTGTCAATTGTAATATTTCTTTTTTTTAACTTTTTTACTGGATTTACTAATCCATTTAGGGGACTTAAAGATCCGATCGCTTGTGCTATGTATAGCAGAAATCACAATCTCACATGAATGCCGACCACGGGCTGGCTTTCACAGGAGGATCATAATGAGAGGCACGGCGGTGTTCAGTAGACCCCAAGCTGTCATAGCAATCCAACAACTCCCTTGCGTTCACATCATGGGTGACTCAATCATAGCATGGAATGATGCGCCCTACCTTTTTGATGCACGCTAAATGTTAGTCAGAGATTGACAGCGGAATTTTACAGGTTAACAACCACGATAAGGACTCTGATCCACCCTGTTATGATAAGGTAATTCAGTACCACAATGGACATAGAAAGCCAGAGCACATACAGTGACCTGACAATAACCCAAAAACATAGAACGAGCTCTGAGACGTGGAAACTCTGCTGACCGCAATCCCTAATCCTCTCCAACCACACTACAGGCAGCCGTGGATTGCGCCTAACGCTCTCTATGCAACTCGGCACAGCCTGAGAAACTAGCTAGCCTGAAGATAGAAAATAAGCCTACCTTGCCTCAGAGAAATACCCCAAAGGAAAAGGCAGCCCCCACATATAATGACTGTGAGTTAAGATGAAAAGACAAACGTAGAGATGAAATAGATTTAGCAAAGTGAGGCCCGACTTTCTGAACAGAGCGAGGATAGGAAAGGTAAATTTGCGGTCAACACAAAACTCTACAAACAACCACGCAAAGGGGGCAAAAAGACCCTCCGTACCGAACTATCGGCACGGAGGTACACCCTCTGCGTCCCAGAGCTTCCAGCAAGCAAGAAAAAAACAAACAAGCAAGCTGGACAGAAAAAACAGCAAACAAAATAACAAAAGCGGAACTTAGCTATGCAGAGCAGCAGGCCACAGGAACGATCCAGGAGGAAGCAAGTCCTATACTAGAACATTGACTGGAGGCCAGGATCAGAGCACCAGGTGGAGTTAAATGGAGCAGCACCTAACGACTTCACCACATCACCTGAGGAAGGAAACTCAGAAGCCGCAGTACCACTCTCCTCCACCAACGGAAGCTCACAGACAGAATCAGCCGAAGTACCACTTGTGACCACAGGAGGGAGCTCTGCCACAGAATTCACAACAGTACCCCCCCTTGAGGAGGGGTCACCGAACCCTCACCAGAGCCCCCAGGACGACCAGGATGAGCCATATGAAAGGCACGAACAAGATCGGGAGCATGGACATCAGAGGCAAAGACCCAGGAATTATCTTCCTGAGCATAACCCTTCCACTTAACCAGATACTGGAGTTTCCGTCTTGAAACACGAGAATCCAAAATCTTCTCCACAATATACTCCAACTCCCCCTCCACCAAAATCGGGGCAGGAGGATCAACAGATGGAACCATAGGTGCCACGTATCTCCGCAACAATGACCTATGGAATACGTTATGGATGGAAAAAGAATCTGGAAGGGTCAAACGAAAAGACACAGGATTAAGAACCTCAGAAATCCTATATGGACCAATGAAACGAGGCTTAAATTTAGGAGAGGAAACCTTCATAGGAATATGACGAGATGACAACCAAACCAAATCCCCAACACGAAGTCGGGGACCCACACAGCGTCTGCGATTAGCAAAACGTTGAGCCTTCTCCTGGGACAAGGTCAAATTGTCCACTACATGAGTCCAGATCTGCTGCAACCTGTCCACCACAGTATCCACACCAGGACAGTCCGAAGACTCAACCTGCCCTGAAGAGAAACGAGGATGGAACCCAGAGTTGCAGAAAAACGGCGAAACCAAGGTAGCCGAGCTGGCCCGATTATTAAGGGCGAACTCAGCCAAAGGCAAAAAGGACACCCAGTCATCCTGATCAGCAGAAACAAAGCATCTCAGATATGTTTCCAAGGTCTGATTGGTTCGTTCGGTCTGGCCATTAGTCTGAGGATGGAAAGTCGAGGAAAAAGACAAGTCAATGCCCATCCTAGCACAAAAGGCTCGCCAAAACCTCGAAACAAACTGGGAACCTCTGTCAGAAACGATATTCTCTGGAATGCCATGTAAACGAACCACATGCTGGAAGAACAATGGCACCAAATCAGAGGAGGAAGGTAATTTAGACAAGGGTACCAAATGGACCATCTTAGAGAAGCGATCACAGACCACCCAAATGACTGACATTTTTTGAGAGACAGGAAGATCTGAAATAAAATCCATAGAGATATGTGTCCAAGGCCTCTTCGGGACCGGCAAGGGCAAAAGCAACCCACTGGCACGAGAACAGCAGGGCTTAGCCCGAGCACAAATCCCACAGGACTGCACAAAAGAACGCACATCCCGTGACAGAGATGGCCACCAAAAGGATCTAGCCACTAACTCTCTGGTACCAAAGATTCCAGGATGACCAGCCAACACCGAACAATGAACCTCAGAGATAACTCTATTCGTCCACCTATCAGGGACAAACAGTTTCTCCGCTGGGCAACAATCAGGTTTATTAGCCTGAAATTTTTGCAGCACCCGCCGCAAATCAGGGGAGATGGCAGACATAATTACTCCCTCTTTGAGAATACCCGCCGGCTCAGATAAACCCGGAGAGTCGGGCAAAAAACTCCTAGACAGGGCATCCGCCTTCACATTTTTAGAGCCCGGAAGGTACGAAACCACAAAGTCAAAACGGGAGAAAAACAGCGACCAGCGAGCCTGTCTAGGATTCAACCGTTTGGCAGACTCGAGATAAGTCAAGTTCTTATGATCAGTCAAGACCACCACGCGATGATTAGCTCCTTCAAGCCAATGACGCCACTCCTCGAATGCCCACTTCATGGCCAGCAACTCTTGATTGCCAACATCATAATTTCGCTCAGCAGGCGAAAACTTCCTGGAAAAGAAGGCACATGGTTTCATCACCGAGCAATCAGAACTTCTCTGCGACAAAACAGCCCCCGCTCCAATTTCAGAAGCATCAACCTCGACCTGGAATGGAAGCGAAACATCTGGCTGACATAACACAGGGGCAGAAGAAAAACGACGCTTCAATTCTTGAAAAGCTTCCACAGCAGCAGAAGACCAATTGACCACATCAGCACCCTTCTTGGTCAAATCGGTCAATGGTTTAGCAATACTAGAAAAATTGCAGATGAAGTGACGATAAAAATTAGCAAAGCCCAGGAACTTTTGCAGACTTTTCAGAGATGTCGGCTGAGTCCAATCATGGATGGCTTGGACCTTAACAGGGTCCATCTCGATAGTAGAAGGGGAAAAAATTAACCCCAAAAATGAAACCTTCTGAACACCAAAGAGACACTTTGATCCCTTCACAAACAAAGAATTAGCACGCAGGACCTGGAACACCATTCTGACCTACTTCACATGAGACTCCCAATCATCCGAGAAGACCAAAATATCATCCAAGTACACAATCAGGAATTTATCCAGGTACTCTCGGAAGATGTCATGCATAAAGGACTGAAACACTGATGGAGCATTGGCAAGTCCGAATGGCATAACTAGGTATTCAAAGTGGCCCTCGGGCGTATTAAATGCAGTTTTCCATTCATCGCCTCGCTTTATACGCACAAGATTATATGCACCACGAAGATCTATCTTGGTGAACCAACTAGCCCCCTTAATCCGAGCAAACAAATCAGATAACAGCGGCAAGGGGTACTGAAATTTGACCGTGATCTTATTTAGAAGGCGGTAATCTATACAAGGTCTCAGCGAACCATCCTTCTTGGCCACTAAAAAGAACCCCGCTCCCAATGGCGACGATGACGGACGAATATGCCCCTTCTCCAAGGACTCCTTCACGTAACTCCGCATAGCGGCGTGCTCAGGTACAGATAAATTAAACAGTCGACCTTTTGGAAATTTACTACCTGGAATCAAATCGATAGCCCGATAGCCCGTCGTCGGCTCGTTGGTCTAGGGGTATGATTCTCGCTTAGGGTGCGAGAGGTCCCGGGTTCAAATCCCGGACGAGCCCTACTCTTTCTCTGTGGGGGAACCAGAGTGTTCATCTTCTTTTCCAGAGGAGCAGCACTTTTAGACCTAATACTATCTAATAGACCTGACAGAATAACAAATCTGCAGGTGGTTGGGCATTTAGGAAATAGCGACCACAATATTGTGCAGTTTCACCTGTCTTTCACTAGGGGGACTTGTCAGGGAGTCACAAAAACATTGAACTTTAGGAAGGCAAAGTTTGAACAGCTTAGAGATGCCCTTAATCTGGTAGACTGGGACAATATCCTCAGAAATGAGAATACAGATAATAAATGGGAAATGTTTAAGAACATCCTAAATAGGCAGTGTAAGCGGTTTATACCTTGTGGGAATAAAAGGACTAGAAATAGGAAAAACCCAATGTGGCTAAACAAAGAAGTAAGACAGGCAATTAACAGTAAAAAGAAAGCATTTGCACTACTAAAGCAGGATGGCACCATTGAAGCTCTAAAAAACTATAGGGAGAAAAATACTTTATCTAAAAAACTAATTAAAGCTGCCAAAAAGGAAACAGAGAAGCACATTGCTAAGGAGAGTAAAACTAATCCCAAACTGTTCTTCAACTATATCAATAGTAAAAGAATAAAAACTGAAAATGTAGGCCCCTTAAAAAATAGTGAGGAAAGAATGGTTGTAGATGACGAGGAAAAAGCTAACATATTAAACACCTTCTTCTCCACGGTATTCACGGTGGAAAATGAAATGCTAGGTGAAATCCCAAGAAACAATGAAAACCCTATATTAAGGGTCACCAATCTAACCCAAGAAGAGGTGCGAAACCGGCTAAATAAGATTAAAATAGATAAATCTCCGGGTCCGGATGGCATACACCCACGAGTACTAAGAGAACTAAGTAATGTAATAGATAAACCATTATTTCTTATTTTTAGTGACTCTATAGCGACAGGGTCTGTTCCGCAGGACTGGCGCATAGCAAATGTGGTGCCAATATTCAAAAAGGGCTCTAAAAGTGAACCTGGAAATTATAGGCCAGTAAGTCTAACCTCTATTGTTGGTAAAATATTTGAAGGGTTTCTGAGGGATGTTATTCTGGATTATCTCAATGAGAATAACTGTTTAACTCCATATCAGCATGGGTTTATGAGAAATCGCTCCTGTCAAACCAATCTAATCAGTTTTTATGAAGAGGTAAGCTATAGACTGGACCACGGTGAGTCATTGGACGTGGTATATCTCGATTTTTCCAAAGCGTTTGATACCGTGCCGCACAAGAGGTTGGTACACAAAATGAGAATGCTTGGTCTGGGGGAAAATGTGTGTAAATGGGTTAGTAACTGGCTTAGTGATAGAAAGCAGAGGGTGGTTATAAATGGTATAGTCTCTAACTGGGTCGCTGTGACCAGTGGGGTACCGCAGGGGTCAGTATTGGGACCTGTTCTCTTCAACATATTCATTAATGATCTGGTAGAAGGTTTACACAGTAAAATATCGATATTTGCAGATGATACAAAACTATGTAAAGCAGTTAATACAAGAGAAGATAGTATTCTGCTACAGATGGATCTGGATAAGTTGGAAACTTGGGCTGAAAGGTGGCAGATGAGGTTTAACAATGATAAATGTAAGGTTATACACATGGGAAGAGGGAATCAATATCACCATTACACACTGAACGGGAAACCACTGGGTAAATCTGACAGGGAGAAGGACTTGGGGATCCTAGTTAATGATAAACTTACCTGGAGCAGCCAGTGCCAGGCAGCAGCTGCCAAGGCAAACAGGATCATGGGGTGCATTAAAAGAGGTCTGGATACACATGATGAGAGCATTATACTGCCTCTGTACAAATCCCTAGTTAGACCGCACATGGAGTACTGTGTCCAGTTTTGGGCACCAGTGCTCAGGAAGGATATAATGGAACTAGAGAGAGTACAAAGGAGGGCAACAAAATTAATAAAGGGGATGGGAGAACTACAATACCCAGATAGATTAGCGAAATTAGGATTATTTAGTCTAGAAAAAAGACGACTGAGGGGCGATCTAATAACCATGTATAAGTATATAAGGGGACAATACAAATATCTCGCTGAGGATCTGTTTATACCAAGGAAGGTGACGGGCACAAGGGGGCATTCTTTGCGTCTGGAGGAGAGAAGGTTTTTCCACCAACATAGAAGAGGATTCTTTACTGT
The DNA here is from genome assembly GCF_032444005.1 of Ranitomeya imitator. Classification (NCBI taxonomy): domain Eukaryota; kingdom Metazoa; phylum Chordata; class Amphibia; order Anura; family Dendrobatidae; genus Ranitomeya; species Ranitomeya imitator. The sequence continues at coordinate 100,573,636 of NC_091290.1, forward strand.
TAGGGCAGTGAGAATCTGGAATTGCTTGCCTGAGGAGGTGGTGATGGCGAACTCAGTCGAGGGGTTCAAGAGAGGCCTGGATGTCTTCCTGGAGCAGAACAATATTGTATCATACAATTATTAGGTTCTGTAGAAGGACGTAGATCTGGATATTTATTATGATGGAATATAGGCTGAACTGGATGGACAAATGTCTTTTTTCGGCCTTACTAACTATGTTACTATGTTACTATGTTACTATGTTACTATGATAGCACAATCACAATCCCTATGCGGAGGTAGGGCATCGGACTTGGGCTCATCAAATACATCCTGGTAATCAGACAAGAACTCTGGGACCTCAGAAGGGGTGGATGATGAAATAGACAGGAATGGGACATCACCATGTACCCCCTGACAACCCCAGCTGGACACAAACATGGATTTCCAATCTAATACTGGATTATGGACCTGTAGCCATGGCAACCCCAACACGACCACATCATGCAAATTATGCAACACCAGAAAGCGAATATCCTCCTGATGTGCAGGAGCCATGCACATGGTCAGCTGGGTCCAGTACTGAGGCTTATTCTTGGCCAAAGGCGTAGCATCAATTCCTCTCAGTGGAATAGGACACTGCAAGGGCTCCAAGAAAAACCCACAACGCCTGGCATACTCCAAGTCCATCAAATTCAGGGCAGCGCCTGAATCCACAAATGCCATGACAGAATAAGATGACAAAGAGCAGATCAAGGTAACGGACAAAAGAAATTTTGACTGTACCGTACCAATGGTGGCAGACCTAGCGAACCGCTTAGTGCGCTTAGGACAATCAGAGATAGCATGAGTGGAATCACCACAGTAGAAACACAGCCCATTCTGACATCTGTGTTCTTGCCGTTCAACTCTGGTCAAAGTCCTATCGCACTGCATAGGCTCAGGTTTATGCTCAGATAATACCGCCAAATGGTGCACAGATTTACGCTCACGCAAGCGTCGACCGATCTGAATGGCCAAAGACATAGACTCATTTAGACCAGCAGGCATAGGAAATCCCACCATGACATCCTTAAGGGCCTCAGAGAGACCCTTTCTGAAAATAGCTGCGAGCGCACCTTTATTCCATTGAGTGAGCACGGACCACCTTCTAAATTTCTGACAGTAAATCTCAATCTCATCCTGACCCTGACACAGAGCCAGCAAATTTTTCTCTGCCTGATCCACCGAATTAGGTTCATCGTGCAGCAATCCGAGCGCCAGGAAAAAGCATCAACATTACTCAATGCAGGATCTCCTGGCGCAAGGGAAAATGCCCAGTCTTGACGGTCGCCACGCAAAAAAGAAATAATAATTCTCACTTGTTGAACTGGTTCACCAGAGCAGCGAGGTTTCAAGGCCAGAAACAGTTTGCAATTATTTTTGAAATTCACAAACTTGGCTCTATCACCATAAAACAAATCAGGAATAGGAATTCTTGGTTCTAATATAGGATTCTGAACCACCAAATCCTGAATCTTTTGTACATTTATAACGAGATTATCCATTGAAGAGCACAGACCCTGAATGTCCATGTCCACACCTGTGTCCTGAACCACCCAAATGTCTAGGGGAAAGAAAAGGCAAAACACAGTGCAAAGAAAAAAAAATGGTCTCAGAACTTCTTTTTTCCCTCTATTGGGAATCATTAGTACTTTGGGCCTCCAGTACTGTTATGATAAGGTAATTCAGTACCACAATGGACATAGAAGCCAGAGCACATACAGTGACCTGACAATAACCCAAAAACATAGAACGAGCTCTGAGACGTGGAAACTCTGCTGACCACAATCCCTAACAGAGGCGTATCTAGGGTTTCTGGCACCCGGGGCAAGAATTCATTTCGGCGCCCCCCCCCAGGACATATGTGATTTTCACACTTAGTCATGTACCCACGAGCTCCTCTCCCTAATGCTCTCAATATTCAGTGAAAAACTGAGAGAAGCAGAAGAGAAGCTCGTTGTCACAGGACCACAAGTCTGAAAGTCGCATATGAGTGAAGTGTCCATGTGACGACTACTGGAACCTGCAGAGCTGAATCCTGACATCGCAGCTTCTGAATTCTTTTAGGATTCTCCCTTGCCGGTGGACGGTCATGTCAGCAAAAGCATGTGATTTGTATACTTCTGACCACATTCCGACTAGACGTGCCGGCCTCGCTCAGTTCATTTTCATTGAGTGAGGCCACACATGTCTAGTCAGCACGTGACCGCATGTATGTAAATCACCAGCACGAGAGAATCCTGACAGCGTGCAGGGCGCACTGTGAGAATTCAGAAGTCTGCAGTCACAAAGAATGACTGCAGACTCATTACAAACCTGGACAACCCCTTTAATGCTCCTAACATAAATAAAAACATGAGTTAGTCAGTATCACAATGTTATGATTAGGTAATTCAGAACCACAATGGACCTTGAAGTTCAGAGCACACAAGTGACCTGACAAAACCCACAAAACATAGGACGAGCTCTGAGACGTGGGAACTCTGCTGACCGCAATCCCTAATCCTATAATACCACACTAAAGGTAGCCGTGGAGCGCTCCTGACAGACCTAGGCGCCTCGGGCACAGCCTGAGAAACTAGCTAGCCCTGAAGGTAGAAAAATAAGCCTACCTTGCCTCAGAGAAATTCCCCAAAGGAAAAGGCAGCCCCCCACATATAATGACTGTGAGTAAGATGAAAATACAAACACAGAGATGAAATAGGTTTAGCAAAGTGAGGCCCGACTTACTGAATAGATCGAGGACAGGAAAGATAGCTTTGCGGTCAACACAAAAACCTGCAAACAACCACGCAGAGGGGCAAAAAGACCCTCCGCACCGACTAACGGTACGGAGGTGCTCCTTCTGCGTCTCAGAGCTTCCAGCAAGCAAGCAAAACCCAAAAAGCAAGCTGGACAGAAAATATAGCAACAAAATAAACACAAGCAGACTTAGCTTATGCTGAGCAGACAGGCCACAGGAAAGATCCAGGAGGAAGCAAGACCAACACTAGAACATTGACTGGAGGCCAGGAGCAAAGCACTAGGTGGAGTTAAATAGAGCAACACCTTACGACTTCACCACATCACCTGAGGAAGGAAACTCAGAAGCCGCAGTACCACTTGTGACCACAGGAGGGAGCTCTGCCACAGAATTCACAACACACAAATAACATTTACATCCAGGTACCTTATAGATGTCGTCATCTCTGGAGTCGTTCTACTTCTTTTCTTCATCTTGTCCAGACCCCATGATGAGTTTTCTCATCCACAGCTGTCTCTGCAGACTTCCATCTTGTCCGCTCTTTTGCAGAAAATCTCCACATGACGCTCTTAAAGATACAAGTGTCATTATAATGCTCCTGAATAAAAAATTGCCCCTCACTATATTGTCTGCCCAAAATATGACCCCCACACTGTCCCTCTTATGGTACATACTCTTCACTCTAACCTCTCCTTTCCATACCGGTCCCCTCTTCACACTGTCCTCTCACACTGTGTCCCCCTCTATAGGGCCCAGTATTTGTACTGTACTCTGATTACACTCCCCCCTCCTTGGTATACCGTCCTCTGCTGGCTGTGCCCTTACACTGTCCCCTCATTCTACACCCCTACTGCTCAGTTTCTATTCTGTGCCCACTCACTTTTCTCCCGCATACTGTCTCCTCACACTATTCCCTTCCCTCCTCATACTGTCTCCTCTCACATCCCTCCTGTTCACCAAACTGTCTCCTCATATATTTACCCCCTCGCTTTCTATACTGCCTGCTCACCTGACTCCCTATATTGTGTCTGCACACATCCCATCACCCTCACTCCCCGTACTCTGTCCACATACATTTTTCACATTGCTACTCATACTGTGTCCACATACATTCCCCCGTTCGCTCCTCATACTGTCTGCACCCATCCCCCATACTGTTTCCTCAGATATGCCCCCCATTCTCCTGAACTGTTTCCTCATATATGCCCATTATTTTCCTCTACCCCACCCCATCATTGCTCTCTTCACCACCTCCATCTTTACTTTCTCCACCACCACTATAATTGCTTTCTCCCCCACCACCCCATAATTTCCCATTCCACCACCTCCATCATTTCCTCCTTTGCCTTTTCTACCATATCCATCATTTTCTTTTCCCCCACCATCTCCATCTTTGCCCTTTCCACCACCATCATCATTGTCCTTTCCACCATCACCATACTTGCCCATTCCACCACCTCCATCATTTTCTCCCCCTCCAATATCATCAGTGTGCTTTCCACCACCACCATCCTTGTCCATTCTACCACCTCCATCATTTCTTCCCCCCCTCATTATTGCCCATTCCACCACATCCATCATTTCCTCCTCCCCCTCCATCCCAATTATTGCCCTCTCCCCGTCAGTCCCATCATTGTCCTCGCCTCTCCTCTCCGTACACACACAAAACCATTTACGTCTCTGCACATTCACCCGCAGCGCTACGCATGCACGCACAAACACACACACACACTGAGTACAGTAATGTAATGGCCACACCTAGTTACTCCTACACACGTGGCTGAGCTCCGTACACCTTGCACACACGGCTCCGCTCCGTACACACGTGGCTCCACTCCATACACCTCGTATACACACGGCTCAGCTCCGTACACCTTGCACACACGGCTCCGCTCCGTACACCTCGTACACACACGACTCCGCTATGTACACCTCGTACACACACGGCTCCGCTATGTACACCTTGCACACACGCAGTTCAGCTCTGTACACCTCGTACACACACACACGGCTCCGCTCCGTACACACACACACGGCTCCGCTCCGTACACACACACACACGGCTCCGCTCCGTACACACACACACGGCTCCGCTCCGTACACACACACACACGGCTCCGCTCCGTACACACACACACGGCTCCGCTCCGTACACACACACACGGCTCCGCTCCGTACACACACACACGGCTCCGCTCCGTACACACACACACGGCTCCGCTCCGTACACACACACACGGCTCCGCTCCGTACACACACACACGGCTCCGCTCCGTACACACACACAGCTCTGCTCCGTACACATATGGCTCCGCTCCGTACACACATGGCTCCGCTCCGTACACACACACACGGCTCCGCTCCGTACACACACACACGGCTCCGCTCCGTACACACACACAGCTCTGCTCCGTACACATATGGCTCCGCTCCGTACACACATGGCTCCGCTCCGTACACACACACACGGCTCCGCTCCGTACACACACACACGGCTCCGCTCCGTACACACACACAGCTCTGCTCCGTACACATATGGCTCCGCTCCGTACACACATGGCTCCGCACACACATGGCTCCGCTCCGTACACACACACACGGCTCCGCTCCGTACACACACACACGGCTCCGCTCCGTACACACACACACACGGCTCCGCTCCGTACACACACACAGCTCTGCTCCGTACACATATGGCTCCGCTCCGTACACACATGGCTCCGCACACACATGGCTCCGCTCCGTACACACACACACGGCTCCGCTCCGTACACACACACACGGCTCCGCTCCGTACACACACACACGGCTCCGCTCCGTACACACACACACGGCTCCGCTCCGTACACACACACACGGCTCCGCTCCGTACACACACACACGGCTCCGCTCCGTACACACACACACGGCTCCGCTCCGTACACACACACACGGCTCCGCTCCGTACACACACACAGCTCTGCTCCGTACACATATGGCTCCGCTCCGTACACACATGGCTCCGCTCCGTACACACACACACGGCTCCGCTCCGTACACACACACACGGCTCCGCTCCGTACACACACACAGCTCTGCTCCGTACACATATGGCTCCGCACACACATGGCTCCGCTCCGTACACACACACACGGCTCTGCTCCGTACACACACACAGCTCTGCTCCGTACACACATGGCCCCGCTCCGTACACACATGGCCCCGCTCCGTACACACATGGCTCCGCACACACATGGCTCCGCACACACATGGCTCGGCTCCGTACACACACACACGGCTCTGCTCCGTACACACACACAGCTCTGCTCCGTACACACATGGCCCCGCTCCGTACACACAGGGCTCCGCTCCGTACACACACAGCTCTGCTCCGTACACACATGGCCCCGCTCCGTACACACACACGGCTCCGCTCCGTACACACACACGGCTCCGCTCCGTAAACACACACGGCTCCGCTCCGTACACACATGGCTCCGCTCCGTACACACATGGCTCCGCTCCGTACACACACACGGCTCCGCTCCGTACACACATGGCTCCGCTCCGTACACACATGGCTCCGCTCCGTACACACACACGGCTCCGCTCCGTAAACACACACGGCTCCGCTCCGTACACACATGGCCCCGCTCCGTACACACATGGCTCCGCTCCGTACACACACACGGCTCCGCTCCGTACACACATGGCTCCGCTCCGTACACACACACGGCTCCGCTCCGTAAACACACACGGCTCCGCTCCGTACACACATGGCTCCGCTCCGTACACACACGGCTCCGCTCCGTACACACACACGGCTCCGCTCCGTACACACACGGCTCCGCTCTGTACACCTTGCAGACACGGCTTCCGCTCTGTACACCTAGTACACACATGGCTCTGCTACATCCACACAAACCACTCCTGACCCTTACCCTCGTCCAGCACCGAGCACCATGACAATCAGCAGAGTCCTGCACTACACAGAAGCCCTTCATCATGTGACTCCTGACTCCTCCCCCCCGTGACCTCATCACAGGTCCTGTGAGCACAGAGCTGCACAAGCAATAGCTGTGGTGTGCGGCTCTCTGCGCCGCGGTGGAGGGGCTCTGCTCAGCTGCGGGACAAGTGCAGTCCCACCCGAGCCTCCTTGGACCGCCGCATCATCAGGCGGCCCGCTGGCGCCCCCCTGTCGGCTGCGCCCGGGGCACATGCCCCGGCTGCCCCCCCCTGGATACGCCACTGATCCCTAATCCTCTCCAACCACACTAGAGGCAGCCGTGGATTGTGCCTAACGCTCCCTATGCAACTCGGCACAGCCTGAGAAACTAGCTAGCCTGAACTTAGAAAATAAGCCTACCTTGCCTCAGAGAAATACCTCAAAGGAAAAGGCAGCCCCCACATATAATGACTGTGAGTTAAGATGAAAAGACAAACGTAGAGATGAAATAGATTTAGCAAAGTGAGGCCCGACTTTCTGAACAGAGCGAGGATAGGAAAGGTAAATTTGCGGTCAACACAAAACCCTACAAACAACCACGCAAAGGGGGCAAAAAGACCCTCCGTACCGAACTATCGGCACGGAGGTACACCCTCTGCGTCCCAGAGCTTCCAGCAAGCAAGAAAAAAACAAACAAGCAAGCTGGACAGAAAAAACAGCAAACAAAATAACAAAAGCGGAACTTAGCTATGCAGAGCAGCAGGCCACAGGAACGATCCAGGAGGAAGCAAGTCCTATACTAGAACATTGACTGGAGGCCAGGATCAGAGCACCAGGTGGAGTTAAATAGAGCAGCACCTAACGACTTCACCACATCACCTGAGGAAGGAAACTCAGAAGCCGCAGTACCACTCTCCTCCACCAACGGAAGCTCACAGGCAGAATCAGCCGAAGTACCACTTGTGACCACAGGAGGGAGCTCTGCCACAGAATTCACAACACCACCTGCAACTTCTATACTCACATGATGGCTGATGAAATCAGCTGTCATGTGCCAAGACAGAAGCGGGACACAACCTCTAACATAGACGTACGTCAAAGGTCAGTCGTGAAAGGGTTAAAGACTTCGCCTCATACTTCACAAGATGACATTATACAGATTACTGCTAAACAAAAGGAGGGTTAGGTCTTCTTGTCATGGTGTAGTAATCTTAAATTTATACATGAAAATTGAATTATTTGTAATGACAGAGAATCTTGAGATAAAGGCTATGACTGGTAAAATGGTTTAGCTTGTAAAATGAAATTGCAGAGTTAACAAACTTTACATAATTCAATAGCACACATGAATATAAGAAGAAAATCAGATAAATCAGCTTCTATCTCTACTTAGCAGATACCTCTTCCTCCTACCCCTGCCTTCTGAACTTTGTCATCCACTCTAAAGAAACCACTCAAATCTGTCTTGCCCAGACAAGACCAACTGCCAGTTCACAGTCAATTATACGCTATGGGGAGGTGAGGGATGGAGGATTGAGGAACACACGAGGAAACAAGCAGAAAGTTCATATTGAGGTTTCTAACAAGTCTTTTACCTCACATGAGAGCTTGATTAACATCAGACAGCTCAGCTCAGTATGGGGGACATTATATGGCAATATGATGTCCCCCATACTGCTGCTACTTCTCACAGCTAAAAAAAGATGGAATTCCTGTCTATGTGCTGTTCTCTGTATGGGAGAGGTTTCCAGTCTGACTGCACCTGTATGACATAGACCATGATTAAGATATGGGACAGACCAAAACATTGCCCGTGCTTTATTACTTGATTGGTATTCTGTAATATACAGTAGTTCATTGAGCTTTCTGCAGTCCGAAGGACCAATATTTAGCATGTCAACTACTGATGTAATGATCCTCTTTGAAAGGCATATAAATGTGACTGAAAACTTTCCAGCAAATGTTTATAAATAAATACAAGGATATTTAATTGGTATATAGACAACTACACACCTAACAAGATGAAATGACTGATTTTATCACTACCTTTGTAATGTACAGAATTTTCTTTTTGCATTGATAAGAATGTAGATTGTCAAATCCAACCTGATCCATAAAGTTAGAGGGGTTTTCCCACAAACAAAAGTTCTTTTAAATCAATAGATGTTGGAATAATAATAATTTCTACAATTGGATGTGAGTAAATAAAATGTTCCTGTGCTGAGATAATCTTATAAATGTGCCCCTGTTGTGTACTGTGTAATGGCCGTGTCTGACCGTGTAGGAACATGGTCTGATCATACCACAGCTCCTGGGAGTAAAAGAAGATACAGATATTACAGCACTTGATTGAAATGAATGTTTGTTTGTGGGAACATCCCTTTAGGTTTAATCACATCAGCTTACAAAGTAAATATGGTTAGACCAGTGTTTCTCAACTCCAGTCCTCAAGACCCCACAACACGTCATGTTTTCAGGATTTCCATAGTATTGCATAGGCAATGGAATTAATGCTTGAGCAGGTGATGAAATTATCACCTCACCTGTGCAATACTAAGGAAATCCTGAAAACATGACCTGTTGTGGGGTCTTGAGAAGTGGAGTTGAGAAACACTGGGTTAGACAGTTGGTATTTATGCATTTACCGTATATACTCGAGTATAAGCCAAGATTTTCAGCCCATTGTTTTGGGCTGAAAGTCCCCCTCTCGGCTTATACTCCAGTCATATACCGGGAGGTCAGCAGGGGAGGCTAAGTGGGGGCTGTGTAATTATACTTACCTGCTCCTGGTGCGGTCCCTGCAGTCCCTGGCTTCCCCTCTTTAGGTACAGCATAGGGGTTTTTTGTTATAGGCTTCATATGTGCAATATAGCATACGAGTGTTTAATATATACACTTGTTGCACAGCCTTTGAACTGCACAATAGATGTATCTTTAATATATGTGCAAAAAACATTTTTCCATCTAGTATATCTCCTGCATTTTTTTAGTCCAAGTGACATTTGTTTGTTTTGTCTTGTCTGTCTGTATGGTCTGCTGAGTGGTACCCTATTTTCCACACGACAGGGCCTGCTAGGGTCAGTTGGGGCTAGTCTACGTTGCGCAGGTTCTATAGGGTGCCAACCTCCGCTGCAAGGTAGGGTACAGATAGTTGGCCCTATAGGGAATTGGTGCACTTTGTATCTTTATTAGCAGCCATACGTGTTTTTAGGTCGTGTATGTTGTATTGTTTTATAATTAAAATTAGTAAATGTTAAGTTTTATTGGTGTCATTTACTGTACTTTTAATGGTGTCATATGTCGGTGAGCAGTTCAAAATAGGACAATTTATCTGATATTCTGTGATATATAAACAGTGGAACCCCCCACAAGTGACACCATTTTGGAAAGTAGAACCCCTATGGAACTAATCTAGATGTGTGGTGAGCAGTTTGAACCCCCAAGTGCTTCACAAAAGTTTATAATGTAGAGCCGTAAAAAAAAATCATATTTTTTTCCACAAAAAATGATCTTTTTGCCGCAAATTTTTTATTTTCCCAAAGGTAGCAGGACAAATTGGACCACAAAAGTTGTTGTGCAATTTGTCCTGTGTACCCTGATACCCTGTTTGTGGGGGTAAACCACTGTTTGGGCGCATGGCAGAGCTCGGAAGGGAAGGAGCGCCATTTGACTTTTCAATGCAAAATTGGCTGGAATTGAGATCGGAACCCATGTCCCGTTTGCAGGGCCCCTGATGTGCCTAAACAGTGGAAACCCCCCACAAATTACCCCATTTTGGAAAGAAGACCCCTAAGGAACTTATCTACTGTAGATGTGTGGTGAGCGTTTTCAACCCCCAATTGTTTCACTAATGTTTAGAATGTAGAGCCGTGAAAATTAAAAAAATCATTTTTTTTCCGCAAAATGATATTTCAGCCTGCAATTTTTTATTTTCCAAAGGGTAACAGGAGAAATTGGACCCCAAAAGTTGTTGTCCAATTTGTCCTGAGTACGCTGATATGCCATAAGTGGGGGAGAACCACCGTGTGGGCGCATGGCAGAGCTCGGAAGGGAAGGAGCGCTGTTTTGGAATGCAGACTTTGAAGGAATGATCTGCGGGCGTCACGTTGTGTTTGCAGAGCCCCTGATGTACGTAAACAGTAGAAACTCCCACAAGTGACCCCATATTGGAAACTAGACCCCCCCAAGGAACTTATCTAGATGTGTTGTGACAACTTTGAACCCCCAAGTGCTTCGCTAAAGTTTATAACGCAGAGCCGTGAAAATAAAAAATATATTTTCTTCCACAAAAATGATATTTTAGCCCCCAAATTTTTATTTTCCCAAGGGTAACAGGACAAATTGGACCACAGTAGTTGTCGTCCAATTTGTCCTGAGTACGCTGATACCCCATATGTGGGTGGGAACCACTGTTTGGGCGCATGGCAGAGCTCAGAAGGGAAGGAGCGCTGTTTGGAATGCCGACTTAGATGGATTGGTCTGCAAGCGTCACGTTGCATTTGCAGAGCCCCTGATGTACCTAAACAGTAGAACCCCCCACAAGTGACCACATATTGGAATCTAGATCCCCCAAGGAACTTATCTAGATGTGCTGTGAGAACTTTGAACCCCCAAGTGTTTCACTACAGTTTATAACACAGAGCCGTGAAAATAAAAAATCCTTTTTTTTCCACAAAAATTATTATTTAGCCCCCGGTTTTGTATTTTCCCAAGGGTAACAGGAGAAATTGGACCCCAAAAGTTGTTGTCCGATTTGTTCTGAGTACACTGATACCCCATATGGGGGAGGGGAAACCACTGTTTGGGTGAACGGAAGAGCTTGGAAGTGAAGGAGCGGCGTTTGGAATGCAGACTTAGATGGATTGGTCTGCAGGCTGTTGTGAATTCTGTGGTCAAGCTCCCTCCTGTGGTCATGAGTGGTACTTTGGCTGGTTCTGTCTATGAGCTTCCGCTGGTGGATGTGAGTGAGGCTGCGGCTTCTGAGTTTCCTTCCTCAGGTGACGAGGTTAAGTCGTTAGGTGCTGCTCTATTTAACTCCACCTAGTTCTTTGTTCCTGGCCTCCAGTCAATGTTCCAGTATTGGTCTGGCTCTCTCCTGGATCGTTCTTGTGGCCTGTCTGCCCCAGGTTCTGCTTGTGTTACTTTTGTTTGCTATATTTTCTGTCCAGCTTGCTATATTGGTTTTTCTTGCTTGCTGGAAGCTCTGAGACGCAGAGGGAGCACCTCCGTACCGTTAGTCGGTCTTTTTGCCCCTCTGCGTGGTTGTTTGTAGGTTTTTGTGTTGACCGCAAAGCTATCTTTCCTATCCTCGGTCTATTCAGTAAGTCGGGCCTCACTTTGCTAAATCTATTTAATCTCTGTGTTTGTATTTTCATCTTAACTCACAGTCATTATATGTGGGGGGGCTGCCTTTTCCTTTGGGGAATTTCTCTGAGGCAAGGTAGGCTTATTTTTCTATCTTCAGGGCTAGTTAGTTTCTCAGGCTGTGCCAAGTTGCATAGGGAGCGTTAGGCGCAATCCACGGCTACCTCTAGTGTGGTATGATAGGATTAGGGATTGTGGTCAGCAGAGTTCCCACGTCTCAGAGCTCGTCCTATGTTAGTAACTATCAGGTCACTTTGTGTGCTCTTAACCTCTAGGTCCATTGTGGTTCTGAATCACCTGTTCATAACAGCAGGCGTCACGTTGCATTTGCAGAGCTCCTGATGTACCTAAACAGTGGAAACCCCCACAATTGACCCCGTATTGGAAACTAGACCCCTCAAGGAACTTACCTAGATGTGTTGTGAGGACTTTGAACCCCCAAGTGTTTCACTACAGTTTATAACACAGAGCCGTGAAAATAAAAAATCTTTTTTTTCCACAAAAATTAATTTTTAGCCCCGGTTTTGTATTTTCCCAAGGGTAACAGGAGAAATTGGACCCTAAAAGTTGTTGTCCATTTTGTGCTGAGTACGCTGATACCCCAAATGTTGGGGTAAACCCTTGTTTGGGCGCACGGGAGAGCTCGGAAGGGAAGGAGCGCTGTTTTACTTTTTCAACGCAGAATTGGCTGAAATTGAGATCAGACGCCATGTCGCATTTGGAGAGACCCTGATGTGCCTAAACAATGGAAACCCCCAATTCTAACTGAAACTCAAACACACCTCTAACCCTAATCTCCTAATCCTAACCATAACCCTAACCACACCCCTAACCCTAATCCCAACCCTAATCCCAACCGTAAATGTAATCCAAACCTTAACTTTAGCCCCAACCCTAACTCTAACTTTAGCTCCAATTCTAACCCTAACTTTAGCCCCAACCCTAACCCTAACCCTAATGGGAAAATGGAAATAAATACATTTTTTTAAATTGTAATATTTGTCCCTAACTAAGGGGGTGATGAAGGGGGGTTTGATTTACTTTTATAGCTTTGTTTTGGAGGATTTTTATGATTGGCAGCCGTCACACACTAAAAGATAAAAATATTTTTTGCGTTACCACATTTTGAGAGCTATAATTTATCCATATTTTGGCCCACAGAGTCATGTGAATACTTGTTTTTTGCAGGACGAGTTGACGTTTTTACTGGTACCATTTTCAGGCACATGACATTTTTTAATCGCTTTTTATTCCGATTTTTGGGAGGCAGAATGAACAAAAACCAGCAATTCCTGAATTTCTTTTATGGGGGGCGTTTATACCGTTCTTCGTGTGGTAAAATTGATAAAGCAGCTTTATTCTTTGGGTTAGTATGATTACAGCAATACCTCATTTAAATCATTTTTTATTTTTTGGCGCTTTTACACAATAAAAACTATTTTATATTAAAAAAAATTGTTTTTGCATCGCTTTATTCAGAGAGCTATAACTTTTTATTTTTCTGCTGATGATACTGTATGGTGGCTTATTTTTTGCGTGACAAGATGATGTTTTCAGCGGTACCATGGTTATTTATATCCGTCTTTTTGATCACATTTTATTGCACTTTTTGTTCGGCAGTATGATAATAAAGCGTTGCTTTTTGCTTCGTTTTTTATTTATTTTTTTGCGTTGTTCACTGAAGGGGATAACAAGTGGGATAGTGTTATAGAGTGGGTCATTACTGACGCAGCGATACCAAATATGTGTACTTTTATTGTTTTTTTTTTTACATAAATAAATGGATTTATTGGAAAATATTTATTTACTTATTTTTTCTTTATTTGGGGATTTTTTTTTTTTTTTTTTATACACTCTATTTTTTTTTTACACTTTAGAACATTGTCCCAGGGTGGGACATCACTATATTTGATCAGATCGCTAATCTGACACTTTGCATAGCACTGTGTCAGATCAGCGATCTGACAGGCAGTGCAGGAGGCTTTCCGGCGCCTGCTCTGAGCAGGCGCCGGCAAGCCACCTCAGCGAAGGACCCGGAAGGAGCCTCGTGGCCATTGTGGATCCGGAGACTCCTTCCAGAACACTGGAACAATGCGATCGCATTGCGTTGTTCTGGTGGGAGAGCGCAGGGAGCCCCCATCCCTGCGCGATTTCCCTCTATGTCGCTGTCACTACTGACAGTGGCATCAGAGGGGTTAAATGCCCATGATCGGCGCTAGCGCCGATCGTGGGCATTGCTGCTGGGTGTCAGCTGTCACATACAGCTGACACCCGAACGCGATCGCCGTGGTGCCCACTGTGACACCGCGCGATCGTGATGCCGTACTAGTACTGCAGTTTGCCGGAACTCAGTTCCCGCAGAGCAGTGCTAGCACGGCGCATGTCGGGAAGGGGTTAATCCCTATCTATTTGATGCCATAATCTAAACTATTTTCTAATATGCTTGAATTAAAAATTCCCTATCCTTCCCTAACTACTCTATCTAGCTGCTTTTCTCTCTTTTTTTCTACTTCCTTTTTGAAAATGCTTTGTTTGAGAATACCACTGAATTGTGGGATACTCTAATGAAGAGTCATCACGATGCAGAGGCTGTGGTCACTGCCACAAAGTTACAAACTTAATTTTGGCTTGGGTTCAAACAGTGTTTTAAAGATATAATGAAAAATGGAATAAACCTAGATGCAATAATTTGCCACAAAATCTGGTGCACTTCTTTCAAATTCGAGAGGCACTCAATTCTGCTGCATTGGATACTAGAACTTGTCTACTGTCATTACTACAAGATGAAAATAAAACTTTACAGAACAGACTTTGACAAGTTTTAAAAGTAAGAGAGCATTCACCTCTCAAGAAGTTCAACTCACAACACCGAACATTTAAAAAATTTTTTTTGCCGGAATGCAGAAGTGGCTGAGGCTAAAGATCAAGTTATTAATGTTGAAACTGCCTCCAAGCATAAAACCGTTGTCACGATGTCTGGTAATATTTAACATTCTATGAAAAATAGAGTTTTAGTGTCAGGTGTAACTAAATGCAAAACATCACATTTGCTCTGTACTATTACTGTATTTCTCTACTACTTTTCCCATAAAAGTACATGTAGGATCTCATTTAGTATCTAATTCCCTTACTATAGGCATTAACTCCTACAAAGAGTATTTATTGAGGAAGAAAATGTCAAAGACCACTTTGAAATATTTTGGAAAGTCAAAAACAAGAATAGGCCAAAAGCACAGAAGAGGTTCTAATTAGAGATGGGCAGATCTTTTGAAATTTGAACTCGCCGACTTTGTAGAATTTTTCTAAATTTCCAGTGAATACATGGGCTCAAATCTAAATACTGGAGAGCTTGTAAATTGCTTGTAAAAGTCACATGGGGAAAGGGAGAGAGAAATCCACTGAGTGTCAGAGCCTACACTTTACAGGGTGAGTCAAGACCCAGCTCACCATAAGAGCGTACACTCTACAGGTAATGGGGAGGAGAGAGCTGACCTTAAGAGTTTACACTCTACAGGAAGGAAGATACTTCTCACCATAAAAGCTTACACTCTACAGGTAAGAGAGAGGAGACCACTGACCCCAAGAGCTTTCACTCTACAGGAGAGAGACGGCACCGCTGATCATAAGAGCTTACACTCTATAGGAGAGAGAGGACACTTCTCAACATAAAAGCTTACACTGTACAGGTAAGAGAGAGACCACTGACCCTATGAGCTTACACTATACATGAGAGAGGACACCGTTTACCATAAGAGCTTACACTCCATAGAAGAAAGAGGACACTCCTAACCATAAGAGCTTATACTCTACAGGAGAGACAGAGGACTCTCCGAACCAAAAGAGCTTACACTCTACAGGAGAGAGACCGGATACTCTGGATCATAAGAGCTTATACTCTACAGGAGAGAGAGAGAACAATCTGGACCATAAGAGCTTATACTATACAGGAGTGAGAGAGGACACTCCAGACCATAAGAGCTTATACTCTACAGGAAAGATTGGACATCGTTGACCATAAGAGCTTACACCCTACAGAATAGAGGACAATCTGGACCATAAGAGCTTATACTCTACAAGAGAGAAAGAGGACACTCTCCACCACTGTACAAGGTATAATGTAATAGCTGCAGGACATTATGAAGAGGCCCTTGCAGCAACGCAAAGTGACACAATCCCGCTCTCTGATGCTTCACCAGTGTGGAAACTGGTGCTGGGTAGGATTTTTTTTTGTGAACCATAAACTGAATCTCAAAATGTTCGAATTCGAGTGACATTGTGATTCATAGCAAATTTGATTTGAAATTGACCCTCTGTGGATTGATCCGCTTATCTCTTGTACTTATCTTTCCATTATACCTTTTTTCTTTGTAGGTTTCACTCCTGGATTGCAATTAATTATGCAATATAATAAAATGCAGCTGTGTAAAAGTGACCTGAGGCTGACTTATATAGGCTTGATTGGCCCCTTTGTGCTCATATATACACATATAGATGTAGTGATCACCTTTGGGATGAAATGGCATGCCATCTGCAAGCTTTACCAACATCAGTGCCCAATGCCACTAATGCTCTTTTCACTAATTAAGCACAGATCATGACTGCCATGCACCAAAATCTGATAAGAAGCTTACATATACACTATGTCTTAGAAAAGGCAAAAAAGGCCACCCACTCCAAAATAATGCACGTGCTTATGAAACAAAATGCTCACTGAGCATAAAGGTGCTTCTCACAAAATTAGATATCATCAAAAAACAAAAAGTCATTATCTCAGTAAATTACAGTAAAATACATATAACACCAGCTTGCAAAATGATTTTAAAATCCAAAATGTTGGCCTACTGAAACGTATATTCAGCAAATGCAGTCAATACTTAGTCGGGGCTCCTTTCGCATCAATTACTGCATCAATGCAGCATGGCATGGAGGCGATAAGCCTGTGGCACTGCTGAGGTGTTATGGAAGCCCAGGTTGCTTTGATAGCAGCCTTCAGCTCGTCTGCCTTGTTGGGTCTGGTGTCTCTCATCTTCCTCTTGACAATACCCTATAGATTCCCAATGAGGTTAAGGTCAGGTGAGATTGCTGGCCAATCAAGATGGTTGCTGCCAGCAGATCCTTCTTGGGTAGAAGATGCATCAATGGAGAAAAAGCACGGTGCCTACTTAGGTGAGGAGAACCAGGAAAGTTGTAATGAATGGTTCCCCTTGCCATGAGTAGTTACAATAGATTAATTCACATTTGGAGCAATAAACCTGAAAACACTCCATGCTTCAGAGCTACACTCTGGCCCAGATGTCACCTCTCTGCTATCCAGAATCCCAGAGTGTCTATCGGCCATATCCTCCTTCTTCTCCTCTCGCTTCCTCAAGCTCAATGTGGACAAATCTGAACTCTCTATCTTTCCTCCATCATGCATATCTTCCCTACCTGATCTATCTATCAAAATAAATTAAATCACACTTTCCCCTGTCCCCAAAATCCGCTGCCTCGGAGTAACCCTTGACTCTGCCCTGTCTTTCAAACCGCACATCCAAGCTCTCGCCATCTCCTGTCGCCTCCAGCTCAAAAATATTTCCAGAATCCGTCCTTTCCTCAACCCACACTCTACCAAAATGCTCGTGCATGCCCTCATCATCTCCCGCCTCGACTACTGCAGCATACTCCTCTGTGGCCAACATTCTAACACTCTCGCACCCCTCCAGTCCATCCTTAACTCTGCTGCCCGACTAATTAATCTCTCTCCTCGCTACACTCCTGCTTCACCTCTTTGCAAATCCCTTCACTGGCTCCCAATTTCCCAGCGTTTCACAGGGAGGAACCCCATTATCCCTATATTTCAGGCAGATCTATGTAGTATTTACCTACTGCCTGTGAAAGATGAATTCTATTATGTACTCGCCGTTCTGTCCTCGCCATAGTACAACCTTCCTCCCTTCTTTTAATCATTTTTATCATGTAATGAATTTGTCAGTAAAGAGTTGTTTCTTTTTGGAATATGTCCGTGTTAGTCATTCTTATAGGTCGATATAACCACTCAAACATATCTTATGGGTATGATTTTTATAGGGGCTAAATCCCCTCAATAAATGTTTAAAGCAAAACGGTTGTGTTAATTTTTATTTAATAAATCTATAGTACATGTGAAAATAAGACACTAATAAATCTCATCAGAGAAATCTGCTTCTTTCTCTGCCAGAATTGATCAGTCATTTTTCTAGTGGTGGGGGTAGGGTTACAAAGAGCAGTGTAACCACAAATTAAATGGCAAAAACCTGGTGATAGATTCCAGTTTTAAGGTCAGGAGGACTTTGACTTAGCCACTCCAAAACTTTATTCATCTTTAAGCAGGGTTTAGGGTTTTATAGAATGACTTTCTGTGTTTTTGGATCTACAGTATGTGTGACTTTGGAGGATTGTGTGCTTTGGATCATTGTTTTGTCGCATGACTTACGATTACTTGAGATTCAGCTCATGGACAGAAGTCCTGACATTTTCTTTCATGATTTTCGACATATTATATATACAGTATATGAGAGAGATTTTCCAGCTCTAAAGTTCGGGTCCCCATTGTTTTGTAGGTTCTGGTACCCGAACCACACTTTGGACTAAAGTTCAGTCGAGCCCGATGAACTCAAATTTCCACAGGTCTACTCATCCCTACTCCTGACCCAAAACAGTCCAAACCATGATCCCACACTGCCATATTTCACAGATGGGCTGATGGTCTTAAGCTTTAATGCAGGTTTTTTTTTCCCCTTAACATAACACTTTTTATAAACAACAACTCTTCATTTTGCTCTGTATTTGATTTGTTTCTGTGTTTTGTGTTTGAGCCTTAATACAATTGTATTTTTCATGCTACCTACAAGAGCGCACTGATTATTCATATGGTCCTTAGTGCTTTTTTTTGGTGCATAGTTTTTTTTTGCTATATGAGCATGTAACACTGACTGTTTCTGTGTTCATCTTGTCTGTAGATTTGCTTTACATAGTATGTCTGAAAATAAATGTTATTTTTCTCTTCATCTTGTGAGTTATTATTGAAAATGAGAAAAAACCCTAACCATGTAGATGTAGTTTTTATACTTCATTTCTCTATATTGTAAACCACGTGTAGAATGTAACCTTATACACTTTCATACTTACAGACAGCAGACACTAGCACTAATGAGGACAATGCAGTTTGTAAAAATTTGTAGCTACAGCTAGAAAATGTATGTTTGTGCTGTTCATCTGTCAGTACTCCTGGAAATATATGTATACATTGACAAACTTATCCGTACCCAAGCTGGCCAACATCTGAAGAGATATAGCTAAGAGGAAACACTTCTTCAGCTATAGCTCTTATCCATTTCTAAATCCGTGCCCACAGTGCCCATTCACCACCTCTCCATGCCCATTCACCACCTCTCCATGCCCTTTCACCACATCGCCATGCCCATGCACCACCTTTCCATGCCCATTTGCCACCTCTCCATGCCCATTCGCCACCTCTCCATGCCCATTCACCACCTCTCCATGCCCATTCACCACCTCGCCATGCCCATGCACCGCCTCTTGATGCCCTGTCACCAGTCTGTCCTGTCACCCGTCATACCCTTTAATCTTAGAGTGAAACAGACATTTTAGCAGAATTGGCAAACATAGCCTTACTCTTTCTTATCAATCAATGTACCATAAAAGTCTGATGGGAGCCTTATCCATGAGCATGCAAGGTTAAACGAGTGCCGACATGCTTGCCAGTCAGCAGACTTTTCATAACTTATTAATATAGACTGACCCAGCTTCTGTAATAGATCTTCTGTCAACCATTGTTCTCGGCAGCACAGGTCCTGTTTACCAAGAACAGTGATTATTTTGTGTAGCATAATAGATTGTTTCACCCAGCAACCAAGCATTTTGCTTAGTTGGGTGATCTGCAACTTGTTTAGACTACATGATTATTGTGTCACGAGTGCACCTAAGAAGGCTTCTTCATGATAATGGTGCAGTGTAAATTGACCTTTACTCTCCATTAAAGTCTGTTACTTGGCTGTTTTTATATGTGAAATATTCTTTGAAATAGAGTCACCTTGCTTGCATGGTCTTTGCCAGAAATAAGCACCAAGCTTGTCCATTCTTGGAATCCGTGTGGGTTCCAGAAGAAAAAACTTGAAAAACTTTTACAGATGGTGTAATGTTTGCATTAGGTATTTGTTGAAATTTCATTGAAACCATTCTTCCCACTAGCCGTGAAATGTTCCCCCGTGCCATTGGTTGCAACCTCAAAGCATGATTGATCCACACCAATGTTTAATGGTTGGTGAGAAGTTCTTTTTCTTAAATTCTGTGCCCTTTTTCTCCACACATACCTTTCATTATTAAGGGGAAAAAGTTCTATTTTAACATCATCTGTCCACAGGACTTGTTTCAAAAATGCATCAGGCTAGTTTAGATGTTCTTTTACATACTTCTGACACTGAATTTTATGGTGAAAACGCAGGAGAGGTTTCCTTCTGATGATTCTTCCATGAAGTAGATATTTGTGCAGGTGTTTCTGAAAAGTTGAACAATGCAGCACAACTCCAGAGTCTGCTAAATCTTTCTGAAGTTCTTTTGAAGTCAAGCGGGAGTTCTGATTTGTCTTTCTAGCAATCTTACGTGCAGCTCTCACTGATATTTTGCTTGGTCTTCCAGACCATATCTTGCACTCCACTGTTCCTGAAAAATTGCATTTTTTAATTACTGAGGAACTGAGGAAAAGGCAGCTTAAAAATTATTTACTATCTTCTTGCAGCCTTCTCCTGCTTTGTGGGTCTCCACCATTTTCATTTTCAGAGTGCTAGGCAGCTGCTTAGAAGAACCCATGACTGCTGTTTTTTGGCACAAGATTAGAGGAGGCTGTGTTTTTATAAAGCTGGGAAATTTGCATCACCTGGCCTTTTCTAACGATGATGGTGAACAAACTATAACCACATCGGTCTAATTAAGGTCTGAAACCTAGGTCAAAGTTATCTAAGCACACAAAGATGCCCAAAGTTTTGCATCAGCCCATTCTTCAGTTTAAAATGTAAATTCAAACTTCTGTGAAATCTAACTGTCCACTTTGGAAGCAACACTGTTTGACAATCAATTTAACATGCTGTTGTGCAAATGGAATAGACAACAGATGGAAAATATTGGCAATTATCAAGACACACTCAATAATGGAGTGGTTCTGCAGGTGGGGACCACAGACCACATCTCAGTACCAATGCTTTCTGGCTGACGTTTTGGTCACTTTTGAATGTTGGTTGTGCTTTCACACTGGTGGTAGCATGAGATGGACTCTACAACCCACACAAGTGGCTCAGATAATGCAGCTCATCCAGGATGGCACATCAATTTAAGCTGTGGTAAGAAGGTTTGCTGTATCTGTCAGCTTAGGGTCAAGAGGCTGGAGGTGCTGCCAGGAGACAGGCTAGTACACCAGAAGGCATGGAGGGGGCCGTAGGAAGGCAACAACCCAGCAGCAGGGCTGCTACCTCAGCCTTTGTGCAAGGAGGAACAGAAGGAGCACTGCCAGAGCCCTGCAAAATGACCTCCATCAGGCCACAAATGCGCATGTGTCTGCACAAATGGTTAAAAACTGACTCCATGAGGATGGTCTGAGTGCCCAATGTCCACAGATGGGGGTTGTGCTCACAGCCCAACACCGTGCAGGACGCTTGGCATTTGCCACAGAACACCAGGATTGGCAAATTCGCCACTGGCGCCCTGTGCTCTTCACAGATGAAAGCAGGTTCACACTGAGCACATATGACAGACATGACAGAGTCTGGAGATGCCGTGGAGAGCGATTTGCTGCCTGCAACATCCTTCAGCATGACCGGTTTGGCAGTGGGTCAGTAATGGTGTTGGGTGGCATTTCTTTGGAGTGCCGCACAGCCCTCCATATGCTAGCCAGAGATAGACTGACTGCCATTAGGTACCAAGATAAGATCCTCAGACCCCTTGTGAGACCGTATGCTGGTGCGGTTGGCCCTGGGTTCCTCCTAATGCAGGACAATGCCAGACTTCATGTGGCTGGAGTGTGTCAGCAGTTCCTGCAAGATGAAGGCATTGAAGCTATGGACTGGCCCGCCTGTTCCCCAGGCCTGAATCTGATTGAACACATATGGGATATCATGTCTCACACCATCCACCGTCATGTTGCACCACAGACTCTCCAGGAGTTGGCGGATGCTTTAATCCAGGTCTGGGAGGAGATCCCTCAGGAGACCATGTGCTGCCTCATCAGGAGCATGCCCCGGCATTGTAGGGAGATCATACAGGCATGTGGATGCCACACACACTACTGAGCATCATTTCCTTGTCTTGAGGAATTTCCAATGAAGTTGGATCAGCCTGTGACTTCATTTTCCACTTTGATTTTGAGCATCATTCCAACTCCAGACCTCTGTGGAATATTAGTCGTGATTTACGTTGATTATTTTTAGGTTCTATTGTTCTCAACACATTCCACTATGTAATGAATAAAGATTTACAACTGGAATATCTCATTCAGTGATATCTAGGATGTGGGATTTTAGTGTTCCCTTTATTTTTTTGAGCAGTATATGTATATGTATATATTGCCTAAAATACAAAGGAAATGTGTCATCTTTAACTTTAAGGTACCGTCACACTAGACGATATCGCTAGCGATCCGTGACGTTGCAGCGTCCTGGCTAGCGATATCGTCCAGTGTGACAGGCAGCAGCGATCAGGCCCCTGCTGTGCTGTCGCTGGTCGGGGAAGAAAGTCCAGAACTTTGTTTCGTCGCTGGACTCCCCGCAGACATCGCTGAATCGGCGTGTGTGACACCGATTCAGCGATGTCTTCGCTGGTAACCAGGGTAAACATCGGGTAACTAAGCGCAGGGCCGCGCTTAGTAACCCGATGTTTACCCTGGTTGCCATCGTTAAAGTAAAAAAAACAAACACTACATACTTACCTACCGCTGTCTGTCCCCGGCGCTCTGCTTCTCTGGTCTGGCTGTGAGCACAGCGGCCGGAAAGCAGAGCGGTGACGTCACCACTCTGCTTTCTGGCTGCCCGGCGCTCACAGCCAGAGCAGAGAAGCACTGCTCCGGGGACAGACAGCGGTAGGTAAGTATGTAGCGGTTGTTTTTTTACTTTTAGGATGGTAACCAGGGTAAACATCGGGTTACTAAGCGCGGCCCTGCGCTTAGTTACCCGATGTTTACCCTGGTTACCGGGGACCTCGGGATCGTTGGTCGCTGGAGAGCTGTCTGTGTGACAGCTCTCCAGCGACCAAACAGCGACGCTGCAGCGATCCGGATCGTTGTCGGTATCGCTGCAGCGTCGCTTAGTGTGATGGTACCTTTAGACCTTTTAGAGATAATTTAATCTTCAGCTTGCTTTAACTGATCACAACAACAGTAATTTTGGCTAGGGGTGCCCAACCTTTTGAGTAAGTAAGAAAAAAATCCAGCTCCGGAGTAAAAGTCATCAATTTTATTTCCACAAATTTAAAATTCGGAAAAAGCTGCTTGCAAGTAGCTGCACAACTATTCCAGAAAAGAAGCCATAAGTTAGCTGAACGCGTTTCGAGCACGCATGGTGCTCTTTGTCCACAGTTGTGCAGCTACTTGCAAGCAGCTTTTTCCGAATTTTACATTTGTGGAAATAAAAATGATGACTTTTACTACGGAGCTGGATTTTTTTCTTACTTACTCAGCAGAGGACGTTGAGCGGTGGCGTTTTCCTTGCTCGGATGTTCCTGTGGACTCTTATGGATTTGCTGATGGGGGTGAGCTGAAACTTAACTTTTCCACTGTTCAAGACGTGCCCAACCTTTTACATGCCACTGGATGTTATGCTAAATGTACTGTAATATCCCAACATAACGTTTGTATTTGATTAATTTATGTAATTACTTTTTTTTCTGGTTATTTTAGTGGAAGCCCAATGCTGAAGAGAATATTGTGCACAATTTCTGACAATTCTAAATCTATAAACACACAGTATTCATTGAAGAGAATCATATTATACTAATCACTTGCCTAATTTAGGGCTAATTTTATTTTTTTGCGCTTTGTTACATGAACAATTGACAATCAATTGATTAAGGGTGTGATTACTGAGGCTCTGTGTCTCAAACTGATTCGTTAGTACTAGATTACGGCAATTTTTATTACCTATACTTTATAACGGGTAAGGAATTAGGATATTATTAGCATTCATTACATTAGACTTTTTAGCAACATCATAAAATGGTGGTTACAAAAATGCATGATGTATTGAAGACAATTTGGATGTTTTTCTTTTTCAAGCTACAAAAATTACCCTTTTGAAGAAGTATTATTATTATTTATTTATATAGCACCATTAATTCCATGGTGCTGTACATGAGAAAGGGTTACATACAAGTCACAGATATCATTCACAGTACACAAATTTACGATGACAGACTGGTACAGAGGGGAGAGGAGTACGCCTCAATGTTACATCTTTCATGAAAAATAGGAAGGGATATTGTATGCGTGAAGATTTGTGATATGTTTGGTCCAGATCAGGAGAATCTAAATAATTATAATTAAAAGGAATTAAAAATATTGAAAAAACTTCGGGTCAAAGGTTTGTTTTAGTTTCTATGTGATTAAGATGCATGTACCATCTTCCTTCTCATTCTCTGATTATGATTTTACTATAAAAATGAATTCTTGCTATATGGTAAGTGTCATGGAGAAGTACCAGAACGTGTGTCCACGGGAATCCATGTACAGGTCTTTATGGTAACGCTGGGATTTGTGGTTCTGACACCACTAACATCTCCAAGTTAAAGCTGGGCTCAGGCATCCATCCATGTGGATAATCATCTGTTCTTCATCGGTGATTAAGAGATGATTTTTCATCCGTATGCCATCTGTATGTCACATATATGGCATCTGTTCTTATACAGCAACAAGTCCATACACCGTGCCCTATGTTAATAATCTCAATAGATCCATTAACAACTGATGCCATGTAAATTTTGCCTGTATGAAATCTTTTTTTTTTAACATAACTATTTAGTTTAATGGGTGAGTCTGATCTGAACAGGGGATCATAGTTGTGCATGCTGTAACCATTAATCCATGTGTAGAAATGCTCCACTGAACTACCCTGTTCACTTACATTGGTGCGTGTGCTGTCGGTTTGGCACTGAACGACTGAGCCCAAACTCAAGTAACTGTGTTAAAACTACGTACTATCCGTCAATTAGCAATGAATTAGCCATTGTCCATACACGCATCTAAATTATTAATACATGACTGACTTGGATGGATCAATAGATTTTTACTATGCACCATTAGTGCTCCAGTAACACTGTCAGAACATCACTTAGGACGTTAAATGAAAGCATAAATCCATCACGTTCAACCGTTGACAGGAATTCCTTGATATTGTTATATTGATGTAACAAACTTTATTATTTTATTTGATTGCCCCACAGTGTCTGGTTTCTTTCACTTATACCCCAGATGAGATATCTGGATTCATTCTTGCTATATATTCTCTGGGGAGGCCTTGAAGAGACTCTGTTTGGCTCTATATATTGTTCTGGGCTCCATTCCCTATTACTCTAGAGTAGAGAACTTTGTATAGGTCAATATGTGATGACTGACAGTTTTCTCTCCTGATCTACATGTCCAGGGCCTCATCTGCTCACCGGGCCCCTACCGGCAGGCTAAACCGGGCCCTTAGTGGCGCTGCGGCAACACTATTGATGTGCGGGTGCGGGCCCGTGCCTGCACGTCAATAGCTAATAGCCTCCAGCCAATCGGAGGCTGGCAGCTGATGTCAGCCGCAGCGCGCATGGTGCCGGCGTCTGAAGTCAGTTTCAGTTGCCGGCAAGTGCACGCTTTAGCTGAGTAGAGGGAGCTTCGCCTTCGCAGCAGAAGTGCGGCCAGGTAAGAAAAACTTTTTTTTATATTATTGAGAGCGGCGATCCGGGGGCCCGGGGCAGAATGCTGGACACACTGGGGGTAGAATGCTGGAGCACTGGGGGCAGAATGCTGGACACACTGGGGCTGAATGCTGGAGCACTGGGGGCAGAATGCTGGACACACTGGGGCAGAATGCTGGAGCACTGGGGGCAGAATGCTGGAAACACTGGGACAGAATGCTGGAGCACTGGGGGCAGAATGCTGGAAACACTGGGGCAGAATGCTGGAGCACTGGGGGCTGAATGCTGGACACACTGGGGCAGAATGCTGGAGCACTGGGGGCAGAATGCTGGAAACACTGGGGCAGAATGGTGGAGCACTGGGGCTGAATGCTGGACACACTGGGGGCAGAATGCTGGACACACTGGGGGTAGAATGCTGGAGCACTGGGGAAGAATGCTGGACACACTGGGGCAGAATGCTGGAGCACTGGGGGCAAAATTCTGGACACACTGGGGCAGAATGCTGGAGCACTGGGGGTAGAATACTGGACACACTGGGGCAGAATGCTGGAGCACTGGGGGCAGAATGCTGGAGCACTGGGGGCTGAATGCTGGAGACACTGGGGCAGAATGCTGGAGCACTGGGGGCAGAATGCTGGACACATTGGGGCAGAATGCTGGAGCACTGGGGACAGAATGCTGGACACACTGGGGCAGAATGCTGGAGCACTGGGGGCAGAATTCTGGAGACGCTGGGGCTGAATGCTGGAGCACTGGGAGCAGAATTCTGGAGACGCTGGGGCAGAATGCTGGACACACTGGAGGCAGAATGCTGGAGACTCTGGGGGCAGAATGCTGGAGACACTGGGGGTAGAATGCTGGACACAATAGGGGCAGAATGCTGGAGCACTGGGGGCAGAATGCTGGAGACACTGGGGGCAGAATGCTGGAGACACTGGGGGCAGAATGCTGGAGACACTGAGGGTAGAATGCTGGACACAATAGGGGCAGAATGCTGGAGCACTGGGGGCAGAATGCTGGACACACAGGGGCAGAATGCTGGAGACACTGGGGCAGAATGCTGGAGACACTGGGGGTAGAATGCTGGACGCACTGGGGGCAGAATGCTGGACACACTGAGGCAGAATGCTGGAGCACTGGGGGCAGGACTGGACACACTGGGGGCAGAATGCTGGACACACTGGGGGCAGGACTGGAGACACTGGGGGCAGAATGCTGGACACACTGGGGGCAGGACTGGAGACAGGTGGGGCAAGAATGGAGATACGGGGCATGTTTGGAGACACAGGGCAGAATGAAAGACATGGGGGCAGGATTGGATCATGGGGCAGGATGGATACGATGGAGACAGATGGGTCAGGATGGAGAGATCATTTGGGGCAGAACATGTCTCACACTTTTGCTAGCTATGATTACTGAATATATTTCCCAGAAAGTCACAGAGATCAAGGATCAAGAAGCACACAGCCGTATCAAGGATCTGCACAACCTTAGAGGTTAATAATCTATGATAGTTCAGACGTATGCAAACAATCTCTTACTCCAGAATACCCACTGCACCCCAGAATCTCATGTACTCCTCTTCCTCTATTCTAACTGGTACGTTGCTGCTTTTTTCCCTGACTTTAATTCCATGTATCATTTTACAAATTTACTGAATGCATATTGATATGTACATGCTCCTCAGCCCTATCCTTCCAGCTTATTCTGTCTCTTTCCTCAGTTTTGACGCTAGTCAAATGTTCTATTAAATGCAATCTGTTAATTGCTCCTCCCCTCTCCCTCTCTCACCTGGCTTCATTTCATGGACACTTGAAAGGTATAAGTTGATTTAGAGCAGGTCAGATATGACCTTGGTCAGATGTGACATCATTTGAAGTGTGACATCTTTCAAGTGTAACATCAGAAATATACCAGCAATAGTCCCGAAATCGGTCAGACAGTAAGACTAATCACTGTCTTCTAATTTAACTTACCTTTTCTTCTCTTAGCCTGCTCTTTAACCATGCTCACATTTACACTCACCAATTTTGCTCCACTAATCCTCACTCTCCTTCGCTATCCATAAACCCCTGCACCCTCAAACCAAATAACTATCTCCCCCTGTCTCCTACCCCCTACCTCGCTTCATCTGCAGACCTGCTCCTTAACCTCAGACCTCTCCTACTAAAATATAAGGAGGTGGTGATGGCGAACTCAGTCGAGGGGTTCAAGAGAGGCCTGGATGTCTTCCTGGAGCAGAACAATATTGTATCATACAATTATTAGGTTCTGTAGAAGGACGTAGATCTGGGTATTTATTATGATGGAATATAGGCTGAACTGGATGGACAAATGTCTTTTTTCGGCCTTACTAACTATGTTACTATGTTACTATGTATAATATAGGCTGATCACTCTCCTTCACCCACCTGCTTTCCCTTTCTCTGCTTCTGCTCACTGCTGGCGACATATCCCCCAATCCTGGCCCCCTCCTCATACACCCCACTAATCCTCACCCCTATACTTCTCACACTAAGAGTAACTACTGCAATCCCTCACACTTAAAATCTGTGCCACTGACCCCCACCCCCTGCTTCCTTTCTCTGGAGCACTTTGGAATGCAAGCTCCACATGATCCATGATCTCTTTCCTTCCTGCAACCTTTCCTTCCTGGCCCTCACTGAGACTTGGCTGACACCCCCCGACATGGCCTCCCCTGCTCTGCACTGAGTTATGGTGGCCTCCACTTTACCCACCCTCTTTGCTCTGGCAACAGACATGGCGAAGGAGTGGGTTTGCTTCTTTCTAAAAACTGCTCCTTTAACCCTATCCAACCCCCACCCTCCATTATCCTCCCTTCTTTCGAGGTTCACTCTGTCCGTATCTACTGTCCCTCTAATCTCCAAATGGCTGTCATATACCGACCACCAGGCTCAGCCACTGCCTTCATTGACAAATTCTCCACCTGGCTTCTTCACTTTCTCTCTACTGACATCCCCACCATCATCATGGGCAACATTAACATCCATACTGACACCCGCCAGCCAGCAGCCTCCAAACTCCCGTCCCTTACCTCATCCTTTGGACATACACAGTGGTCCTCCACAGCCACCCACACAGACGGACATACACTAGACCTCATCTTCACCCGCCTCTGTTCCCTCTCTAATCTCACAACTTCTCCCTTACCGCTATCTAACCACCATCTACTCACCTTCTCAACCTTGTCCTTATCACCCGCCCCCCATGTCCAGCCACTAGGACATCCTTGCAGAAACCTCGCACACCTAGACATTCACAGACTCTCAGACTCTCTTTCTATAACGCTACCCTTACAGCAGCCAGAGACTCAGTAGCCCCTCTCATGCATGGCAAAGTGCGACAAATCAATAGGCAACCCTGGCACAACAATCTCACCAAAAAACTTTGACAAGCATCCAGGGTTGTGGAGCGGCTTTGGAAGAAAACACGCCTGCCAGATGACTTCAATGCTTTCAAACAAGCTACACTTTCCTTCAAATTCGCCCTCACCTCTGCTAAACAGACCTATTTCACAAACCTTGTATCTTCATTATCCTACAACCCAAAACCACTGTTCAGCACATTCAACTCTCTCCTTCGCCCCCCACTGCCTCCTCCAACTCCCTTAATCTCTGCCGAGGACATTGCCACCTACTTAAAAAATAAGATTGACCAAACAAGACAAATCTTTACTGTTCCGCCACCCCAACCACTCCATATACCAGACCTCTGCCCTTCCATAGTAACCTCCCTCTCCAACATCACTGAAGAAGAGCTTATTCTCCTCCTTTCCAAATCACACCTCACCACCTGTGCACTTGACCCGGTCCCTTCCCACCTGCTCCCCAACCTCACTAACACACCCATTCCAGCCCTTACCCATCTCTTCAACCTATCTCTATCTTCTGGTACCTTTTCCCCCCTGCCTTCAAACATGCCACCATCACACCCATCCTCAAAAAACCTAACCTTGACCCAACTGCTATGTCCAGCTATCGCCCCATATCACTGCTCCTGTTTACTTCCAAACTCCTTGAACAGCATGTCCATGCTCAACTTTCCTCCCACTGTTGTGAATTCTGTGGCTGAATTCACTCCTGTGGTCACAAGTGGTATTGCAGCCTCTGGGCTTCCTCCCTCAGGTGTTTTGGTGAGCTCGTTGGCTGCCTTGCTATTTAACTCCACCTGAGTCTGTCTTCCTTGCTCCTTGTCAATGTTCCAGTGTTGGATCTGAGCTACTGCATCTTTCCTGTGGCCTGCTGCTCTGCTTGATAAGTGTTACTTTGTTTTTGTTTCCGTTTTTTTCTGTCCAGCTGTGCTATTCTCTTTTGCTGGTAGCTCTGAGACGCAAAGGGTGCACCGCCGTGCCGTTAGTTCGGCACGGTGGGTCTTTTTGCCCCCCTTTGCGTGGTTCTGCTTTAGGGTTTTTTGTAGACTGCATAGTTCTCTTTGCTATCCTCGCTCTGTCTAGAATATCGGGCCTCACTTTGCTGAATCTATTTCATTCCTACGTTTTGTCTTTTCATCTTGCTAACAGTCATTATATGTGGGGGGCTGCCTATTCCTTGGGGTATTTCTCTGAGGCAAGTCAGGCTTGTATTTCTATCTTCAGGCTAATCAGCTCCTCAGGCAGTGCCGAGTTGCATAGGTAGTGTTAGGCGCAATCCACTGCTGCTTTTAGTTGTGTGAGGATAGGTTCAGGTATTGCAGTCTGCAGAGATTCCACGTCTCAGAGCTTGTTCTATTGTTTTTGGGTTATTGCCATATCACTGTATGTGCGCTGATTACTGCACACTGTGTTGCCTGATAGCACAGCATAACAGTACAAGGAGCCCAACCAATGATTCTCAATAGAGGGAAAAAAGAAGTCCTAACATCATTTTTTTTTTTCCTCAGCTCTGTCTTCAGTTTTTTTTTTTTTTCCCCTAGACATTAGAGTGCTTCAGGACACAGCTGTGGACATGGATATTCAGGCTCTGTGCTCCTCAATGGATAATCTCGTTATAAATGTAAAAAAGATTCAAGATACAATTGATCAGAAATCTATGCTAGAACCAAGAATTCCTATTCCTGATTTGTTTTTTGGTGACAGAACTAAGTTCCTGAGCTTCAAAAATAATTGTAAGCTATTTCTGGCCTTGAAACCTCATTCTTCTGGTAATCCTATTCAACAGGTTTTGATTATTATTTCTTTTTTGCGCGGCGACCCACAGGACTGGGCGTTTTCTCTTGCGCCAGGAGACCCTGCATTGAGTAATGTTGATGCGTTTTTCCAGGCGCTTGGATTGCTTTACGATGAGCCTAATTCAGTGGATCAGGCTGAGAAAAATTTGCTGGCTTTATGCCAGGGTCAGGATGATGTAGAAGTATATTGTCAGAAATTTAGGAAGTGGTCAGTACTCACTCTTTGGAATGAATCTGCACTGGCGGCTTGGTTCAGAAAGGGTCTCTCTGAAGCTCTTAAGGATGTCATGGTGGGATTTCCTATGCCTGCTGGTTTGAATGAGTCTATGTCCTTGGCCATTCAGATCGGTCGTCGCTTGCGCGAGCGTAAATCTGTGCACCATCTGGCGGTATTGTCTGAGAGTAAACCTGAGCCTATGCAGTGCGACAGGACTATGACTAAAGTTGAACGGCAAGAACACAGACGTCTGAACAGGCTGTGTTTCTACTGTGGTGATTCCACTCATGCTATTTCTAATTGTCCTAAGCGCACTAGGCGGTTCGATAGCTCTGCCGTCATTGGTACTGTACAGTCCAAATTCCTTCTGTCCATTACCTTGATATGCTCTTTGTCATCGTATTCTGTCATGGCGTTTGTGGATTCAGGCGCTGCCCTGAATCTGATGGATTTGGATTATGCTAAACGTTGTGGATTTTTCTTGGAGCCTTTGCGGTGTCCTATTCCGTTGAGAGGAATTGATGCTACACCTTTGGCCAAGAATAAGCCTCAGTACTGGGCCCAGCTGACCATGTGCATGGCTCCTGCACATCAGGAAGTTATTCGCTTTCTGGTACTGCATAATCTGCATGATGTGGTCGTGTTGGGGTTGCCATGGCTACAAACCCATAATCCAGTATTAGATTGGAACTCTATGTCGGTAACCAGCTGGGGTTGTCAGGGAGTACATGGTGATGTTCCATTTTTGTCTATTTCGTCATCCATTCCTTCTGACATCCCAGAGTTCTTGTCTGACTTTCAGAATGTATTTGAAGAGCCCAAGTCTGATGCCCTACCTCCGCATAGGAATTGTGATTGTGCTATCAATTTGATTCCTGGTAGTAAATTCCCTAAGGGTCGTTTATTTAATTTGTCCGTGCCTGAACACACCGCTATGCGCAGTTATGTGAAAGAATCCCTGGAGAAGGGACATATTCGCCCATCGTCATCACCATTGGGAGCAGGGTTCTTTTTTGTAGCCAAAAAGGATGGTTCGCTAAGACCGTGTATTGATTACCGCCTTCTTAATAAGATCACTGTTAAGTTTCAGTATCCCTTGCCATTGATATCTGACTTGTTTGCTCGGATTAAGGGGGCTAGTTGGTTTACTAAGATTGATCTTCGTGGTGCGTATAATCTGGTGAGAATCAGGCAGGGAGATGAATGGAAAACGGCATTTAATACGCCCGAGGGTCATTTTGAGTATCTGGTGATGCCGTTCGGACTTGCCAATGCTCCATCTGTTTTTCAGTCTTTTATGCATGACATTTTCCGTGAGTATCTGGATAAATTCCTGATTGTTTACTTGGATGACATTTTGATCTTCTCTGATGATTGGGAGTCTCATGTGAAGCAAGTCAGAATGGTTTTCCAGGTACTGCGTGCTAATTCCTTGTTCGTGAAGGGATCAAAGTGTCTCTTCGGTGTGCAGAAAGTTTCATTTTTGGGGTTCATCTTTTCCCCTTCTACTATCGAGATGGATCCGGTTAAGGTCCAGGCCATCCAGGATTGGACTCAGCCGACATCTCTGAAAAGTCTGCAGAAATTCCTGGGCTTTGCTAATTTTTATCGTCGCTTCATCTGTAATTTTTCTAGCATTGCCAGACCATTGACCGATTTGACCAAGAAGGGTGCTGATTTTGTTAATTGGTCTTCTGCTGCCGTGGAAGCTTTTCAGGAGTTGAAGCGTCGTTTTTGCTGTGCCCCTGTGTTGTGTCAACCAGATGTTTCTCTTCCGTTCCAGGTCGAGGTTGATGCTTCTGAGATTGGAGCAGGGGCGGTTTTGTCACAGAGAGGTTCTGGTTGCTCAGTGTTGAAACCATGTGCTTTCTTTTCCAGGAAATTTTCTGCTGCTGAGCGTAATTATGATGTGGGCAACCGAGAGTTGCTGGCCATGAAGTGGGCATTCGAGGAGTGGCGTCATTGGCTTGAGGGAGCTAAGCATCGCGTGGTGGTATTGACTGATCATAAGAATCTTACTTATCTCGAGTCTGCCAAGCGCTTGAATCCTAGACAGGCCCGTTGGTCGTTATTTTTTGCCCGCTTCGACTTTGTGATTTCGTACCTTCCGGGCTCTAAAAATGTGAAGGCGGATGCTCTGTCTAGGAGTTTTGTGCCCGACTCTCCGGGGTTATCTGAGCCGGCGAGTATCCTCAAGGAAGGAGTCATTGTGTCTGCCATCTCTCCTGATTTGCGGAGAGTGTTGCAGAAATTTCAGGCTAATAAACCTGATCGTTGTCCGGCCGAGAAACTGTTCGTCCCTGATAGGTGGACTAGTAAAGTTATCTCTGAACTTCATTGTTCGGTGCTGGCTGGTCATCCAGGAATCTTTGGTACCAGAGAGTTAGTGGCTAGATCCTTCTGGTGGCCATCTCTGTCACGGGATGTGCGTGCTTTTGTGCAGTCCTGTGGGATTTGTGCTAGGGCTAAGCCCTGCTGTTCACGTGCCAGTGGGTTGCTTTTGCCCTTGCCGGTCCCGAAGAGGCCTTGGACACATATTTCGATGGATTTCATTTCTGACCTTCCCGTTTCTCAAAAGATGTCGGTCATTTGGGTGGTCTGTGATCGCTTTTCTAAAATGGTCCATCTGGTGCCCTTGGTTAAATTGCCTTCCTCCTCTGATTTGGTGCCTTTGTTCTTCCAGCATGTGGTTCGTTTGCATGGCATTCCTGAGAATATTGTTTCTGACAGAGGTTCCCAGTTTGTCTCGAGGTTCTGGCGAGCCTTTTGTGGTAGGATGGGCATTGACCTATCTTTTTCCTCGGCCTTCCATCCTCAGACTAATGGCCAGACCGAACGAACCAATCAGACCTTGGAAACATATCTGAGATGTTTTGTTTCTGCTGACCAGGATGATTGGGTGTCATTTTTGCCGTTGGCTGAGTTCGCCCTTAATAATCGGGCCAGCTCGGCTACCTTGGTCTCTCCATTTTTCTGCAATTCTGGGTTCCATCCTCGTTTCTCTTCAGGACAGGTTGAGTCTTCGGACTGTCCTGGTGTGGATTCTGTGGTGGACAGGTTGCAGCAGATCTGGACTCAGGTAGTGGACAATTTGACCTTGTCCCAGGAGAAGGCTCAGCTTTTCGCTAATCGTAGATGCCGTGTGGGTCCCCGACTTCGTGTTGGGGATCTGGTTTGGTTATCTTCTCGTCATATTCCTATGAAGGTTTCCTCTCCTAAATTTAAACCTCGTTTTATTGGTCCATATAGGATTTCTGAGATTCTCAATCCGGTGTCTTTTCGTCTGACCCTCCCAGACTCCTTTTCCATACATAATGTATTCCATAGGTCGTTGTTGAGAAGATACGTGGCACCTATGGTTCCATCTGTGGAGCCTCCTGCCCCTGTTTTGGTGGAGGGGGAATTGGAGTATATTGTGGAGAAAATTTTGGATTCTCGTGTCTCTAGACAGAAACTCCAGTATCTGGTCAAATGGAAGGGTTATGCTCAGGAGGATAATTCCTGGGTTTTTGCCTCTGATGTCCATGCCCCAGATCTTGTTCGTGCCTTTCATGTGGCTCATCCTGGTCGGCCTGGTGGTTCTGGTGAGGGTTCAGTGACCCCTCCTCAATTCTGTGGCTGAATTCACTCCTGTGGTCACAAGTGGTATTGCAGCCTCTGGGCTTCCTCCCTCAGGTGTTTTGGTGAGCTCGTTGGCTGCCTTGCTATTTAACTCCACCTGAGTCTGTCTTCCTTGCTCCTTGTCAATGTTCCAGTGTTGGATCTGAGCTACTGCATCTTTCCTGTGGCCTGCTGCTCTGCTTGATAAGTGTTACTTTGTTTTTGTTTCCGTTTTTTTCTGTCCAGCTGTGCTATTCTCTTTTGCTGGTAGCTCTGAGACGCAAAGGGTGCACCGCCGTGCCGTTAGTTCGGCACGGTGGGTCTTTTTGCCCCCCTTTGCGTGGTTCTGCTTTAGGGTTTTTTGTAGACTGCATAGTTCTCTTTGCTATCCTCGCTCTGTCTAGAATATCGGGCCTCACTTTGCTGAATCTATTTCATTCCTACGTTTTGTCTTTTCATCTTGCTAACAGTCATTATATGTGGGGGGCTGCCTATTCCTTTGGGGTATTTCTCTGAGGCAAGTCAGGCTTGTATTTCTATCTTCAGGCTAGTCAGCTCCTCAGGCAGTGCCGAGTTGCATAGGTAGTGTTAGGCGCAATCCACTGCTGCTTTTAGTTGTGTGAGGATAGGTTCAGGTATTGCAGTCTGCAGAGATTCCACATCTCAGAGCTTGTTCTATTGTTTTTGGGTTATTGCCATATCACTGTATGTGCGCTGATTACTGCACACTGTGTTGCCTGATAGCACAGCATAACATCCCACCTCTCATCTAACTCTCTCCTTGACAACCTCCAATCTAGCTTCTGCCCCCACCACTCCACCGAAACTGCCCTGACCAAAATTAGTTACTCACAGCCAAAGCTAACAGACAGTTCTCCAGCCTCCTCCTTCTCAACCACACTATGCTATCTAATAGTTTTTTTTAACTTCCTTTTTGATGATGCTTCATTTGAGAACCTCCAATGCATGCTGAGATACTCATTTGAGCCATCTTCAAGGGGTAGAGGCTGAGCTCTTTTCCCCATGTTTTCGTCATGTCATGTCATGTCATGTAGTGCGCTCTCTTGCTTGATCATTACTTTTTCATCAGAGCCGGTGAGGGAGCACAGTCCCTGTGCATTAAAAAGGATATTTCACAGTGACCAGATTCTACTGAGCATACATTGGAATTGAGCAGGGACTAGCCCAACCTCTGAAACGGACATCACTGATGACGCTTTGTTTCGGGGAGAAGGCAGAGGCTGTGGCAGTAACCTCTGCCCCTGATGACATCTTGTTTGACTATCCCAGCATGCATTGGGGGTTCTCAAATGAAAGAAGACTTAATACACTTCAAATTTATGTTAAGGACCTATAACTCTGCCCTTCACCTCGCCAAACAGACCTACCTCACCACCCCGTTCTCCTCACTAGCCAACAACCCCAAGAAACTTTTTGTCACCTTTCACTCCCTCCTCAGGCCAAAAGCACAAGCCCCTATCACAGACATCTGTGCTGATGACCTGGCCTCCCACTTTATAGAGAGGAAATCCGCTACCAATCACCAAGTTCAGTGACTCCCATCCCTCCCTGCATTTCCCATGGCTTACTCTCCACATTCGATCCCATCACAGAAGAAGTAGTCTCCAGGCTCCTCTCTTCTTCTCGTCCGACTACATGCACCACCGACCCCATTCCCTCACACCTCCTCCAGTCTCTCTCTCCAGCCGTCACAACTCACCTAACTACAATTTTTAATCTCTCCCTCTCCTCTGGCATTTTCCCCTCCTCCTTCAAACACTCTATCATTACTCCATTACTAAAGAAACCCGCTCTCGACCCATCCTGCCCAAATAACTACAGACCAGTCTCCAATCTCCCCTTCATCTCTAAACTCTTGGAGTGCCTGATATACTCCCGCCTTACCCATTACCTCTCCACTCACTCCCTCCTAGACCCTTCACAGTCCAGTTTCTGCCCCTTACATTCGACTGAAACTGCACTCATCAAAGTGATCAATGACCTACTGACAGCAAAACGTAACGGTGACCACTCTCTGCTCATTCTTCTCGACCTTTCTGCAGATTTCGACACTGTTGACCACCCTCTCCTACTCTCTAGGCTCAAGTCACTAGGCATTAGGGACACTGCTCTCTCCTGGTTCTCTTCCTACCTTTCTGACCGCTCCTTCAGTGTTCTGCTCTCTGGCTCCACTTCCTCTCCTCTTCCTCTGACACACAACTATACACGTCAGCCCCTGGCCTTACTCCTGCTGTACTACAGAACGCCACTGACTGTCTGTCTGCAGTCTCCAACATCATGTCCACTCTCTATCTGAAACTCAACCTCTCCAAAACTGAACTTCTTCTGCTCCCGCCATCTACTAACCTCCCTAAATCTGACATTTCCCTCTCCATGGGTGCCACCATTATAACACCCCGGCAGCAGGCGTGCTGTCTGGGTGTTATGTTTGACTCCGATCTCTCCTTCACCTCCCATATACAATCTCTTGCCCGCTCGTGCCGCTTACACCTAAAGAACATCTCTAGAATCCGCCCTTTTCTCACCATGAAAACAACAAAAACCCTCACTGTCGCCTTGATCTACTCCTGTCTGGACTACTGCAACGCTCTATTAATTGGCCTGCCCCTCACGCGACTTTCCCCTCTCCAGTCTATCCTTAATGCAGCAGCCAGGGTCGTCTATCTAGCTAATCGTTACTCGGACGTGTCTGCTCTTTGCCAGTCATTACACTGGCTGCCCATTCATTACAGGATACAATTCAAAGTACTTGTTCTCAACCCACAAAGCTCTCCACAGTGTGGCACCCCCTTACATCTCCTCCCTCATTTCTGTCTATCGGCCTAACCGACTGCTGCGCTCTGCAAATGACTTTCGACTAACCTCTGCAGTAATCCGTACCTCCCACTCCCGACTCCAAGACTTCTCCTATGCTGCACCAATCCTCTGGAATGCTCTGCCCCAAAATATTAGGACCATCCACAATTTGCATAGTTTTAGGCGCTCGCTGAAAACACATTTATTCAGAGCGGCCTACCACGTTCACTAATCAAACTCATTTTATGTTTGTGTGTGTGTAGCCCATTCACTATCTCCATCTACCTCCCACCCCCTGAAGATGGCTGGACCATCATTGTAAATACATCATTGTAAATACACACCTGTACTTTGTATCTCCCCCACCTCATTCAACCAAAAGACAAAGGAGTACAAAGGTCCAAATTACCATATTTAAAACCAATAACAAACTTTATTGAAAAAACTGCACAATGTAAATATATCCAAAATAATAATATGTATATATGCGGTAAACAATATATACCAACACAGAGGTATCAAGGAGAAAGGATAACGGTATGCCGAATTAGGTGCAAGTCACATAATACATCCCAAAACATGAGTATCAAGTGCAGAGATAGAAAACATGGCGGTGTATAGGACCCTATAACAGATCATGGCATCATAAGTCATCCCTATATAAATATCAGGATCCAAACCCGCCGTTAAGCCACTATAATAACGCACTTACCCATGGTCAGTATAAGGGGGAGTAGCCTGCACTTCACCCGGCGGCCCCGGACGCGCGTTTCGCGGTGTAGCTTTATCAACAGGGTTCCACCTCATTGTAGATTGTAAGCTCTCACGAGCAGGGTCATTTTATTTTGCTTTAATTATTGTATTGTTAACATTGTTACTTATGTCTGTTGTGTTTGATACTGTTAAACTGTAAAGCGCTGCGGAATATGTTGGCGCTATATAAATAAAGATTATTATTATTATTATTATTAAATGTCATCAAACTAGAAATAGGTTAAATAATGTAGAGAGGGAATGATATAGATTTTTTAGTTACAGTATATCAGAAAAGAGATTAGATTATTACATTAAATAAATAGACATTTATCATTAAAATAAATGTTAGTTTCAGACCACCCTTTAAGGTGCCCATACACAATAGGTTGCTGTATGCCAAATACCACTTTGTCTAATAGTAATCTCTCCCAACCTCAATACATAGGCATGGACCACATCATCTTCTGGGGAGAGTCTTGAGACCCCTATACATATAAATAAAGATGTTACCAAGACTTCAGGGTGCAAAAATAACTTTTTTTAGCTATGTCCCGACCCATTCTCCCCCTTCACAGGAATGCCCTCACACCTTGCGGTGATACCCTAGAAGGCCCACTTTTGGGTTATAGTCAAATATAATCCACCAACTTTTTAACCTCCAAGTTCTGGGAAGACCTAGATATTAGGTAAATAAGGAAAGTCTCAGGCAGTGTCAGGGAACACATTTCAAGCAATGGTGTATATGCTGTATACAGGATGCAGAATACAGAATGTTAGTTACTATTGGGATGCACCTCTGCCCTATTGTTTCTGGTTTCCAAAGAATTTATCTGCAATTGTTTGGTAAGACCGAATTTAGGGTCTTAAAAAGAGAATGCAAGTACAACTTGTATTAATTCAATAAAATTAACTTTATTTAGACATAAATGGAAAACAGTAGCACTCTAGCAAAATGTGCCCGTACTTGGAAAATAGGACAAAAAAAATAGTATCAGAAATAATTATATAAAATACAAAAAATATATTTGAAAAGAAACAGCGGCCAAAAAAAATGGGTATATATTAATAAAATTACCTAGGAACATGTATACATATAAATACAATATACATTCCTTATGTATACCTATTCTCTCTTAGATGCTCAAAAAGGTGTCTTTCACATGTGCAGCATATTAAAAGAGAATACCAAAACAAACAAACAAACAAAAAAAACCATTTACATATATATATATAAAAGTATATAGAGTATGGTATATACCAAAGTGATAATAAAAAAAAACAGGAGCAGCACACCGTTGTTTGTGAAAAAAGAGCTTTTTTATTTAGCCCATGTATACAAATCCTGTGTTAAAAAGTGTATATAATAATAGTAACACCATGTGAGATATTAAAAGTGATACAAAACGCTAAAATATAAAAATATTAGAAAAAAAAAGCTATTCAATGTGCAGAATGTGAAGGGGATAGTGAACACATAAATACACAGTAACATAGTAACATAGTTATTAAGGTTGAAGGAAGATTTTAAGTCAATCTAGTTCAACCCATAGCCTAACCTAACATGCCCTAACATGTTGATCCAGAATGCTGAAACACACTGAGGTAAAATGCAGCCAAGAGCAATAAAGAAGGGTATGTACCTTTAAGGCCAGCGGGTCCAAGTAGAGTACTCCCCGACGTGCGTTTCAGATTAAATCTTTTGTAAAATCCTAGGTAATTTTATTAATATATACAATTCTTTTTGGCCTGCTGTTTCTTTTAAAATATATTTTTTGTATTTTATATAATTATTTCTGATACTATTGTTTTTTGTCCTATTTTCCAAGTATGGGCACATTTTGCTAGAGTGCTACCGTTTTCCTTTTATGTCTAAATAAAGTTAATTTTATTGAATTAATACAAGTTGTACTTTAACATTCTATGAATCTATCAGTTGGAAGGGACCTCCTGGGTCATCTGGTCCAACCCCTGCTCAAAGCAGGATTCACTAAATCATCCCAGACAGAGGTCTGTCCAGCCTCTGTTTGAAGACTGTTGTGAATTCTGTGGCTGAATTCACTCCTGTGGTCACAAGTGGTATTGCAGCCTCTGGGCTTCCTCCCTCAGGTGTTTTGGTGAGCTCGTTGGCTGCCTTGCTATTTAACTCCACCTGAGTCTGTCTTCCTTGCTCCTTGTCAATGTTCCAGTGTTGGATCTGAGCTACTGCATCTTTCCTGTGGCCTGCTGCTCTGCTAGATAAGTGTTACTTTGTTTTTGTTTCCGTTTTTTCTGTCCAGCTGTGCTATTCTCTTTTGCTGGAAGCTCTGAGACGCAAAGGGTGCACCGCCGTGCCGTTAGTTCGGCACGGTGGGTCTTTTTGCCCCCCTTTGCGTGGTTCTGCTTTAGGGTTTTTTGTAGACTGCATAGTTCTCTTTGCTATCCTCGCTCTGTCTAGAATATCGGGCCTCACTTTGCTGAATCTATTTCATTCCTACGTTTTGTCTTTTCATCTTGCTAACAGTCATTATATGTGGGGGGCTGCCTATTCCTTTGGGGTATTTCTCTGAGGCAAGTCAGGCTTGTATTTCTATCTTCAGGCTAGTCAGCTCCTCAGGCAGTGCCGAGTTGCATAGGTAGTGTTAGGCGCAATCCACTGCTGCTTTTAGTTGTGTGAGGATAGGTTCAGGTATTGCAGTCTGCAGAGATTCCACGTCTCAGAGCTTGTTCTATTGTTTTTGGGTTATTGCCATATCACTGTATGTGCGCTGATTACTGCACACTGTGTTGCCTGATAGCACAGCATAACAGTACAAGGAGCCCAAACCAATGATTCTCAATAGAGGGAAAAAAGAAGTCCTGACATCATTTTTTTTTCCTCAGCTCTGTCTTCAGTTTTTTTTTTTTTTTTCCCCTAGACATTAGAGTGCTTCAGGACACAGCTGTGGACATGGATATTCAGGCTCTGTGCTCCTCAATGGATAATCTCGTTATAAATGTACAAAAGATTCAAGATACAATTGATCAGAAATCTATGCTAGAACCAAGAATTCCTATTCCTGATTTTTTTTTTGGTGACAGAACTAAGTTCCTGAGCTTCAAAAATAATTGTAAGCTATTTCTGGCCTTGAAACCTCATTCTTCTGGTAATCCTATTCAACAGGTTTTGATTATTATTTCTTTTTTGCGCGGCGACCCACAGGACTGGGCGTTTTCTCTTGCGCCAGGAGACCCTGCATTGAGTAATGTTGATGCGTTTTTCCAGGCGTTTGGATTGCTTTACGATGAGCCTAATTCAGTGGATCAGGCTGAGAAAAATTTGCTGGCTTTATGCCAGGGTCAGGATGATGTAGAAGTATATTGTCAGAAATTTAGGAAGTGGTCAGTACTCACTCTGTGGAATGAATCTGCACTGGCGGCTTGGTTCAGAAAGGGTCTCTCTGAAGCTCTTAAGGATGTCATGGTGGGATTTCCTATGCCTGCTGGTTTGAATGAGTCTATGTCCTTGGCCATTCAGATCGGTCGTCGCTTGCGCGAGCGTAAATCTGTGCACCATCTGGCGGTATTGTCTGAGAGTAAACCTGAGCCTATGCAGTGCGACAGGACTATGACTAAAGTTGAACGGCAAGAACACAGACGTCTGAACAGGCTGTGTTTCTACTGTGGTGATTCCACTCATGCTATTTCTAATTGTCCTAAGCGCACTAGGCGGTTCGATAGCTCTGCCGTCATTGGTACTGTACAGTCCAAATTCCTTCTGTCCATTACCTTGATATGCTCTTTGTCATCGTATTCTGTCATGGCGTTTGTGGATTCAGGCGCTGCCCTGAATCTGATGGATTTGGATTATGCTAAACGTTGTGGATTTTTCTTGGAGCCTTTGCGGTGTCCTATTCCGTTGAGAGGAATTGATGCTACACCTTTGGCCAAGAATAAGCCTCAGT
The DNA here is from genome assembly GCF_032444005.1 of Ranitomeya imitator. Classification (NCBI taxonomy): domain Eukaryota; kingdom Metazoa; phylum Chordata; class Amphibia; order Anura; family Dendrobatidae; genus Ranitomeya; species Ranitomeya imitator. The sequence goes on from NC_091290.1 coordinate 100,616,100, forward strand.
ACTGGGCCCAGCTGACCATGTGCATGGCTCCTGCACATCAGGAAGTTATTCGCTTTCTGGTACTGCATAATCTGCATGATGTGGTCGTGTTGGGGTTGCCATGGCTACAAACCCATAATCCAGTATTAGATTGGAACTCTATGTCGGTAACCAGCTGGGGTTGTCAGGGGGTACATGGTGATGTTCCATTTTTGTCTATTTCGTCATCCATTCCTTCTGACATCCCAGAGTTTTTGTCTGACTTTCAGGATGTATTTGGAGAGCCCAAGTCTGATGCCCTACCTCCGCATAGGAATTGTGATTGTGCTATCATAGTAACATAGTAACATAGTTAGTAAGGCCGAAAAAAGACATTTGTCCATCCAGTTCAGCCTATATTCCATCATAATAAATCCCCAGATCTACGTCCTTCTGCAGAACCTAATTGTATGATACAATATTGTTCTGCTCCAGGAAGACATCCAGGCCTCTCTTGAACCCCTCGACTGAGTTCGCCATCACCACCTCCTCAGGCAAGCAATTCCAGATTCTCACTGCCCTAACAGTAAAGAATCCTCTTCTATGTTGGTGGAAAAACCTTCTCTCCTCCAGACGCAAAGAATGCCCCCTTGTGCCCGTCACCTTCCTTGGTATAAACAGATCCTCAGCGAGATATTTGTATTGTCCCCTTATATACTTATACATGGTTATTAGATCGCCCCTCAGTCGTCTTTTTTCTAGACTAAATAATCCTAATTTCGCTAATCTATCTGGGTATTGTAGTTCTCCCATCCCCTTTATTAATTTTGTTGCCCTCCTTTGTATCAATTTGATTCCTGGTAGTAAATTCCCTAAGGGTCGTTTATTTAATTTGTCCGTGCCTGAACACACCGCTATGCGCAGTTATGTGAAAGAATCCCTGGAGAAGGGACATATTCGCCCATCGTCATCACCATTGGGAGCAGGGTTCTTTTTTGTAGCCAAAAAGGATGGTTCGCTAAGACCGTGTATTGATTACCGCCTTCTTAATAAGATCACTGTTAAGTTTCAGTATCCCTTGCCATTGATATCTGACTTGTTTGCTCGGATTAAGGGGGCTAGTTGGTTTACTAAGATTGATCTTCGTGGTGCGTATAATCTGGTGAGAATCAGGCAGGGAGATGAATGGAAAACGGCATTTAATACGCCCGAGGGTCATTTTGAGTATCTGGTGATGCCGTTCGGACTTGCCAATGCTCCATCTGTTTTTCAGTCTTTTATGCATGACATTTTCCGTGAGTATCTGGATAAATTCCTGATTGTTTACTTGGATGATATTTTGATCTTCTCTGATGATTGGGAGTCTCATGTGAAGCAAGTCAGAATGGTTTTCCAGGTACTGCGTGCTAATTCCTTGTTCGTGAAGGGATCAAAGTGTCTCTTCGGTGTGCAGAAAGTTTCATTTTTGGGGTTCATCTTTTCCCCTTCTACTATCGAGATGGATCCGGTTAAGGTCCAGGCCATCCAGGATTGGACTCAGCCGACATCTCTGAAAAGTCTGCAGAAATTCCTGGGCTTTGCTAATTTTTATCGTCGCTTCATCTGTAATTTTTCTAGCATTGCCAGACCATTGACCGATTTGACCAAGAAGGGTGCTGATTTGGTTAATTGGTCTTCTGCTGCCGTGGAAGCTTTTCTGGAGTTGAAGCGTCGTTTTTGCTGTGCCCCTGTGTAGTGTCAACCAGATGTTTCTCTTCCGTTCCAGGTCGAGGTTGATGCTTCTGAGATTGGAGCAGGGGCGGTTTTGTCACAGAGAGGTTCTGGTTGCTCAGTGTTGAAACCATGTGCTTTCTTTTCCAGGAAATTTTCTGCTGCTGAGCGTAATTATGATGTGGGCAACCGAGAGTTGCTGGCCATGAAGTGGGCATTCGAGGAGTGGCGTCATTGGCTTGAGGGAGCTAAGCATCGCGTGGTGGTATTGACTGATCATAAGAATCTTACTTATCTCGAGTCTGCCAAGCGCTTGAATCCTAGACAGGCCCGTTGGTCGTTATTTTTTGCTCGTTTTGATTTTGTGATTTCGTACCTTCCGGGCTCTAAAAATGTGAAGGCGGATGCTCTGTCTAGGAGTTTTGTGCCCGACTCTCCGGGGTTATCTGAGCCGGCGAGTATCCTCAAGGAAGGAGTCATTGTGTCTGCCATCTCTCCTGATTTGCGGAGAGTGTTGCAGAAATTTCAGGCTAATAAACCTGATCGTTGTCCGGCCGAGAAACTGTTCGTCCCTGATAGGTGGACTAGTAAAGTTATCTCTGAACTTCATTGTTCGGTGCTGGCTGGTCATCCAGGAATCTTTGGTACCAGAGAGTTAGTGGCTAGATCCTTCTGGTGGCCATCTCTGTCACGGGATGTGCGTGCTTTTGTGCAGTCCTGTGGGATTTGTGCTAGGGCTAAGCCCTGCTGTTCACGTGCCAGTGGGTTGCTTTTGCCCTTGCCGGTCCCGAAGAGGCCTTGGACACATATTTCGATGGATTTCATTTCTGACCTTCCCGTTTCTCAAAAGATGTCGGTCATTTGGTCTGTGATCGCTTTTCTAAAATGGTCCATCTGGTGCCCTTGGTTAAATTGCCTTCCTCCTCTGATTTGGTGCCTTTGTTCTTCCAGCATGTGGTTCGTTTGCATGGCATTCCTGAGAATATTGTTTCTGACAGAGGTTCCCAGTTTGTCTCGAGGTTCTGGCGAGCCTTTTGTGGTGGGATGGGCATTGACCTATCTTTTTCCTCGGCCTTCCATCCTCAGACTAATGGCCAGACCGAACGAACCAATCAGACCTTGGAAACATATCTGAGATGTTTTGTTTCTGCTGACCAGGATGATTGGGTGTCATTTTTGCCGTTGGCTGAGTTCGCCCTTAATAATCGGGCCAGCTCGGCTACCTTGGTCTCTCCATTTTTCTGCAATTCTGGGTTCCATCTTCGTTTCTCTTCAGGACAGGTTGAGTCTTCGGACTGTCCTTGTGTGGATTCTGTGGTGGACAGGTTGCAGCAGATCTGGACTCAGGTAGTGGACAATTTGACCTTGTCCCAGGAGAAGGCTCAGCTTTTCGCTAATCGTAGACGCCGTGTGGGTCCCCGACTTCGTGTTGGGGATCTGGTTTGGTTATCTTCTCGTCATATTCCTATGAAGGTTTCCTCTCCTAAATTTAAACCTCGTTTTATTGGTCCGTATAGGATATCTGAGATTCTCAATCCGGTGTCTTTTCGTCTGACCCTCCCAGACTCCTTTTCCATACATAATGTATTCCATAGGTCGTTGTTGAGAAGATACGTGGCACCTATGGTTCCATCTGTGGAGCCTCCTGCCCCTGTTTTGGTGGAGGGGGAATTGGAGTATATTGTGGAGAAAATTTTGGATTCTCGTGTCTCTAGACGGAAACTCCAGTATCTGGTCAAATGGAAGGGTTATGCTCAGGAGGATAATTCCTGAGTTTTTGCCTCTGATGTCCATGCCCCAGATCTTGTTCGTGCCTTTCATGTGGCTCATCCTGGTCGGCCTGGGGGTTCTGGTGAGGGTTCAGTGACCCCTCCTCAAGGGGGGGGGTACTGTTGTGAATTCTGTGGCTGAATTCACTCCTGTGGTCACAAGTGGTATTGCAGCCTCTGGGCTTCCTCCCTCAGGTGTTTTGGTGAGCTCGTTGGCTGCCTTGCTATTTAACTCCACCTGAGTCTGTCTTCCTTGCTCCTTGTCAATGTTCCAGTGTTGGATCTGAGCTACTGCATCTTTCCTGTGGCCTGCTGCTCTGCTAGATAAGTGTTACTTTGTTTTTGTTTCCGTTTTTTCTGTCCAGCTGTGCTATTCTCTTTTGCTGGAAGCTCTGAGACGCAAAGGGTGCACCGCCGTGCCGTTAGTTCGGCACGGTGGGTCTTTTTGCCCCCCTTTGCGTGGTTCTGCTTTAGGGTTTTTTGTAGACTGCATAGTTCTCTTTGCTATCCTCGCTCTGTCTAGAATATCGGGCCTCACTTTGCTGAATCTATTTCATTCCTACGTTTTGTCTTTTCATCTTGCTAACAGTCATTATATGTGGGGGGCTGCCTATTCCTTTGGGGTATTTCTCTGAGGCAAGTCAGGCTTGTATTTCTATCTTCAGGCTAGTCAGCTCCTCAGGCAGTGCCGAGTTGCATAGGTAGTGTTAGGCACAATCCACTGCTGCTTTTAGTTGTGTGAGGATAGGTTCAGGTATTGCAGTCTGCAGAGATTCCACGTCTCAGAGCTTGTTCTATTGTTTTTGGGTTATTGCCATATCACTGTATGTGCGCTGATTACTGCACACTGTGTTGCCTGATAGCACAGCATAACTGAAGACATCTCTTGAAGGAGAACTCACCACCTTATTGAATTAATAAAAGTTGTACTTGCATTCTCTTTTTAAGACCCTAAGTTTGTGCTGTGCTTTTTTTGGTGTTTTGTATATTCCGAATGGTCTGCCATTCTTCCATTTAGCAACTATACCCTTTTTTTTATGGACACATAACTTTATTATTTATTTATTTTAATACAAATTTTAAGGATTTATGTATTTGCTTTTTAATTGTTTGGTAAAGTAAAGTTCCATTTATGCAATTCTTTTGTATCCTAAATGGTTCAAAGACATATTACCTATATTGGAAACAAATCCTGACGAGTATTTCAAGGCAATTCATTAGATAAAGTGGTTATTGACTGCTTGAGTGCTGGGAGCGTTATTTTAGTCCTTTGATATGAGCAGAATTAGTGTTTGCATTGAACAAGACATTGGAATATGAACACTTATCGGGTTCATTACTTTGTGACAGCAGTGAACCCATCTGTGAATGGGCTTTTTCAGCGAATAATGCTTCATTTCACATGGTTACTAAAGTCCTGGCATGGTGCCACTAATATTACCATTAATTCAACTTAATGCAGAGATGACATCATTCCCACGTCTGTAATGCTATTTAGTATTTTTAGATTAAGTGGTGCAATCTAGAGCACCGATGTTGTGACAGACAATACTAAATTATTCGTGTATTTTCACACCATGTGTCCTCACTGAGTTTTTTGTTCCAAAAAGGGTTTTGAAGGAATTTTTGAGCCAAACTTATGGCTCAGGTTAAGTAACTGCATTGAAAATTGTAGTGGCATTAACCCTTTCACGACATGCGCCGTACTATTACTGCGCATGTCGTGTCTCCCCCTTTGATGTGGGCTTCCGCGGTGAGCCCACATCAAAGTCGTGACATGTCAGCTGTTTTGTACAGCTGACATGTGCACGCAATAGCGGCGGGTGAAATCACTATTCACCCACCGCTATTAACCTGTTAGATGCCGCTGTCAAACGCAGACAGCGGCATTTAACTGGCGCTTCCGGCCGGGCGGCCGGAAATAATGTCATCGCCGACCCCCATCACATGATCGGGCGTTGGCAATGCATCAGGAAGGTAACCATAGAGGTCCTTGAGACCTCTATGGTCACTGATGCCGGCCTGCTGTGAGCACCCCCCTGTGGTCGGCGCTCACAGCACACCTCCATTTCAGCTACATAGCAGTGATCTAATGATCGCTGCTATGTAGCAGAGCCAATCAGGCTATGCCAGCTTCTAGCCTCCCATGGAGGCTATTGAAGCATGGCACAAGTAAAAAAAAATTTTTTTAAAAATATGAAAAAAATATAAAAAATATAAAAATTTAAATCACCCCCCTTTCGCCCCATCCTAAATAAAACAATTAAAAAAAACCCTACACGTATTTGGTATCGCCGCGTTCAGAATCACCCGATCTATCAATAAAAAAAAGCATTAACCTGATCACTGAACAGCGTAGCGAGAAAAAAATCCGAAACGCCAGAATTACGTTTTTTTTGGTCGCCGTGACATTGCATTAGAATGCAATAACGGGCGATCAAAAGAACGTATCTGCACTGAAATGGTATCATTAAAAACGTCAGCTCGGCATGCAAAAAATAAGCCCTCAACCGACCCCAGATCACGAAAAATGGAGATGCTTTGGGTATCGGAAAATGGCACTTTTTTTTTAAGCAAAGTTTTGAATTTTTTTTCACCACTTGGATAAAAAATAACCTAGACATGTTAGATGTCTATGAACTCGTAATGACCTGGAGAATCAAAATGGCAGGTTAGTTTTAGCATTTAATGAACCTAGCAAAAAAGCCAAACAAAAAACAAGTGTGGGATTGCACTTTTTTTGCAATTTCACCACACTTGGAATTTTTTTCCCGTTTTCTAGTAAAAGACATGGTAAAACCAATGGTGTCGTTCAAAAGTACAACTCGTCCCGCAAAAAATAAGCCCTCACATGACCATATTGATGGAAAAATAAAAAAGTTATGGCTCTGGGAAGGAAGGAAGTGAAAAATGAAAACGCAAAAACGAAAAAGGGGTTAAAAAATAAAATGCTGTAAAACCTTATCCCAGGTGACTGGTCTGGTAACTTGAGCCTATGATAGACTTGTGTTTATACACAGCAACCAATCAGAGGAGGCAGAGCTGCGGGGCGTGGGCAGATGGTGTAGAGAGCTCCAGCCAGAACCTATGATGGGACAGGAGGTGTGTTTCAGACTACCACGGACTCCATGCTGGCAATGTAGCTAAGCCAAAGTGCCCAAGACTAGAAAAACACCAGAAGTTTAGAATCCAGCATTTGGAGGCAATTACAGGTGTGGGTATAGAAGAGAGAAGTATCAGTCTTTTCCTTTGTTTGGATTAATTTTTGTCTTTGAAAAAAATGCATAAAAAATTGCATATTAATTGAGGTATTGTTATTTTACTATTATTGTTGTGTATTTTAATAGCACCATTAATTCCATGGTGTTGTACATGAGAAGGGGTTACAAACAAAACACAAGTCGAAATTATAATGAACAATCTAATAGTGACAGACAGCTACAGAGGAGAGAGGGCCCTGCCCTTGTGGGCTTACATTCTACAGGATAATGGGGATGGAGACAGTAGGTTAGGGAATTTCGACAGCTCCAATGTTGGTGAAGCAGCGGCCAGGTAGTGGTGGCAAGGTGACAGAGGGGTCATTGCATACTGTCAGCTGTTCTGATGAGTTTTCAAGTTCCTCTTGAAAGTTTTGAATGTAGGGGATAATTGAAGTTGGGGCACAGAATTCCTGAGGTTTGGGGATGTAAGCAGGCTGCGGGCTGCAGTGACAAACAGGAGGCAGAGCAATGGTTAATAAGATGTAACAATTTAATAAAACAAGGTATTCACTCCTCGCAGGGAGGTTAATAGTTAAAGGAGGGATAATAGGGGTAGCAACTGTAAAACAATAGCAGTCCAATGAAGGAACTTATTGTGTCCTGTATGGTCCTCTGCAGCAGATGATCCCAAAGGGGGGTTGTAGAACCTGTAGCGGCCGGGCGATGTCCTCAGATATGGTCTTTTAAGTGATGGTCCATCTTCTGGTGGCAGCGGTCGGTCTTCGGTACCTTCTGCTGAGCCCCTAGTCCATAAGCACGTGCGGCCGAAACAAACAAGGCCGCGGCACTCTCAGAGTCAAACGTAAATGAGAGGGAAGCAAGTGGCAGGTTAGGCCGCAAAAGTCTGTCTAGTACTTAGCCTTCTCTCCTCTGCACGTGCACGGCACTCACAGTCACTGAGCGCAGGGCGCTTCTGTCTCTGGCAGCTACTGAGCGCATGGTACTTATCTCTGCAGCGGTCCCGCTGGAGGCGGCAGGGACCAAGTAACACTGCCCGTCGTGGCGTCGGTGCTCAGAGGATGGAGCACGCTGCTCACCTGGCTGTGTGCTGCTTCTGATTCATGCCAAACTGCCCGCAGCTGCGTGCACTTTGCTTTTTAAGCTACCCCTCCTACCCGGTCATGAGGTCGGTCCTACTCCTCATTCCTTTCCCAAGACAACAAGGGAGGCAGCCTCAACAGTTCCGGATCCAGATCGGTACAGGTACCCGCGGCCCGGTCTTCCTCCTTACAGGAATACTCAGGAGAAGTCTTGCAGGCGATTGGGTGAGTAACGTACAAGTGTGGAGGAGAGAAGGAGGTCTTGTGAGGACCGGAGATTACATATGTGGGAAAATATCAGAGATTACACATGTGGGAAAATATCAGAGATTACACATGTGGAAAATATCGGGAGATTAGTCCAGAGATGGCTTTGTAGGTCAGCGTTAGCAGTTTGAAGAGGATACATTGTGGTATTGGGAGATCTAAAGGGATTTGCAGAGGGAGAAGCAGTGGAATAGCAAGGAGAAAGGTGGTTTAGTCATGCAGCAGAGTTAAGGATGGACTGGAGAGGTGCGAGAGTGTTAGCAGGAAGGCCACAGAGGGTCATATTGCAATAGTTGAGGCAGAAATTATGAGGGCATACACTATTATTTTAGTAAGTTGAGGGTTGAGGAAAGTGGGTATACCAAAGAAACAAGAACCCATAAAATGTAACTTTCAATTGTGATCATTAAAAAAAACATAACATTTTCTGTTTTCTAATATCCTAATATGGCGAGTTAGGTAGTGCAGGTCAAATATTAATACTTCAATAATATTTCAATACTCAGTAATTCTAAGGGAGCCAGACACTTTGCCTCAGTATTCCATTGGAAGAGATGCTGTCTGTTAGCTTTAGCAGTAAGTTATTGGTGATTTTGGTTAGGGCAGTTTCGTTGCAATGGTGGGGGCGGAAGCTGGATTGAAGGTTGTCAAAGAGTAAGGCCGGCATCACACTAGGCGTAAGTAAACACGGTCCGTTTTTTACGGCCGTAATACGCAGTAATTGTCCCAAAACACTGTTCCATTTTCAATGCGAGGATGCGATTTTTGTGCACAAATTTATCCGTGTCATCCGTATGGCTTCTGTACGGCGATTTTTTTCTCGCAGGCTTGCAAAATGGACATATCATGGATCTATCGGCTCAAATATTCTTAAAAACATATATACAGTCTATATATATATATATATATATATTTATATTTAATTCAGCGCTAGATAGCAGAAAAGCCGGTAATTCAATTGCCGGCTTTTCCTATCTCCTTCACAAACCCGACAGGATATGAGACATGTTTTACATACAGTAAGCCATCTCATATCCTTTCTTTTATTACATATTCCTCTTTACTAATGTAAGAAGTGTCTTTGTGTCAAATTTGGGGTCTCTAGCTATTAAATTAAAGGGTTAAATCCCGGAAAAAATTGGCGTGGGCTCCCGGGCAATTTTCTCCACCAGAGTGGGAAAACCAGTGACTGAGGGCTGATATTAATAGCCTAGAGAGGGACCATGGTTATAGAACCCCCCCCCCCCCCCCCCCCCGGATAAAAACATCTGCCCCCAGCCACCCCAGAAAAGGCTCATCTGTAAGATGTAACAAAATGGTTAATAAAACACACACACATTATTAAAAAGTATTTTAATGAAATAAGGACACAGGGTGTTTTAATATTTTATTGTACTCTTAATCCACCTGAAGACCCTTGTCACCTGAAACAAAGTTAAAAAAACAAACAACAATATTCTATACCTTCCGTCGTTACAGTCTTGTCCCACGCTGTAAATTACTGAATTAAATATAAATATATATATATATATATATATATATACATATATATACCTATACTATGTGTACACATTTATTCTACCTATTCTATTCTATTCTGTCAGTGTGATTTTACTGTACACCGCGCTGAATTGCCGGCTTTTCTATAGAACACCGCTGCGTATTTCTCACAAGTCACACGCATGGTCCGTGTGTAATCCATAATTTTCTTGCCCCCATAGACTTTCATTGGCGTATTTTTTGCGCAATATGCTGACAAATGCAGCATGCTGCGATTTTCTACGCCCGTAACATACCGTATATTACTGATGCGTAATATACGGCAGATAGGAGCTGCCCCATAGAGAATTATTGGGCCGTGTGCAATGCGTATTTTCTGGACGTATTTTCTGTCCGTAAAACTCGCTAGTGTGACGCCGGCCTAAGTTAGATGAGAGGTGAGAGGAAAGTACAGTGTGTATGTGCCTTTCCAGGAGTTTGGAGGCGAATGGAAATAGTGAAATAGGCTGATAGCTGGATGTAGAAGTCAGGTCAAGTGATGGCTTCTTCAGGATTGGTGTAATTGTGGCATCAAAAATTGCATATCAATTGAGGGAGGAAACAAAAATAGTGACCAAACAATCTAATAATCTGTGGAAACCGACGTACAAATCATTTGTGAGCTTGCAAATAATCAGATGCTTTAACCCCTTTCTGACCTCGGACGGGATAGTACGTCCGAGGTCAGATCCCCTTCTTTGATGCGGGCTCCGGCGGTGAGCCCGCATCAAAGCCGGGACATGTCGGCTGTTTTGAACAGCTGACATGTGCCCGTAATAGGCGCGAGCAGAATCGCGATCTGCCCGCACCTATTAACTAGTTAAATGCCGCTGTCAAACGCAGACAGCGGCATTTAACTACCGCTTCCGGCCGGGCGGCCGGAAATGACGTCATCGCCGACCCCCGTCACATGATCGGGGGTCGGCGATGCTTCACAATTGTAACCATAGAGGTCTTTGAGACCTCTATGGTTACTGATTACCGGTGGCTGTGAGCGCCACCCTGTGGTCGGCGCTCACAGCACACCTCCATTTCTGCTACATAGCAGCGATCAGCAGATCGCTGCTATGTAGCAGAGGCGATCGAGTTGTGCCTGCTTCTAGCCTCCCATGGAGGCTATTGAAGCATGGCAAAAGTAAAAAAAAAAAGTTACAAAAAATGTGAAAAAAATAAAAAATATATAAAAGTTTAAATCACCCCCCTTTCGCCCAATCAAAATAAATCAATTAAAAAAATATCAAATCTATGCATATTTGGTATCGCCACGCTCAGAATTGCCCGATCTATCAACTAAAAAAAAGCATTAACCTGATCGCTAAACAGCATAGCAAGAAAAAAAATTGAAACGCCAGAATTACGTTTTTTTGGTCGCCGCGACATTGCATTAAAATGCAATAACGGGCGATCAAAAGAACGTATCTGCACCAAAATGCTATCATTAAAAACGACAACTCAGCACACAAAAAATAAGTCCTCAACCGACCCCAGATCACGAAAAATGGAGACGCTGCGGGTATCGGAAAATGGCGCTTTTTTTTTTTTTTTAGCAAAGTTTGGAAATTTTTTTCACCACTTAGGTAAAAAAAAAAACCTAGTCATGTTAGGTGTCTATGAACTCGTACTGACCTGGAGAATCATAATGGCAGGTTAGTTTTAGCATTTAGTGAACCTAGCAAAAAAAAACAAACAAAAAACAAGTGTGGGATTGCACTTTTTTTTGCAATTTCACCGCACTTGGAATTTTTTTCCCGTTTTCTAGTACACGACATGCTAAAACCAATGGTGTCGTTCAAAAGTACAACTCGTTCTGCAAAAAATAAGCCCTCACATGGCCAAATTGACGGAAAAATAAAAAACTTATGGCTCTGGAAAGGAGGGGAGCGAAAAACAAACACGTAAAAACGAAAAATCCCAAGGTCATGAAGGGGTTAAAGAGAACCTGGCAGTAGGTCAATTATGCCCAAACCACAGCAAGCATAAATCAGACATTGGCTGAAGTTCTGCAAGCCTATATGTTTTAATCCTCATTCAGACGTTTATTTTTCGGGGACCGATTATTTTGATCAAAATTTCATCAGAGTGTGGTCCAAGAGTCATGAATTTTTCTCGCACGTGGAGAAAAAAAAAGTTTCTCCATTTTGACAGTCCATGAAAATAGGATACTCTCGGATGTCATTTGAGTTCTGTCTGATTTTTTTTCCATGGACCCACAGACTTGCATTGCTGATTTTGATCCAACCCTCTGATCAAAACCGAACATGACTCCGCTATTTTACTCTCACTGTTCATGTTAATGGCCCCATAGACTATCATAGGAACGAGTGTCATCCGTGGAAACCATGGATAGCACTCATATACAAAAAACGGATGTCTGAATGAGGTCTTATTCAAAGACACTGTGACATTTCAGAAAAAAAATATACTTTGAACAATCGGCTGGAGGATATGAATCTTCGATAATTGGTCTTCTTCCCATCCCGCTCTCTTAGACTGTTTCAAGCAGCACAAATCTCCCCTAATACCCTCCTATGCTGGTTTTGGCACCATGAACCCATCATTAGGTCCTTTTAAAAGATAGATGGTGCACAAAACACTAACTTGGGTAAATAATAGGAACGCAACCCGTTCCGAGAGTAAAAAATATAGCAGGACTGAAGCTACACCATGTTAGCAGAGTGCCACAACTATTTTTAAATTATTTTTTAGAGTGTTTTTGAGAATTAATCCCTTAACGAGCTATGACGTGTATATCCGTCATAGGTCCCCTCCCTCTCTTCGGTGCATGATGATGTGATCAGCCGATCTATCACGATGGAAAAATAATTGATAAGATCAGTAAACGGCATAATGAGAAAAAAATCAAAACCCCAGGATTATGTGTTTTTGGTCTGTTCAAGATTGCAATAAAATGCATTAACAGACAGAGCATCGTATGTACTCAAAAATGATATCAATAAAAACGTCATCTCAGCACGCAAAAAGTAAGCCCTCACCCAGACCTAGATTCCCAAAAGTGGAGACGCTACGGCTATCGAAAAATGGCGACTTTTTTTAAAATAAACTTTGAGGGTTTTTTTCACCACTTAAATAAAACAGAACCTAGACACATTTGGTATCTACGAATTCGTACTACCAAGTTTGCATGAACTAGTGATGGTGGTGTAGTTACAAGGATGGCAGGCGAGGCGCCTGAGAAACCAAAGACCATACCCATAAGGAAACAGGGGTAATATAAATGGAGTCCTGCACAGAGCAGGCCATGGAATTTGGCAGAGAAAATCTCTGCATGACTTTGTACCACACTGCCTGCTTTTAGTCTTATGCCGAGTGTGAGTGGTTTCTGTTTTACTGCTCTCAGTAATAATAATGAAAATAATTATAAATCTTCTCCTTGACATGTGGGCTTTCTTAGATCAAATTGTTTGTTTGTAAAAGGCAGTTTCAGAATTAGTTGAAGAAAGCATTCAATACTGCCCACATTGGTGAACTTGGAGGATCAGTCCAGTAACTGGATAAGTGACTTAGGCCCCCTTCACATGTTACTGTCTCCAATATGTGTGGTGACAGTTTTCACCTGTGCGGGAGACACTTACACACGCACACCCATTATAATCTATAGGACTGCACACATGTCTATGTGACCTACACATTGACATGTCAATTTTTTTCAGTAGCACGGATGTCAATATGTCCTGCATATATGCACATGGATGACATAAAGTGTGTCATCCGTGTGCCGTTCATTTGACACATACCGGAATAGAATGCGGAATAGAAATGACAGATGTCTAGGTGTTAAAGATATGCAAAGATAGAGAATAGATAAATGTACATGAGATATATAATTAGTGCCTTGCAAAAAATAAATAAAGGAGTGGTGTCCCCCCTATTTTTAATAACCAACTAAGGTAAAGCAGGCAGCTGTGAGCTGGTCTTATTATTAGAGATTAGCAAATTTGCTCGGGTCCCTGCTTATTCGGCAAGATATAGCGCTTACCGAATAAGCTGCAGAGGGAAACCGGCTTCCTGGATCGCTTCGGCTGATCAGCTGATCAGCGCCGAAGCTGCATGTGTCGCGGATGTGTCTCTGTCACAGCACATGCATGGAGAGCCTGTTTGTTGGGATTTCCATGCATGTATCGTCACACAGCCGCGACACATGCAGCTGCGGAGCTGAACAGCAGATCAGCCGGAGCGATCCAGGAAGCTGGGTTCCCTCTGCAGCTTATACGGTAAGCGCTATAACGTGCTGAATAAGCATGGACCAGAGCAAATTCGCTCAACTCTACTTATTATGCCGAGTAGGGCCAAATAACCATGGAGCTTCCCAACCAATTAATATCAGCCCACAACGGTCTGCTTTGCCTATGGTGGTTATTAAAAATGGGGATCCTCCATTTTTAATAACCAACGAAGGCAAATTAGACAGCTATGAACTGATATTAATAGACTGGTAAGGTCCATGGATATTGTCCCCTTCCCAGTCTAATAATACCAGCCCTCAGCCCTGAAATGGCCCATCCATTAGGTGTGCTAATTCTGGCACTTAGCCTTGGCTTTTTCTGAGTGCCCTGGTGCAGTGGCAATCGGGGTAATGGGATTGTGGGGTTCACATCAGCAGCTGGTCTTATTAGGCTGGGAAGGGGCCAATATACATGGACTTTCCCAGTCTATTAATATCAGCCTGTAGCTGTCTGCTTTCCCTTAGCTGCTTATTAAAAATAAGGGAGCCCCATGCCATTTTTTTCATTTATTTATGTTTTTGCTAAATACATGTACAGTAAACTAGGCACACACGGCACTAATTATACATCTCACTAAACATATTTCTATCTAACACCTAAACATCTGTCTCTTCTGCATTCTATTCCAGTATGTGTCACACTGATGGTGCACACAGATGGCACAGAGATGTCACACACGTACACACGGACACTGATAGCAATGGTACTGTTTTTTTCCATTCCCGGAAGTATCAGGGCAGGTGAAAGAGGCTTAAAGCAGGATTCACATGGGGCATATTTTGTTGCTGAAGCATTTTGTTCCTGTAAATCAGTTGTAATCATCTGGATAGGGCTGTTTTTTGTGGCAAGAAAACATACGCAAATTCTGTAGAAATTTAGCAAAAAATAAATCTGTTGCATGTGAATCCACCCTTAGCTGACTTCGGACCTTCATTAAACATGGTCCGAGTGCAGGCAGTGATGCATTAGTTGATTCTCCTTTGTGTCTTTTGCAAATACTTTGTGTCAAGTTTATACTCAGAAGAAAGTATACCAATTATTCTTATTTATCGGTTGCTTTTTATAGCCTTATAATTTCATACTGCAAAGTAAATTATTTTATGCTAGAAAAAAAAAATGATGGAAAACTCCCACGCGCGGTGAGATCCAGCTGTAACAGAATGCTACGTTGAGTTGCTACCCTTGTTTCTGTTGTATCCTGCCAGCAATGCTTTCGACAACATAAGAGACATTGCCATTCTGTTCTTTTTGATTTTCAATTCTCCTTGTAATTAGTCTTCTTCTTATGTGGGGTAATCTTTGGCCTGTTTAAAATGTACATAACAGGCACACAGAATGAGTATCACTTCTCAGGCTCAGACATATGCTGTCAGTTGTTATTGGCAACCTGTAGACTGTGAAACTGATTATGAAATTGCTGCCTATGTAGTTCCCTTAAATATTCTCATAGATTTGCTTTTTTTCTGAGAAACGCCTACAAACAGCGCCACCTCTCTCTGTGGGCTTTGCCACCACAGGTGCCCGTACCTCTGTGGGGTCCCGTCGGGATCCCCACTCTCAGTCTGCTCCCCGCTGCCCGGCCTCGGTCCCCGGCTCTCCTCCTGCTGCTGCTTCCTGGTGCGCAGCCAGCAGGTCTCCGGGTATGACTCTGAGGGCGCACGCGCTCTCGGTCTCTGAAAGAGATAGCGCGCATTTTTCAAGTATGCTCCAAACCAATGATTGAATAGTGAGTACTATTTCTGGCGCTTCTGCCATGGAGGAGGTGCCGGAGCAACAAGTGCTTCCTGTTGCTAGCTTCCGGTTCCTTGTACTGTCGTGTCTGTGTTCTGTTTGCGTACCGTCAGCATCCGGCCAGTATCCTGCTAACACTGCTGCTCGTTACTCACTACCCAGGAGGATACCAGTGCTGCCTGTGCCAGTCCCGTCTCGCTCGACTGCTCATCATTCCGTCATCCAGGATGACATCTGTACTGCCAGTGCCAGTTCCATCTTACTCAGCCGCTTGCTATCGGTCAACTCACCACTACCTGCTACCTCGGCCAGTCCACCTGTTCTGCTGGGCCAGCTGCCACGTGCCACCTGTAACTGGAGGTAGCACCTGTATCCCTCGGACATTGCAATCTGATCCTGCGCGAGGGGTCTTGGTAGGGGTGCCTGGGGCTCACACATTCACACCCCCTTCGGAGCCCCCCGGGCCATGGTCCTGTGGTTCCATTTAAATAGCATTAAACGAACGTACACTGCAGCATCTGTGCCTCCGCTTCCATTTGTTACACAAATTCTCTAGAATCAGGCACAGCAGCAATAACAATCATAGTCATGGCTATTACACCTAGAGTAAGGTTGAGTTCAGACAAAAGTAGGCAAAATCATACAGTTTTCCTCCAGAAAAAAACTGATTTTCATCTGTATTGCCTTCCATATGCCATTTGTGTGTGCGATTTTTACAACTGCATCGGATCCGTTTTTATACATCAGAAGTTAAAAAAAATGCACAAGACCAAATACATTGCTATTATTGACATAAAAAACTGTATCTGTAAAAAAACAAACAAATGCAATAAAGATGATCCATAGGGAAACTGTTTATGTTGTGAGTCGATACACCAGAATAGGCGAGTCTCTTCCGCAATATGGAAAAGAATATTGCCTGCCGTGACTGAGTGTGAACAGGACTATTCCGCAACAATGGTCAGTGTGTGACCTGACAGTAACACGGACAGTACATGTACATATAATATGCACAATTGATGATGTCAGTGAGGGGAAGGATCAGGCATGCTTTATTAACACACTCGATCCTGCTATTTGGCCATTCGAGAGAGTCTGTCTCACTAAGCTTTGTCTTCCAGCTAGCGTTGGGCTTCTTCTGTGCTTCAGACCTCAGCTTCTCTTCGGTGACTGCCCTCTTGGAGCCCCTCATTGGATGTGTGTAAGGCCACATACACACGTTGAGTATTTGGTGAATTTTTGACCTCAGCATTTGTAAGTCACACCAGGAGAGGGTGGAAATTTCAGAAGTGGTGACATATTTCCATTATACTTTTCCTCTGATTGTCAATTCCTCTGATTTGGCTTCCACATACTGAGGTAAAAATCTGACCAAATACTGTGTGCCTGTGGCCTTAGAGTAAGGCCGGGGACACACACAACGTATAAAAAAACGGACCGTTTTTGATGGACGAGAATCACACAAATGTTACCAAAACATTGATCCGTGTGCAGTGCGAGGATGCGATTTTCTCGCATCAAATGATCCGTGTGACATCCGTATGGCATCCGTACTGCGTGTTTTTATCGCAGGCTTGCAAAACCAACATACAGCTATACAAGGGATCCATGTGACAAAAAAAACAAACATATATACTGTCTATATATATATATATATATATGTCAGTAGACACATATATGTATATATATTAATATTTCATCCAGCGCGATATAGCAGAAAGCCGGTAATTCAATTGCCGGCTTCTGCTTTCTCCTTCCTAAAACCCGACATGATATGAGACATGGTTTACATACAGTAAACCATCTCATATCCCCATTTTTTTTGCATATTCCACACTACTAATGTCAGTAGTGTGTCTATGCAAAATTTGGCCGTTCTAGCTAGTAAATTAAAGGGTTAAATGGCGGAAAAAATTGGCGTGGGCTCCCGCGCAATTTTCTCCGCCAGAATGGTAAAGCCAGTGACTGAGGGCAGATATTAATAGCCTGGAGAGGGTCCACGGTTATTGGCCCCCCCTGGCTAAAAACATCTGCCCCCAGCCACCCCAGAAAAGGCACATCTGGAAGATGCGCCTATTCTGGCACTTGGCCACTCTCTTCCCATTCCCGTGTAGCGGTGGGATATGGGGTAATGAAGGGTTAATGCCACCTTGCTATTGTAAGGTGACATTAAGCCTAATTAATAATGGAGAGGCGTCAATTATGACACCTATCCATTATTAATCCAATACTAGTAAAGGGTTAAAAAAATACACAAACACATTATTAAATTTTTTTTTAATGAAATAAACACAAAGGTTGTTGTAGTAATTTATTCTACTCTCAATCCACTCACTGAAGACCCTCGATCTGTAAATCAAAAAAACATAATAAACCAACAATATCCATACCTTCCGAGGATCTTGCACGTCCAACGATGTAAATCCATCTGAAGGGGTTAAACTATTTTGCAGACACGAGCTCCGCTAAGGCTACGTTCACATTGGCGTTCCGCCAATGTGCGTCGCTGTTGCGCCGGCGACGCAGCGGCGACGCAGCGGCGACGCGCCCCTATGTTTAACATAGGGGACGCGTGCGTTTTTTGGGTGACGTTTTTCGACACTTGCGTCGTTTTCGACGCTAGCGTCGGACGCAAGAAAATGCAACAAGTTGCATTTTCTGTGCGTCCGATTTTGGTCAAAAAACGACGCACGCGTCGCAAAACGTGCGCGTTTTTGCATGCGTTTGCGCGCGTTTTTGCGTGCGTCGCGCGTTGCGTCGCCGACGCAGGGCGGCGCAACGCTAGTGTGAACGTAGTCTATTGCAGGATGCTCATTTCTGCAAAACCCCGGCGAATGAAGCTAAATATAGGTCAATGATCTATATTTAGCTTCATTTGCGGTGAGGCGCCCTCTGCTGGCTGTTCCTAGATCGTGGGAACTTTCCTAGAAAGCTCCCTGGCTCGAGATCATATGAGGACAACCAGCAGAGGGCGCCTCACCGCAAATGAAGCTAAATATAGATCATTGACCTATATTTAGCTTCATTCGCCGGGGTTTTGCAGAAATGAGCATCCTGCATTAGCGGAGCTCGTGTCTGCAAAATAGTTTAACCCCTTCAGATGGATTTACATCGTTGGACGTGCAAGATCCTCGGAAGGTATGCATATTGTTGGTTTATTATGTTTTTTTGATTTACAGATCGAGGGTCTTCAGTGAGTGGATTGAAAGTAGAATAAATTACTACAACAACCTTTGTGTTTGTTTCATTAAAAAAATTTTTAATAATGTGTTTGTGTATTTTTTTAACCCTTTACTAGTATTGGATTAATAATGGATAGGTGTCATAATTGACGCCTCTCCATTATTAATTAGGCTTAATGTCACCTTACAATAGCAAGGTGGCATTAACCCTTCATTACCCCATATCCCACCGCTACACGGGAATGGGAAGAGAGTGGCCAAGTGCCAGAATAGGCGCATCTTCCAGATGTGCCTTTTCTGGGGTGGCTGGGGGCAGATGTTTTTAGCCGTGGGGGGGCCAATAACCGTGGACCCTCTCCAGGCTATTAATATCTGCCCTCAGTCACTGGCTTTACTACTCTGACGGAGAAAATTGTGCGGGAGCCCACGGCAATTTTTTCCGCCATTTAACCCTTTAATTTACTAGCTAGAACGGCCAAATTTTGCATAGACACACTACTGACATTAGTAGTGTGGAATATGCAAAAAAAATGGTGATATGAGATAGTTTACTGTATGTAAACCATGTCTCATATCATGTCGGGTTTTAGGAAGGAGATAGCAAAAGCCGGTAATTCAATTACCGGCTTTAAAGCTGTCTAGCGCTGGAAGAAATATTAATATATATATATATATGTGTGTCTCACTGACATATATATATATATATATATATATATATATATATATATATATACCTATTCTATGTGTACACATTTATTCTACCTATTCTACTGTAAGCTGTCAGTGTGATTTTACTGTACACCGCACTGAATTACCGGCTTCTCTCTCTAACAGCGCTGCGTATTCCTCGCAAGTCACACTGCTGGTCCGTGTGTAATCCGTATTTTTGGGGCTTCCATAGACTTTCATTGGCGATTCTCGGCCGAGAAACACTGACAATCGCAGCATGCTGCGATTTTACTCGGATCCTGAATACGGCTGAGAAAATATCGGATGATGGGAGCTGCCCCATTGATTAACATTGGGACGAGTGCTATGCGATTTTTTATCGCATTGCACTCGTCCGTATTACGGTCTAGTGTGACCCCGGCCTAACACACACACAGAGCTTGAGCTACATGCTAGCCCTCCTTCATGTCCAGCAACCTCTACCAGCATGGTCAACATTGGAAGATAACATGGTCATTTTTGGACCTACTTGCTCGGCTACAAAGATAGATGTTCTTGGTGCTACTGTTAGCCATGAGATTGCAGGGCACTGGCACAGGGTCGGCATTGGGTTTGTGTACAGGTGGCCACTATGTTAAATCTGTTTCTTGGAACATATTGGGATATTCTGACAACATCCCTATCTTCTGGCTGACAGCCCAGAAATGGGGCAATGACCGGACAGAGTGTACAACTATTATTGCTAGCTCTCAATTATATTACCCTTTATACAACTCACCATTATATTAACTCCTTATCTTCCAGGGACATGGCAGGTGGTAGGAGATAAGGACCATGGCTTCTCAGCCTATTGATATTTACGATGCATTTATTATTTGTGATATTCGCTAGTCAGCATCACTCCATTCCCCCAGCTTTTTCTTACTCTTTATTAGGTATAAAAACTTCTGCGTTTCGTAGGTCTTTTTTTGATGATTTCGCAAAATGGAGATTAAGGCAATGTCCATGTGAAAACTTCTCAGATGGAATGCACCTTCTGCTTTTTTTTCAGACGAGTATATTAAGAAGAAAAAAAACAAGGACAGTATACCACATTCTGGGAAGTACAGTGCAATAAGCAGGAACATAAAATATGAATAACATGAAGCAGCTGGAGCATACGCTTTATTATACATTAATGCAGATTGCATCCATGCATAATGTCATTTGGGTGGAAATTCTCCGTAATATAAATGGTAGGATACAGAAGCTGCAGTCAGGATGAAGTGATACAAGGACTGTGGGTGATCTGTTGCTGGCTCGGTTTGCAGCGTGCACCGGGTGTTGTTGGCTCTGGACGTTGCTTTCCAGCTCCAATGAGGTAGATTAAGATCCCGCTTTGTGATTAGGCGGCCGTGTGTGCAACAGGTGGCCGCACTGTTCACTCCAGCACACAGGCCGTCGTATCACCTGCCTGTTACGTAGGACACAAATACAGCTTTAATCCCACAGGCCAGCAGTGTTAGCCCTTCTATTCATAGCTCAGAAAGCTTGTGCCAAAGCACAGTTCTCCTGTATGGTCTCCAATTCAGCACTTTAACGCATCTATCGGAAGAGGACGCCCAGCTTGAAGGCTGACTAACCACAAGACTGGCAGATTTCGGCATAGTCCATTGACAAGTTAATATGTATGGGGGCTTACTGACTGAAGAAGGGGGCTGATGAATTTCAACATCTAACTCTTTGATGTCACAAAAGATAAGCCGTCTCGGAGCTCCTTAGGCTGCATTCACACATCTGTGTCAATTTTACACTTGTGCGTTTCCTCTCATCATTAGTCATCCATAGTGTTGCATCCGTTTTCTTCTCATACATTCACAAAAACTGAAATGTGTAAATTGTCTACATTTTCATTTATTTGCTGACTCTTAACAGTGAAAACTGATGGAACAATGAAGTACCAAGTATTGTCAACATTTTTCCTCTATGTTTAAACGGACCTCCATAAACATGAATGCTTGAGTTTGATTAGCAAAATGGATGACAATCTGTTGCTCGCTCAAGGACTGAATACACTGATCAGTTTGGAAGTTTAGATTATTATTAAAGCTATGAGTCCAAGTGCTGTCAAACGGGCATGTACAATGGACGTGTGAGTGAGGCCCAACTGAATGAAGCATGGAGTTTGATCGAAAGCTTTCTAATTTGGACTTCCCTGGAAACAAACTGCTTCCAGCCTCTCTCAGTACACTTGCACTGAGCGAGGCAGTGCCTATGTAGTCAGAGTGCCGCTGGGAGGTTGTGCAGGGGATATGGTATTTATATTGTTCCTTTTTCTCCCCAACTCCTGCTTGTATATATTGTATTTCATTGATGTGTTTGTACACGGTGGTACTGCTACACATAAAGTGTATTACCACTGTGTATAAAAGTATTGCTACACCTTGTGTGTATTTCTCTGACTATATATATATTTGATTGTTCACATATATTTGCACACTGTTTGTTAGGGACAGCAAGTGCCCCTGTCCAATATAGTGTTAGGGGAGTAGTATCCCAAATTGGCCACTAGATGGGGGCATTATAGGTATAGGATAGGATAGGGAATAGTTAACATAGGAGGGGCACAATAGGGATAAGACAGTTAGGTCTTCCTGTTTCAGTTCAGTTGGGGCCTGGGCGCCCGTGCAGCTCACAGAGGGCTGGCTGGCCCAGGGCACATCGTGCCTCGCAACGTTCTTCTAAGAAGAGTGGGCACAGCAGCAATATCCAGGGGGCCAGAATAAGGAACAGAGAGTGCAGCAGCTACAGGAACAGCAGTGCAGTATAAGTGGGACTGCAGCTGCTGGAGAGAAGAAGGCTAAGCAGAGTTTTAGAAAGTGCACAAGATGTGGCAGGATTTTGCATGGGCCGCTATTCTGAGGACCGGGGCCAGATGCCAGGGAATACCCCCACGAAAGGCAGAAATACTGGACATTGAGGACACTGACCTCTGCATCGTATGGACCGTTCCGAAGGCAGGCTTAGCGAGAGGCAAGGGTCATAGATACCGATGCCTGATGCTGCAAAAGTGTGTGCCCTGGATGAGAAGTTGCTGAGTAAACATGTTGAAGTTGAAGTGAAACTGGACTGCAACGCTTTATTCTTGGAATAGTCTGCAGAGGTAATAGTCCTGTCACGCTCACGTCCTGACTGCTGGGCGTGAGCCAAGGGGGTTTGTGGCCCCACTGTGCCACGAACCAGACTACTCTGGAAGGGGTGTGACTATGACAGCTGCCTTGGTTTTCACTGGAGCCTCTGATGGTGAGGTCAGGCTTGTGCGGCAGGCAGCTGCCAGGTGCTACCCCAGGGTGGTAGTAAGAGACCTAGCACTCAACTTTAGGTAAAATGCAGCAGGAAAAATTTATTGTAGTAAATACAGGAAAACGTTTTGGTCAATTGTGACCTTCATCAGTTACATAAGGTTATTAAATAAAAGCTGGTAATGGGAATTATAATCGCTTCATGATCATATATCAAAATTAGTTCAGCGTGGTTGTTGTAGGCAAACCTGCTATGAGCAAATAGGAAGATTCCTGGAGCTGCAGTGCTCTCCGACGCGGCATCCACCGCTTGTCATGCGGAGAGGAGCTGCAGCAAGAGATTACTGCAGAAGCTAAGCAGAGCGAAACCACAAGGAATGCGGAGAGGAGCTGCAGCAAGAGATTCCTGCAGCAACAGGAGCGGAGCAGAGTAGATCGGAGCAGAACCGCAGGTGTACGGAGCAGAGGTAAAGCTGCAAGAGAGTGGAGCATAGGCAAAGTCACAAAGGTACAGAGCAGGCAGAGCCACAAGAGTGCGGAGCATAAGCCAACAGAGAGGACACAAGGAAAGACACAGCAGGGAAAGAAGCCACAGGCAAGGAGAAAGAGGTAAAACAAAGTTCAGACAAGGTAATGGAACAAGACAAGGTACAAGAACAAAGACACAGGGACCAGGATATTCTGTCTCCTGGAGGGCGTACAGACCAAAACAAGGCAAAGCAAGGACACAGACACTGAGACCAGGATATACAGCCTCATGGAGGGCAGACCAACAAGAACAAGGCAAAGCTAAGAGTAGATCCTCCAAAGAAAGAGTAACACAGAGCAAGGCCTGGCGGCTCAGAAGCAAAACACTAACTGAGTTAACACATTGCAAAGGCCCAGTCCACTGCGTGGAGCTGCACTAAATACTGGAGGCCTCTTGGTAATTGGTCAGGAACAGATTAGACAGGTGCACCTGATTCCTATAAGAACCAGAGAGTTCAGGCGCCTCCCCCCCTATGCACACAGCCAGGAAGCATGCAGAGCGCAGAGGCACAGAATATGGAGCTGGCAAGAAACAGAAACCACAACATGACCTGGAGCAGTGGGTAAGATAGTGTGAGAAATGAGAGGCCATGCCGTGATGCCAGCAGAGTTGTTGCAAGTCCCATACCGGGAAAACCCTGATGGCGCAGAGGAGCAGCACCGAGGTTCTTTAAAGGGATGGGGCCAGCCGAGTGATACAGGGATTACTGTCGGCCATGACTACTGCCATGGTCTCAGCCTCCCCCGTACCCTCCATGTGCATATCACATATTTGTGGGCACATGTCCGCATTTCCCAGCACCAACATTAGAGAATCCTCACAATGCGCGATGTGAGGATTTACAAGTCTGCAGTCACACAGAATAGTAGTTTAAAACCAGACAACTTCTTTAGTACAGTCATTGTCACGATTCATTTGTGGATTCATGACAGCTCTGGTACTGCTATAATTTAAATTTTACTTTTTTCCTTTTGGGCCAGCAAGGGTTAATATCAGCTTCCTTGCTGGCAGCTGCTTTGTCGCTGGTTAGCTGGTGTGGGTGTTGACCACTCCCACCATCCTTTAAATAGTCACATGATGCATCAACTGACTGTTGGTAATAGAGTTATTCTATGAAGACCAGCCTGGAGTTTGGTGCTCTCTGGTGCCAGTGGTGTTTTTGCGGCTTCTGGGGTGTTCGGGGTCCTGTTCCGTATCCTCTGCTGTCTGGAACTTGGCAGCAGAGGCTGGAGCTAAGTATCATTTTCCCTTTCCTTGTCTGTCTCCTGCTTTCCCCTGTGTTGATACCATCTGCAGTCACGAGGCTAGTGTCCTTGCTGGCCAGTACACTAGCCAGGGTATATTGAGGTGACAGCTAGGGACAAGGCATGTGACGGCAGCGGGGGGATGGATCCTCATAGGGTGTTAGGGGAGTTTAGGGATGGGCACAGGTTGTTGTTAGGAGGTGCCCCATCCCTACTATTAGGGCCTTCCTCTCTCTTTTTCCATCCCGTTATGTTGTGCTGTCTGCCGGACTTACCCATCCTGAGCGTGGCAGTCATTCTGTCAGCGTTTTACTTGCCCTTTGAGTGGTTGCCGGCCTTTTTAGATGGGCAGATAATCAGAGAACAAGCATACATACCCCGATTATCAGCTCATCTGGCTCTACAGACTAAGGTGCATTTACACTGAAATATTAGGTATGCTCTCTTCTCAATAATTTTGCAGTCTAAACAGGACTGTAGTTGATGCCTATGCACAGTGATTGATCTATTACTGATTATCAATCGGTAATTGTTTAGTACCACCAGTCGGTTTGTATATATGTACCCCAAGCCTATAGAATGCAGGGACAGTGACCGAGGAATACACAATGGAGGAGATAGTAAGGTGTGACACCAGGGAGGTGACAGTGAGAGCGACCTCCTTGGAAACCATTGTTTTTACAAGATTGAAGAGAATTCATCATTAATCTGCTGGAACAGTTACGCATTTTGGGGCAGTAAAATGTACTGTGTGCCCCTGTATGTGCAGTTATGTCACCTAAATCTAAAGTGTTGAATCTGTTTGGCTTCGGCAGCAATCGTTGTATAAGTGATTTTCCATTAAGTGTATTAACTGTTGGGCAAATGACTTTTTTACATAAATATACTGCAATATTGCACAATATATATAGGAATCACGATCGGAAATGGTAATTTCCGTTACTTTTATTACTAGAGCAGATTATTTTTAGGCAAGCTTGTGCTGTTTAGGACACCGTGCGTGCAGTTTGTGACATCATAGCACATGCTGGCTTTAACCCCTTGCCGTTTCCACTGTGGTTACAGCATTAGAGGTGTTAGCCAATGACGAGAACTAAGTAGGTGGAATGAGCTCTGATGTGAATGCGTCTCCATCCCACACAGCTTCCCTGCGATCACTTAGATATTCAAGGAAAGCTAATTGTCTTTATTTAAGACAGCAATGTTTTATACAATTCAGTAAGCTAATCCTCACACACTGCATTATTGGGCTTCTCATAAACAATCACTCAGGATCCCAGCGGAGCATATTGTGTGCAAAATGGATGGAAAATCATTTAGTTCCATTTAAATGGTTTAAAATGACAGATCGGTACATCTCATCAATCTCCAGTAATAGGGACCGTTACTAACACAGCGTTACCGCGCTGGAAAACATACCCAGAAAAAGACCGACTGGTATTTAGGTGCTGGAGGAGGGGACACCGGTGGTCAGCTTTATACAGTAAATGGTCCATGCTGGAAATGCATTCTTGGACATCAACAAAAATTTGGCTAAACCGATAAAATAACGAGGAAACCATTACTTACCTGATGAATTGCCTGTCAATCTAGCCCTGCTACCTAGTGCTCCCTGCCGGTCTCTGTTTACGTCCCTTGCTGTCCACCCAAGTTACCACTGCAACCAAGGGCTCAGTGGATTGGCCTCTTGAACTAGTCATCTCAGTCATATTAATGGCGTCCGAGTTTTTACTGAAATGCAGCCGTTTCCCAGTGAAACATACATGGCTGGAAAAATTCAGTTAGCCTCTAATTCTGTCAATTCCTTTTTAATGTTTTGTTCCTTTATGGCACTTACCGCCTTTAGACAAATTTATATTAATCCAATAAAACTCCGACAGGGGCTTAAAGTACCTTATTAAAAAATATATAGAATAATGAAATCTGAAATAGGCAATTCCCTAACTTAAACTTAGGTGAATGGAGGCGCTGGAGAACATGATGCTGTCCACAGCCCATTTATCAACTACCCTGCTGGCTTCCATTATTACTAGGAATGCTGCAAATAATAGAAATCCTCTGGGTGTAATATCTGATCATTTCATGTGGTCTATATTACCCTTCATCACAATCTAAACAAACAAGGCAGTCAGATCCACCATTACATTATCTGGGAATGGCTCACATTTTCAGGCCCTCTGATTGATACTTTAAGGCTCCATTTCAGTCTACCTTTTTGTATCGTTTTGCTAGAACATTATACATCTAATGGACCTTATCTTGGTCAGAGGTTCTCTTGAAGATGGCAATAACTAAACTGATTTTAGAATTGCTATTTATTGGACAGCACTTACACGAATGTGTCGCGTTTCACTAATATAAAAGGGTTCCGCTTCATCCAGCGATTAATCATATTCACATTTTCTTACATTCAAGAAAAAAAGCAAAGCAAGTTCATCCTAGAAAAAAGAAAAACACCAATGCGTTTCGGACACAGCCTGATTTCTTGGTCCTGTGCTACACCGGAAGCTCGGCAACACTTTCCTTTCTTGTGATATCACCCATTGCCTTGCAGGGGTGACTGTCTGGGTTTTCCAGTCTTAACATAAGGAAGTGAGTGAGCCGGCTAGCTTATTGCCATATTATGTCACGCTTTACCACATTATTTATGATGACACGGGTATAATTCTCCTTAAAAGGTACAATCTTTCTGTAAGTAGCCACCATTATAATATTGCTCTTGACTAAAATGCTCCCAGCCATGGCAATATTCAATATTTAGCATCAACTTTCTTTAAAGAGCTTTCGGTCAATGATGACATTTGCATGATACATGACAGGTCATAAAGTGGTCACAAAGTAGCAGAAGAGAACTGTTCATTATGCTCTTCACTGCCAATACATTGTCTACAAGTCATTTTCCTCATTCTCCACACTAAAGTGTTCCATGATGTGAGGAAAGATGATCAATATCTTACTAATTAAACCACCAGATCGGCTCTCTGAAGTGTCACAATTTATCTATGATCAGCAATAACCCTGACTCAGGATAACTAGCAGGTACTAAAAGAACATACCAGACAATAAGTATCCGCCGTCCTCCTCCCTGCTGTTCTTAGGTCATCAGCCAAGTTTCTCTTCCACTCTGAAAATACAAAAAAAGGTCCTTCAAATCCAATAGGAGATCTTTACAATGGTCCTTACAAAGGACTAAACCCCAATGCTCTGCACCACTATTACATGTTTGCCACCAGCAGACCCCAAGCTCTCAAAGAATCCAGTCCTTCTATTTTTTTCTTAGATCAAGGGCCAATTTAATAAAAAACCAATTAATCTTTCAAATGAGTCCATATGAGGAAATAGGAACAGAGCTTGAAGATATATCTTGCATGCAAGTGTTACATTCAAACCATGGCCTTAGTGACGGAGCATCATGGACATTGAAGCTTCTGTATTAAAATATGATTTCAATATTTTTTAACTCAACATATTTAAATGCATATTGAATTTGTCATGGAAAATCGTCCATATCGGAAGAAGGCTTTGGGATAAAGGGATTTTTCAGGAATAACTTTTCCTTCCCCGTTAACTTCTGTTAATTAAAATAGTATCACCAGAAAAGAATTTTAATAGGTGCAAGAAAAAATATATCGGATTCACCAACTAAACACTTGTATATGAAAGGTACATATAATACAGTATAACCTTTATTATGCTCATTAAAAACAGTATACGTATATAAGAAAAGTTAAAATATAGAAGCCTCAGTGAAGGGGACTATACAGTATATACCCAATTCTCTTACTAGTGTGTCCCTTCCTTGTCCCAGAGGTTGGTACCCTAAGTTAAATATAATTGGCACCCTTGCTCAATGTTGGCTATCCCTTACTGACCCTATAAGGCCCTATATTCAGTAAAGGAATAAATATAACAACAGAGATAACCATAGGTACTTATGGAGCTCAGTTCCTATAGTGTGTGCAAAATATCAAAATTAAACCAAATAAGCATAAGCATATACCAATAAAGCATGTAAATACTGTGTCACGATATTAGATTGAAAAAAAATCAATAAATAAATATAATAAATATGCTCAGTGGTTAGTGACATGGCAATATACCGTATACCAATAGGGAAAGCCCAGCAATATAGTTGGAAAACTATCCAAATACATACTGATAGGGAATTTAGGAATTTAGATTGTGAGCCCCATTGGGGACAGCGATGATAATGTCTCTAAAGCACTGCTGAATATGTTAGCGCTATATAAATATAAAAAAGAAGAAGAAAGATTACTTTTATCATTTAAGGGGATATCGGGGACTAAAAAAAAAGTGCCTAAGCACTATCAGGCAGGTAGTTGCTAACGACCTGCCTGTTGTTCCCAGCACCATTGTCCGCAGAGCGGTCCCAGACTTACGCTGCCCTCACCTGTCAGCAGAGCAGCGGTTTCTTTTCCTGCTGTCAGGGCGGGACTACTTTTGTCATGCCGATTTACAGCCAACTCTTCACTGCCTAAGTGGGGAAGCCAGCTGTCAATCAGCATGATGCCAGTAGTCCTGCCCTATCAACAGGTAGAGAAACGTCTGCGCTGTTGACAGGGAGCAGCTGAATCTCTGGCAGGAGCGGTCAATGACTGGCCCAAGGTTCAACAGACAGGTAGTTGCCTGTTGTGAATTCTGCTCTTGGGCTCCCTCCGGTGGTTATGAGTGGTAGTGCTGCGGTAGTTGGATTGCAGCATTTATCAGGTGTATCCATTTTTTGCAATTTGGGCTGGGCTATTTAAGTCCTGCTTTATCCTTTAGTCAGTGCCAGTTGTCCATTGTTTTTGGAGGATTCACATCCATTCCTGGTCTCTCCTGGTCTGCTGTTCATTTCTTCAAAGATAAGTTCTGGCCTTGTTTTTTCTGTCCACCTGCTGTGGACCTTATAGTTCTGTGAATTTTCATGTTTTGTTTTGTCCAGCTTTGTCTGTGAAGGATTTTTTGCAGCCAAGCTGTGTCTCTGGAGATGCAGATATACCCTCCATGTCTTTAGTCAGATGTGGTGTTTTGTATTTTCTGTGGTGGATATTTTCTGGTGTTTTAATACTGACCACATAGTACTCTGTCCGATTCTTCCTTTTTAGCTAGTATGGCCTCCTATGCTAAATCCTGATTTCATGTCTGCGTATGTTATTTCCCTCTCCTTTCACAGTCAATATTTGTGGGGGGCTGTCTATCCTTTGGGGATTTTCTCTGAGGCAAGATAGTTTTCCCGTTTCTGTCTTTAGAGGTAGTTAGTTCTTAGGCTGTGTCGAGGGGTCTAGGGAGTGTTAGGTACCCCCAACGGCTACTTCTAGTTGCGCTGCTAGTTCAGGGTTTGTGGTCAGTACAGGTACCACCTTCTCCAGAGTACGTCTCATGCTGCTCCTAGGCCACCAGATCATAACAGTTGCCTTCGTTAGCAACTACATACCTTTTATTTTAAAGTCCCGGATATCCCCTGTGGTAGACCAGCTCACTTGGCTGCATACAGATGTAGACACAGGCACACTGTCTCTTTAAATCCTCAGTTGGTTTATTATGTATGCAGCATAAACCAACGTTACGTGAAAATAAACACAGCCCTTCGGGCAAAACAGGAAAAGCAAAACAAAATGGTATCTCACAGTCTCTTCAGCTGCAGGGATCCGCCCCGCTCAGTTAGCAAAATCTCCTGATTCAGTTTTACACCAACATAAGACTCTCTCCACACATGCTGAACATTGGCTGCCTGTGGAAGCCAACTATTTAAGCACCAGACCACATCTTGGGGTGGAGAGAAGGTGGACAACCTCCCACCCGCTCTATGGTTGTCCACAAAAAACCCAGCCCTTTTACAAATTGGCTGTTAACCCCTTGCAACACTCACTGTGCTGGAGGAAAACTCAGTGAAATGTATCTCCCCTACAGCACCTTGCCAGTGACTTTGTCACACCCATTTAATCCAACAATAATGAGTATAGTGAAGCTTATACTTACAGTTGTGGTCAAAAGTATTGACACCCCTGCAATTCTGTCAGATAATACTCAGTTTCTTCCTGAACATGATTGCAATCACAAATTCTTTGGTATTATTATCTTCATTTAATTTGTCTTAAATGAAAAAACACAAACGCGTCTGGAAGCATGCGGCTCTGAATGCCGGTGAGCATTAGATATAAGGCGGGTAAGATGAACGCAACCTTAGCAATGCTCATTTTTAGGGTTGAGCGACCTTGACCTTTTTAGAGTCGAGCCGTGTTTCGCGAAACCCGACTATCTTAGAAGTCGAGTCGAGTGGAATCGGCCGATTATCGCGAAAAGTCGGGTATCGCCCGAAACACGAAACCCAATGCAAGTCAATGGGGGAGCATAGTCGGCAGTGAGTGGAGGCCAGGAAAACACCTACACTGCCCATTTTAATGGCAAAAACATCCATTCTTGTTAAAGAAGCTTGTCAATCGTAATTTACCTTATAATAATTGGAAGGCATTTGAAATTGGGGGTCATTTGGCTAAAGTTGTGGGGGGTAGGGCTGGTTCAAGTAATTAGTGGGCCCAGTAAATCTGGACCACGTCACGGCAGTGGAGCAGGGAGAGGTAAGTATTTCAACTTTGCAAGTGCTGTGATCCTGAGCAAGCAGGGGGGGCCCACTCGTTGGCATTGGCACTGGCACAGGGCCCCTCAAAGTACAGCGGTGTGTTTGCACGGCGGGGGCGCCTCCCACCGGCAGCAACACTTTTGCGTACTATGAGAGGCCCTGTGCCAGTGACGTCGCCAACTAGTATTCCTCCCCCCACCTGATGAAGGAACCTGCACTTTCATCTGCACCTTCCTCTTTGTCCCCGTGTAAGGTGGTATGGTATGCGGGAAGAGGAACCTGACTTTCAGCAGGGTCACAATCTTGCTGTGTAGCGTGCACGGGGAATTTTGCGTTATGGGTCAATGTACCAGCAGACTCATCTATCACTGGCTGGGCAATGGGCAGGATGAGGAGGAAACACAGATATAGGCCCAAAGAATAAAGTGGGCTAAATGCAGTTCAAAATTGGTAACACAGGACTAACCAGGGGGCATTGCAGTGGAGGACAACTGGAATGAGAGGCTGACACAGAGAGTAGGCCCAAATCAGTAAGTAGTCGACATGCAGTTCAAAATTGGCAACCGTAGTAAACAGGCGGCCCAGCTTTGTTCAGTTGAGGAGAACAGCAAGGAGTGGCAGACACCGATAGTAGGCCCCAACCCAACTAGTAGGCCAAATGCAGTCTAACATTAACAACTACTTAACGAGAGCCTGAAAATGGAATTTCAGGACAGGAAACCAGGAGAACAGCAAGGAGTGGCAGACACCGATAGTAGGCCCCAAACCAACTAGTACGCCAAATGCAGTTGTTCCATTTAACCACAATTTAATGAGAGCCTGAAGATAGAAGTTCAGGAAAGGCAACCTGGAGAACACCTTGGAGTGTAACACACCATCTCTCTACACCCCATACCCAATTTGTAGGCCTAATGCAGCGTAGTTTCCAACAACTACTAAACGAGAGCCGGAAGATCGAAGCTCAGGAAAGGCAACCTGGAGAACACCTTGGAGTGGAACACACCATCTCTCTACACCCCATACCCAATTTGTAGGCCTAATGCAGTGTAGTTTCCAAGAACTACTAAACGAGAGCCGGAAGATCGAAGCTCAGGAAAGGCAACCTGGAGAACACCTTGGAGTGGAACACACCATCTCTCTACACCCCATACCCAATTTGTAGGCCTAATGCAGTGTAGTTTCCAACAACTACTAAACGAGAGCATGAAGATTGAAGCATTGGCGAGGAAACCTGGGGAACACCTTGGAGTGGAACACACCATCTCTCTACACCCCATACCCAA
Source organism: Ranitomeya imitator (assembly GCF_032444005.1). Lineage (NCBI taxonomy): Eukaryota > Metazoa > Chordata > Amphibia > Anura > Dendrobatidae > Ranitomeya > Ranitomeya imitator. The sequence goes on from NC_091290.1 coordinate 100,648,389, forward strand.
TTTGTAGGCCTAATGCAGCGTAGTTTCCAACAACTACTAAACGAGAGCCGGAAGATCGAAGCTCAGGAAAGGCAACCTGGAGAACACCTTGGAGTGGAACACACCATCTCTCTACACCCCATACCCAATTTGTAGGCCTAATGCAGTGTAGTTTCCAAGAACTACTAAACGAGAGCCGGAAGATCGAAGCTCAGGAAAGGCAACCTGGAGAACACCTTGGAGTGGAACACACCATCTCTCTACACCCCATACCCAATTTGTAGGCCTAATGCAGCGTAGTTTCCAACAACTACTAAACGAGAGCCGGAAGATCGAAGCTCAGGAAAGGCAACCTGGAGAACACCTTGGAGTGGAACACACCATCTCTCTACACCCCATACCCAATTTGTAGGCCTAATGCAGTGTAGTTTCCAACAACTACTAAACGAGAGCATGAAGATCGAAGCATTGGCGAGGAAACCTGGGGAACACCTTGGAGTGGAACACACCATCTCTCTACACCCCATACCCAATTTGTAGGCCTAATGCAGCGTAGTTTCCAACAACTACTAAACGAGAGCCGGAAGATCGAAGCTCAGGAAAGGAAACCTGGAGAACACCTTGGAGTGGAACACACCATCTCTCTACACCCCATACCCAATTTGTAGGCCTAATGCAGTGTAGTTTCCAAGAACTACTAAACGAGAGCCGGAAGATCGAAGCTCAGGAAAGGCAACCTGGAGAACACCTTGGAGTGGAACACACCATCTCTCTACACCCCATACCCAATTTGTAGGCCTAATGCAGCGTAGTTTCCAACAACTACTAAACGAGAGCCGGAAAATCGAAGCTCAGGAAAGGCAACCTGGAGAACACCTTGGAGTGGAACACACCATCTCTCTACACCCCATACCCAATTTGTAGGCCTAATGCAGTGTAGTTTCCAACAACTACTAAACGAGAGCATGAAGATCGAAGCATTGGCGAGGAAACCTGGGGAACACCTTGGAGTGGAACACACCATCTCTCTACACCCCATACCCAATTTGTAGGCCTAATGCAGCGTAGTTTCCAACAACTACTAAACGAGAGCCGGAAGTTCGAAGCTCAGGAAAGGCAACCTGGAGAACACCTTGGAGTGGAACACACCATCTCTCTACACCCCATACCCAATTTGTAGGCCTAATGCAGTGTAGTTTCCAAGAACTACTAAACGAGAGCCGGAAGATCGAAGCTCAGGAAAGGCAACCTGGAGAACACCTTGGAGTGGAACACACCATCTCTCTACACCCCATACCCAATTTGTAGGCCTAATGCAGCGTAGTTTCCAACAACTACTAAACGAGAGCCGGAAGATCGAAGCTCAGGAAAGGCAACCTGGAGAACACCTTGGAGTGGAACACACCATCTCTCTACACCCCATACCCAATTTGTAGGCCTAATGCAGTGTAGTTTCCAACAACTACTAAACGAGAGCATGAAGATCGAAGCATTGGCGAGGAAACCTGGGGAACACCTTGGAGTGGAACACACCATCTCTCTACACCCCATACCCAATTTGTAGGCCTAATGCAGCGTAGTTTCCAACAACTACTAAACGAGAGCCGGAAGATCGAAGCTCAGGAAAGGCAACCTGGAGAACACCTTGGAGTGGAACACACCATCTCTCTACATCCCATACCCAATTTGTAGGCCTAATGCAGTGTAGTTTCCAAGAACTACTAAACGAGAGCCGGAAGATCGAAGCTCAGGAAAGGCAACCTGGAGAACACCTTGGAGTGGAACACACCATCTCTCTACACCCCATACCCAATTTGTAGGCCTAATGCAGCGTAGTTTCCAACAACTACTAAACGAGAGCCGGAAGATCGAAGCTCAGGAAAGGCAACCTGGAGAACACCTTGGAGTGGAACACACCATCTCTCTACACCCCATACCCAATTTGTAGGCCTAATGCAGTGTAGTTTCCAAGAACTACTAAACGAGAGCATGAAGATCGACGCATTGGCGAGGAAACCTGGGGAAAACCTTGGAGTGGAACACACCATCTCTCTACACCCCATACCCAATTTGTAGGCCTAATGCAGCGTAGTTTCCAACAACTACTAAACGAGAGCCGGAAGATCGAAGCTCAGGAAAGGCAACCTGGAGAACACCTTGGAGTGGAACACACCATCTCTCTACACCCCATACCCAATTTGTAGGCCTAATGCAGTGTAGTTTCCAAGAACTACTAAACGAGAGCCGGAAGATCGAAGCTCAGGAAAGGCAACCTGGAGAACACCTTGGAGTGGAACACACCATCTCTCTACACCCCATACCCAATTTGTAGGCCTAATGCAGCGTAGTTTCCAACAACTAGTAAACGAGAGCCGGAAGATCGAAGCTCAGGAAAGGCAACCTGGAGAACACCTTGGAGTGGAACACACCATCTCTCTACACCCCATACCCAATTTGTAGGCCTAATGCAGTGTAGTTTCCAACAACTACTAAACGAGAGCATGAAGATCGAAGCATTGGCGAGGAAACCTGGGGAACACCTTGGAGTGGAACACACCATCTCTCTACACCCCATACCCAATTTGTAGGCCTAATGCAGCGTAGTTTCCAACAACTACTAAACAAAAGCCGGAAGATCGAAGCTCAGGAAAGGCAACCTGGAGAACATCTTGGAGTGGAACACACAATCTCTCTACACCCCATACCCAATTTGTAGGCCTAATGCAGTGTAGTTTCCAACAACTACTAAACGAGAGCATTAAGATCGAAGCAATGGCGAGGAAACCTGGGGCACACCTTGGAGTGGAACACACCATCTCTCTACACCCCATACCCAATTTGTAGGCCTAATGCAGTGTAGTTTCCAACAACTACTAAACGAGAGCATTAAGATCGAAGCAATGGCGAGGAAACCTGGGGCACACCTTGGGGAGGCAGACACCGTTAGTAGGCCCTACCAAAGTTGTACCCCCAATGCAGTTTTAAAATTCCTAGAGGCTGAAAACAAGACTATTGACGCTCAGCTTTTTTCAAAGGAACACAGCTGAATTGAGTGGCGCAGACAGACACAGGTAGTAGGACTTAACCCAAAAATGTGGCTCACTGCAGCTTAAAAAAGTTACAGGGGTACACAAGCAGCAGTGCTCTGGGCAGTGGAGGACAATTTCAATAGTGGACCGCAGACAGACTTTGTACGCCTACTATAAAAAAAAAGGATGCTCTATGCAATTAAAAATAGGTTCCAGGGGTCCACGGGCAGCAGTGGTGTGGTCAGTGGAGGCCTAGTGGAAGGAGTGACCGCAGACAGGCATCGAAGGCCTAAAATAATAACACATGGCTGTAGGCAATTTTAAATTGGTTCCAGGGGTACACGGGCAGCAGTGGTGTGGTCAGTGGAGGCCTAGTGGAAGGAGTGACCGCAGAAAGGCATCGAAGAACTAAAATAAAAAAATTGGGCAGGCTGTAGGCAATTTTAAATTGGTTCCAGGGGTACACGGGCAGCAGTGGTGTGATCAGTGGAGGCATATTGTAAGGAGTGACCGCAGACAGGCATCGAAGGCCTAAAATAATAACACATGGCTGTAGGCAATTTTAGATTGGTTCCAGGGGTCCACGGGCAGCAGTGGTGTGGTCAGTGGAGGCCTAGTGGAAGGAGTGACCGCAGACAGGCATCGAAGGCCTAAAATAATAACACATGGCTGTAGGCAATTTTAAATTGGTTCCAGGGGTATACGGGCAGCAGTGGTGTGGTCAGTGGAGGCCTAGTGGAAGGAGTGACCGCAGACAGGCATCGAAGGCCTAAAATAAAAAAATTGGGCAGGCTGTAGGCAATTTTAAATTGGTTCCAGGGGTACACGGGCAGCAGTGGTGTGGTTAGTGGAGGCCTAGTGGAAGGAGTGACCGCAGACAGGCATCGAAGGCCTAAAATAATAACACATGGCTGTAGGCAATTTTAAATTGGTTCCAGGGGTACACGGGCAGCAGTGGTGTGGTCAGTGGAGGCCTAGTGGAAGGAGTGACCGCAGACAGGCATCGAAGGCCTAAAATAATAACACATGGCTGTAGGCAATTTTAAATTGGTTCCAGGGGTACACGGGCAGCAGTGGTGTGGTCAGTGGAGGCCTAGTGGAAGGAGTGACCGCAGACAGGCTTCGAAGGCCTAACATAACAAAAATGTCAATACAATGGTATTGTCAGTGGCAGGCATTGAAGGATGTCAGCGCATAGACTAAACATTGGTGGAGCTGTGAGATAATTTTGCAAGTGGTAGAGCACTGTTTGAGCTGGGGGGAGGGGAACTGTCTTGTGGCCGGCGGTACAGGCCCAGGGCCCCTCATATTACAACGGTGTGTCTGACGTTGGGTGCGCACCACCACCGCCAGAGACACTTTATTGTACTAGGAGGGACCCAGTGGCAGTGCCGTCGACCAAAAGCGGGCACACCCACCTCTTCAGACAAACAGCACTCTCACGGGTGCTGTCGCCAAGTGTCGATACCACGGCCCCGTGTGGGGAGTTTGGCCATTTAGTGAGGTGTAAACATGTCATATGCTGGACAATCAGGTGCAGAAAATTACGAGATTGGAAAAGGCATTCAGAATAGTCCACAGGCAAGACCTTTTCATAGGAAAGCTAGGTGTCGGCCGGGCAAGGTGGGGCAAAAGATTTCGAAATCCAGTTGTGGTTCATTTTAATGAAGGTTAGATCATCTACATTTTGGGTAGCCAGACGAGTCCTTTTTTCTGTTAGTATTGAACCTGCAGCACTGAATACTCTTTCTGATAGGACACTAGCTGCCGGGCAAGCAAGCTCCTGCAATGCATATTCTGCCAATTCTGGCCAGGTGTCTAATTTTGATGCCCAGTAATCAAATGGGAATGACGGTTGAGGGAGAACATCGATAAGGGATGAAAAATAGTTTGTAACCATACTGGACAAATGTTGTCTCCTGTCACTTTGAATTGATGCTGCAGTACCTGTCCTGTCTGCGGTCATAGCAAAATCACTCCACAACCTGGTCAGAAAACCCCTCTGGCCAACGCCACTTCTGATTTCTGCCCCTCTAACTCCTCTGGTCTGCTGGCCCCTGCAGCTCGTGTGAGAACGATCACGGGCGCTGTGTGCAGGGAATGCCAGAAGCAAACGGTCAACAAGAGTTGATTGTTTGGTTGCTAATATTAGTTCCAAGTTCTCATGTGGCATTATATTTTGCAATTTGCCTTTATAGCGAGGATCAAGGAGGCAGGCCAACCAGTAATCGTCATCATTCATCATTTTAGTTATGCGTGTGTCCCTTTTGAGGATACGTAAGGCATAATCCGCCATGTGGGCCAAAGTTCCAGTTCTCAAATCTGCGGTTGTGCTTGGTTGAGGGGCAGTTTCAGGCAAATCCACGTCACTTGTGTCCCTCCAAAAACCAGAACCCGGCCTTGCCGCGCCACCAATTTCCAGTGGCCCCGGAAAAGCTTCCTCATTAAAAATATAATCATCCCCATCATCCTCCTCGTCCTCCTCCTCCTCTTCGCCCGCTAACTCGTCCTGTACACTGCCCTGGCCAGACAATGGCTGACTGTCATCAAGGCTTTCCTCTTCCTCAGCTGCAGACGCCTGATCCTTTATGTGCGTCAAACTTTGCATCAGCAGACGCATTAGGGGGATGCTCATGCTTATTATGGCGTTGTCTGCACTAACCAGCCGTGTGCATTCCTCAAAACACTGAAGGACTTGACACATGTCTTGAATCTTCGACCACTGCACACCTGACAACTCCATGTCTGCCATCCTACTGCCTGCCCGTGTATGTGTATCCTCCCACAAAAACATAACAGCCCGCCTCTGTTCGCACAGTCTCTGAAGCATGTGCAGTGTTGAGTTCCACCTTGTTGCAACGTCTATGATTAGGCGATGCTGGGGAAGGTTCAAAGAACGCTGATAGGTCTGCATACGGCTGGAGTGTACGGGCGAACGGCGGATATGTGAGCAAAGTCCACGCACTTTGAGGAGCAGGTCGGATAACCCCGGATAACTTTTCAGGAAGCACTGCACCACCAGGTTTAAGGTGTGAGCCAGGCAAGGAATGTGTTTCAGTTGGGAAAGGGAGATGGCAGCCATGAAATTCCTTCCGTTATCACTCACTACCTTGCCTGCCTCAAGATCTACAGTGCCCAGCCACGACTGCGTTTCTTTCTGCAAGAACTCGGACAGAACTTCCGCGGTGTGTCTGTTGTCGCCCAAACACTTCATAGCCAATACAGCCTGCTGACGTTTGCCAGTAGCTGCCCCATAATGGGAGACCTGGTGTGCAACAGTGGCAGCTGCGGATGGAGTGGTTGTGCGACTGCGGTCTGTGGACGAGCTCTCGCTTCTGCAGGAGGACGAAGAGGAGGAGGAGGGGGTGCGAACGGCTACAGCCAACTGTTGCCTAGACCGTGGGCTAGGCAGAACTGTCCCAAACTTGCTGTCCCCTGTGGACCCTGCATCCACAACATTCACCCAGTGTGCCGTGATGGACACGTAACGTCCCTGGCCATGCCTACTGGTCCATGCATCTGTTGTCAGGTGCACCTTTGTGCTCACAGATTGCCTGAGTGCATGGACGATGCGCTCTTTAACATGCTGGTGGAAGGCTGGGATGGCTTTTCTGGAAAAAAAGTGTCGACTGGGTAGCTCGTAGCGTGGTACAGCGTAGTCCATCAGGGCTTTGAAAGCTTCGCTTTCAACTAACCGGTAGGGCATCATCTCTAACGAGATTAGTCTAGCTATGTGGGCGTTCAAACCCTGTGTACGCTGATGCGAGGCTAAGTACTTCCTTTTTCTAACCATAGTCTCATGTAGGGTGAGCTGGACTGGAGAGCTGGAGATCGTGGAACTAGCGGGGGTGCCGGTGGACATGGCAGACTGAGAGACGGTGGGAGATGGTATTGTTGCCGCCGGTGCCCTAGATGCAGTGTTTCCTACTACGAAACTGGTGATTCCCTGACCCTGACTGCTTTGGCCTGGCAAAGAAACCTGCACAGATACTGCAGGTGGTGCGGAAAATGGTGGCCCTACACTGCCGGAAGGGATGTTGCGTTGCTGACTAGCTTCATTGGCCGAGGGTGCTACAACCTTAAGGGACGTTTGGTAGTTAGTCCAGGCTTGCAAATGCATGGTGGTTAAATGTCTATGCATGCAACTTGTATTGAGACTTTTCAGATTCTGTCCTCTGCTTAAGGTAGTTGAACATTTTTGACAGATGACTTTGCGCTGATCAATTGGATGTTGTTTAAAAAAATGCCAGACTGCACTCTTTCTAGCATCGGATACCTTTTCA